>NC_084782.1:2321593-2635858 GCF_028858725.1 Colius striatus
TCACAGGCTGGGAGGCAGGGACACTGCAGTGCTCAGAGGTTTCAGTGTGCTGGGATATGCATGAAGCTCAGCCTTTGTACCCACACCGCCTCCTCACAGCCTTTGCCTGAACTCTCTGTGCCCAACGAGGTGGAGCAGTGCCAGGACTGCACCATGGAGAGCCTGTTCCAGTGCTGTCCTGCTCTTTGCAGCGTCACCTCAGCAGGTATCACAGCACAGATCACCCTTGTGTGGTCAGGACAGAAGGCAGGCAAGGCATAGCTCTGCTCCCAGGGTGTGGAGGTGTGATTAAGGCCTGAGGTACATCGAGTGCAGAGATCAAACTCTGCCACGGAGTACCAGGAGAGCAGGGAAGGGGCTGGGTGGGAACACTCCCTGATGAGAGTCAGCCTGTGCCCGGGGAAGCATGTTAAGAGCCAGAGAGAACACTCCTTGATAAGTGGCAGCCTCTGCCCAGGAATCATGTTGGAGCCATTCCCTATGTCCTGCCCGCAGTACCTGTGTACTGACAGGCCCTGTGGGAGACAGGGCCAGGAAGAAACAGGTTTTGGGATCTACTTACTCATCAAATCAATGACTTCTTGATTCAGCTACCTCAGGGAGGGATATTAGTGCCAGGCCAGACTCTTAAGACTAGGGAAGAGACTGTGTGTCTCCTCCCTAATGGGTGTGGAAGGGTTAACAGATGTATTCTACATTCTACTAACAACTACTGCAAAAATAAAACCAATACACCATTTCCATACCTGCCCACAAAGTTTTCTCCTAGTTGAAGGCAGGATACAAGGACCTCAACCACTCTATGAAGTCTGCTTTATCCTTTGTTCACAGCTTTAAGTGTGCTCCCGAGTTCACAGACAGACACACACACACACACACACACACAGACACACACAGACACACAGACACACACACAGACACACACACAGACACACAGACACACAGACACACAGACACACACACACACAGACACACACTTCTCAACAGATCGCTTCTCCCCTCCAGACACACGTTTTGTCACAGACACAGACACATACACACACAGACACACACACAGACACACACACACAGACACACACAGACACACACAGACACACACACACAGACACACACAGACACACACAGACACACACACTTCTCAACAGATCGCTTCTCCCCTCCAGACACACGTTTTGTCACTCCTTAGAAGGGTTTTAGAAGGCAGGTTATGAACAGCCAAGCCCTACTTCATTTTCCCAGTTCCTGCTCAGACTGGGCTGCATCATGAAAAAACAGAGTTGTGCAGTGCATGATTTCACTCTGCCTTCTACTCACTTTCATGACAGCATCATACTTACCTCCTGAAGTGTGGCACTTCTTTGGGAGGAGAAAAGTGTACGGTCGCTGTTTGTATGTTAGATCAAACAAATAGACCTAAGGAATGAAGAAAGAGAATGAGACAAAAAGGCCAGTGAAACAGATGTTCAAGTCACAGAAATAAAACAAGGCTAGATGGGTACATGGTTCCACATTTGTGATTTGCCACTTCCAATTTTCTAACTGGGCATCTTGTTTGTAGACAAATACAAACAGGATGACAGCAGAGGCAGTGCCTCAGTGTTCCACTCCAGCACTGGGTTCAGAAAGAATAATGCTGAGAAATAGGAGCCTTGTCTTGAGAGGTACAAAACAACTCTCCACAGCTACAGAACTTAAAAGATGACCTGACCACAAACCAACCTGCTCAAAAACTTCAACTCCAAGAAGATATTTTAACTCTTTAATGAATACATTGTTCATGAAGAAATCAAACCTTTGTTGACAGAGAAGAGGTGATGCACTAACCCAAGGCAAAAGTCTCTCTAGGATCAAACCAGGATTTCCTGAGAAACTTCAAAAGCAACCCTGCAAAGCCCTGATTTCAAACTGTACTGGTATAGGAATCCACAGCCCAGATGAGATCTTCAGTTCACCTAACTCAGCACCTTCTCTTAAAGGGAATGAGTGTACATGTGAGAAAGATCTGTGGAGGACAACCACAGAGTAACCTGCTCACAAACCAAGGTCCAGCTTAAGCCATGCTGATTAATGCTGTCAGGAAGATTTTCTCATTTCACTGACAGGCTTCACAAAAGATCCATGAATGCCACCCAGTGCTTAAAATTAAAGCAATCAATATTCCAGGTGAAGGTCTTTGCTTCTAAGAATTCCTTATTCACTAGATTCTATTACAGAAGCAGTTTGATGTTTCAAGAATGAGCTATGAAATCTTTTCTAGATCAGCAAGAGTCAAGTCCAGAACTGTTTTCTTCCTCTTCCAGGCAGCAAAATGTCAAAAGGAAAACCAGAATGGAATGTGGTTCAAGTCTGA
Organism: Colius striatus; assembly: GCF_028858725.1. Lineage (NCBI taxonomy): Eukaryota > Metazoa > Chordata > Aves > Coliiformes > Coliidae > Colius > Colius striatus. The sequence continues at coordinate 2,323,944 of NC_084782.1, forward strand.
TCAGTGGTAGCATAACAAATGAGTCCCTAACACCAAACATTTAGCCTGAATGAATCAGAAAACAGTTTAAAGTCCATCATATTACCCACAAGGAAGTTGCTACACCAGCTTTCAAGAATGCACAATGATGTATGCTGACCCAACAAGCACGAAAAGCTTCCCAAAAACTTCATCTGTCTTCTTACCTGCTCCCCTCCCATGTTGACCAAGAGCTCGGTGCCATCGGGACTGAAGGTGACGTACGTGGCCACCAGAACTCTCAGGCGGTTGTTGTAGTCTGGAAGCTTCACTGGAAGGTGCCCTTTGGAGACAAGAGGTTTGTTCCTATCAGCCCTTGTCTTTGTCCTACTCCAGCTGCTCCCTTTTACAAGAGGCTGTTAGGAGAGCAAGGTCATGAAGCACACACCCCTAAGTGATCTCCCATTTCCTACTGCTGTTTATGGAATCCTTCCATCAGCTACCAAAACACATGGATGTGCACAGCTGCCTTTCCACAAGCTCTAGATATCAATGCTGCAAGGCCATGTCTGTGAAGAGAAGACTGGCCTACAACCAGCTTGTTAACAATGAAGTCTGCAGAACCTGCTAAATCGTGGATTTGGCTTCTGTGATTTGTGGCCATCTGCAAACAAACACCTTCATCTTCAACCCTCTAGTCAGGTTCCCTTAACAAAGCCTTTAGCACAACCAAACCAAAGCTCCTAAATATTCAGCTCACATGCAGTTTCTTTTGCTTCAGACAGCAGATGTGTTGCATGACCAATTCAGGGGACCTAAGAAACCCTCTAGCGGGACTCATCAGAAGCAAGAGTGTCAGAACTGCTCTGATGAACGTGCTGCTCTGAGATGGTTTAAAAGAAACCCAAATATTCAGGGGAAAAAAAAAAGGATAGTAAATAATGAGCATTGGAGAAGAATGTCATCTAGATTGCCCAGCTACTGCACCACTGATTCTTCATCTGCAGGATGAGGACAAGCTGCCTTGGTGCCAAAAAGATTCTGAACAGCAGCCTTGCTGGCAGCAGTAGCAGGAGAAAGCCTGTAGCACTCAGGTTATCCAGTCTTTGACTTCCCAGTGAAGGTGACAAAAAGTCATTGATACTAGACAAGAAGAAGTAAGGCCAGTTCACCAATAGACACCACTGCCAGATCACGGGAGGTGGGCAGGTTACATAAGCAAGAATTTCTAGCATACAAGTGAAATACACTGCAGTTCCCTGGGACACAGAGCCCTTACAAGCAGTGGTTTCTTGTGTGATGGGTAGAGGGCTGCTTGAAGCCCCATGAGTCACCCCTAGCACAGGTCCCAATACCTGCCACGTAGTACTGTGCTGCTCCATCTGGGAGGGGTTTCTGTCGGTCACAGAACGTGTGCACTCCAGCAGAAGGACTCTGCTTCACGCTTTTCCTATGCACAGAGAAGAACAGTCTTATCATCATTACAGCATTCAACTGCTGCAAGCCTGATCTAGGCTGGTGCTTCTTGTTTGCACAGGAGGAGAAGGCCTCATGCCTGTACAGCTGTGCAGTCACCAGCCTGCCTCCCACCACCTCAATGTGCCCCCACAGATCACAAAGACTGGAGGGGACAAAAAAGACTGAGTGAAACTTCACAGGGAGACAGCTGAGTGCCAGATCACTGCAGCTCCCCCATCCCAGCAGAGCCCTGAAGAGATGTCTGCCCACACCAGCCAGCTGCCATCACCTGTGGTTGTGGATCATGCGTATGTCGTAGAGCCTCACAAAGGGTCCACTTGCCCCTACTGCCAAGTAGTTGTTGTCCTGGGGGTTGACTGTCAGGCATTTGGCCTCCACCAGCTGCCCACAGTATTCTGTCAGGTCTATCAGGACTTCTGAACGTTTGCTGTTCTCCCTCAGGTCGTACTGTCTGCAAAGGAATGAGAGGGTCAGGCAGGCCCTGCCTCCAGGTGACACAGCAATAGTAAGAGAGAGGTCAGCTTTCCACGGTGACCAAACCAAAGACCACTCAAAGCAGCACATTTACACTGCTCAGTAGTGACCTAATGCTTAAGTATCTGTCTTGTGCATGAAGAGATGACAGTAACAACATTCACAGTGCTATAACTGTGTCATTTGTGCCACAGCTTACTGGATGCACCTCAGTTCAAAACGCACTAGGCCTTGGTAATCAGGACAACTGCTAAACTCTGCTCTTTAATGTGCACAAAATTACTCAGGTTCCAACTTCAAGTCATGACCTCATAAACTGTAGCTTACACAAGAAGTGAAACAGGCTCTTGTAGTAACACAGCTCATTTAGGAATCTAAACGACTCTGGAAACGTCACTCAGGGTTTTATCTCTTGCCCATTTGATGTGGCTGTTCCCTTCTTGGCTTCCCCTTTCAGGGGAGGAAAACAGAGGAGCTGGGGAGAGTATTTATCATAGGAGTCTACAGTTCAAGATTAATCCTTCCAGTTTTAGGAAGGGGAGAGATTAGCTTAAGCTCTTTACAGTATAGAGACAGTCTCCCTTCAGATCTGCCCATAGTACATACTGCAACAGAACCTAATCCAATTAATTGTGGGGCAGAATGACTGGAGTTCTGTACCTGATCAGCCCATCTTCTGCTGCACTCCAGAAGGTGTTAGGCCACATGGGAGCTGTGGCAATCCGTTTAACTCTGTTGGTGTGATCTCCAAACATGTGGATGGTCTCCTTGACAGTCAAGTCATGGACATGCACCTTGGAATCTGCAGCTCCCGTGATGAGGATCCGGTCCCCTGAATGTGGCAAGAACTGGGGGACACAGATTGGACATTCAACCTTGAGATGTGCTGAGGCTTTTGACACAGACATGGCTGAGCTGCCCTGGTAGGCCACAGAGCAGCTTTAGGAACACAGCATGACCCATATTACACAGATGCCAGTATGCACACTCCAGCCAACCAGGCACAGGAGCACACAAAATACTTTCTTTATCATTCATCCCAATTTGCTACAACCATTTCCTTTCAATTTAGAGAGACAATCAGATAAGCCTGGGAGCTGCATAAATTAAGAAGTTCAGGTATTAGATTTAATGTAATTTCCCCCTAACTTTAAAGACATTAAATTATTGGGGGGCAGGGGGTGGGGATTGCTTGCAGGAAAATGTTTCCCAGCAAGGATCTATTCTCTTGCTGATTTAGTTAGCCATTCTTTCCTTCTAGCCATATACCTTGACAGAGAAGATGTTTGCAGTATGTCCTGTATGCATAGAAAGGAGTTTCTTGTGGTGCAGAGGATCCCAGACAATGGTATGCTGGTCATCAGAGCCAGAGGCCAACAAGCTAAAAGAAGCAGAAGTTATGCATCATGTATTCTTCTGTTCTAGGCTGTGACCAATTTCCTAAGAGTGGTTTGACCACAGACAGCCATTAAGTTAATACAGCTCTAAGAAGTCCACTTCCTCTCTCTTTTCTCTTTCTCTTGTTGCTCCCCATGTGCCAATCCATTCAGGGAGCTAAACCAGACAAATCCCAACTCGAGAGAGAAGAAAGTGAGCATTCTCTGCTGGTTCAGCTCATGGAGCCAGCTCACCACAGATTCAGATGGCTCAGAAGAAAACAATAGGAGCATTTGGTCAACAACAAAATGCAGGCCTCCGTTTTCATTGTGAGCCTGGCTACATTAGCTGCTCCACACCATCCCTGAAGCCAAGCCAAGGCATTTGTTCCTGGCCCTGGTTGCCTGAGCAGTCCCAAGCCAGGGCTGTCACTGACTCAGAGGCTGCTGTTTAAGCACAGGGTGTGGTGGCAAGACTTGCAAGGTGCTCTTTGCCATCTGCATCTATAGTCATTTGAAGCAAAAGAATTTGACACCCGCAACTATCAGCTGGTTTAAAGTTATTTCCCTGTAGTCAGATCTCTTTCAAGTACACAAATTGTCACTGGTAAGTAATGCTGCAGAGTATCAGAGAGCAGACTTTGGAATTGGTAGGAGGAATGTCAAGAAATACACTTCCTTCCATCCACTCATTTCTCTCTATTCCACTTGGTTAAGGGAAATGTTTAGTTTCCCTCTAAAACTGCAGAGGGGTGAACACTCCACCTCCCTCCTTTATATATTTGTCCCCCAGCAGAAGCTTTCAACTGCATGGTGATGGGGGTGGGGAAATGTCACTACCAGCTGGGCAAATCCTAAAGACCCATTATAATCCATAATACTACTTAAGAGAAGAAAAGCAGCCTTCAATCTCCACTTCTTAGTCTGACCATTTTCCTTCCTAACTCACTAAACAGGCATTTCTAATCATATCCAGATGTATTTAACAAAATAAAGCTGCTTCTTACAGTTCAAAAATTGAGCTTCAGCTGCACTTTACTAAGAATGGGATAAAATGACCTAGATCCTCCTCTTGGGAGAACCTGGGGTTATCAGTTTGTTGATCCCCCAAATCAAGCCACACACTTACTCTCCTTTTTCATTCCATTCTAGACAGTTGACACACCCAGAGTGACCCTGAAGGAAACAGAAAAGGGAAGATGGTGTTACACAAAGTTCAGACTTAGGAAACAGAGCTGTTCTAAAGACACAACAAGCTCCCCACACTTAACAACTTGCTTGAATACAAACAGGGTTTTTTTTTATTCCAAGCCTGCAAAAAACCACCCATGTGGCAGATAAGCACCTCCAGAAAAGGAGAGGCAATGCTACAGCAGCTGGGGTAGAAAAGGCAAAATGAAACAAATAAAACCAAGTAATGTATTGTTGAATAAAATGGCTGTTTAGTCTCCAAGGCTACAGATGAAATCCTGCTGTACACATGGAAGGTGACTTTGCTTCAAAAGCACTTGACTAGGCTGACAAATTACACGTACAGGTTCTCTGGGAACGTGGGGAAAATGCACTTTTGATAACTCTTTTAGAGGCATCTTGCTGCTGGGTGACTGTATCATCCATCTTCATCCAAATGAACTAACAGCTGCACCAGGAGAGACCAGAGGAGCCCTGAGTAGCATTTGATATGGGAGATGCGATGGAAAAGAGAGACAAAAGAATCCTTTCCTCCCCCAAACCAAGATAATCTTGGGATCTTTTTAAGATGTGTCAAGACTGCAACACAACAACCTATTCTTTAGGTAAGGCATTACACTCTTCAGCATTAGGGTATCTTGGACAGTTGACAATTGCCTTTGTCAGCTGGGCTGAGCTGCCACACACCTGCTAAAGGCTCTCTTGGAGGTGCATTACCCAGCACAGAAAGCTCACCCAAGATCTCACTGAGCTATTCCTGGCTCTAATGCAGTTCAGGGGACTGAGTAATCAGCATCTATCCCATACAAGAGAGAGGATTTGACACAGGCCCACACGCTGTCTCCTTTCTGCTCACTTACCTGCAGCTCTGCCTCTAGGCCCAGGCGTCGGATGAAGGGATCGGTGACGTGATAGTGTCGTTCAAAGCCCAGTGCACCCCTCTCCTGCAGAAGCAAACAAGCACCATGCTGACTACAGCAAACTAAACACTCTCTTTCCCTTTCCAGAGAAGATTCAAGGACTTTTTAACAAGTGAGCAGTGATCTTGCCAGCTATTGGGGTATCCATAGCACCAGGTACCCATCCTGTAGCAGGAAGACATCATTTGCATCATCTCCAGGTAGGCAGTTTGTAATCCTTGCCCCTGAATTGGTTTAAAATGATGTTTACCTAATTGCCAGGCTCCACCTGGGCAACCAAGACAGGGCTTGAGAAGCACACACTAAGTTGCCTGCTTTGGGTCAGAAACAGAAGCTACAAAGAGCTTGGGAATGCCTGTCATTATCCCTTGGCAAGGATTTCAGAAGCAGCTCACTTCCAAGGACTGCAGTACAAGACCACAGCTGCTCAGGAGAACCTGCCATTACACAGGATCTGTCCTGAAGCAGCACCACCACAGAGCAAACTACCAGGGAATGTAACTGGAGAGCATCCTTTATCTCCTCAGAAATGGGGTGGGAACATGCAGCTGCAACACCACAGCACAGCCTGTGCCACAGGGAAGGGAACAGCTGCCGCAGAACTGCGTCAGTACAAATGAAGGTGAAGAAAAGCAGGACAGTTGTTTCCCCTGTGATCTCACAGGGTTCACAGATGCATTAGCAGATGGCTTTGATGAAAGAAGGCCAGTTACAGAGGCAGGCACGAGGAAAAGGGAACACAAGTCGTATTTTGGGTGGAACATCTGATGTCCAAGGAGATGCCTCCCTAAGACCTGATGCAGTCTATCCCATGTCATGCCATGCTACAGTCAGGTGAAGATAACTTAAGCCTTCGTTATCACCATGTGTAGATGAGAACACAGTACCAAAAATGACACTGCTGGTAGTAGGAGCATGTTGGTACTCACAGAGCAGACACAAAGAACTACTGTAGCACATTACAGCTCTGCAGATGGAGGTGAAGTAATGAACTCCACACAACAAAAGCCATTTGAAAACAAAATGGAGACAGATAGGAGGGACTGGAGGAAAAACAAACCAAACCAGGCTTTCTGCACTAACTTCCATTATAAACTTCAACCCCTTTGACATATTTTTACAGATAGCATTCCCAAAACAGTGCTAGGCCCAGCACACCATGCTGCAGTTATAATTGCCTTGCTATTCAACCTCAGGGGCTTTGTGAGGGCTGTGCAGTAGGATATTGCTTTTCCCACAAGGAACTGTCAGACTTAGCAATCTTCCCAAGGTCACACATGAAAGTCTAACAGAGCAGACTGTGTGAAAAAGTCCCAGGCTAACGCTCTAACCACAGAACCATCCCTTCCTTGTTAGTGTTAGGGCAGCAAAATAAATCTTTGCACATGGATTAAATTACAAGCTTGTAATACAAAGTTTGGTACCAAACTGCAAAGTGAAGTGAGCATTCAAGCTTCTAGTTCCTTATTCTGGCCACTAACAGAGAAGTTTCCTGAATGCTGATTACCAGCAAAGCTGCAAACCATTTAAGGCCTCTGAGTCCAAGTAATAATTGCCTATTGTGTCTGCTGCAGCTAGTCCTTTCACGTTAGGAGATATTTCACAAATGCAGCCATCAGATGACTGATCCGACCACCACAGAAGTTTTTCCCTACACAAAGGCAGCAACACACTGCTCTTTAAAAGAAAGAGAGACAGAAAGAGACTGAGACAGAGATCATTAGCTTTACTACAGTCAGAAAATACCTTTGATGGCAAGATCACACGAAGAGAACACATAAAGAAGCAGACAGAAAGCCCACGAGGGAAGCTAGCTAAGGGGCCTTTGTGGTGCCCAAACACAAGTAGCCACATTTCCCTCTTCAACATTGTACTCAAAAGGAACAGACTTGCTGATATCAAACCAGCACGGTGCACCCCTGCTAGGGAGAAGAACTGTGCTCCTGTTATGCCATACTTCATCCAGCTCTTCATTAAGGATAGCAGTAGGTCCTATGTGTTTGCTCTCTTAAGCTTCTTACACAGCTTATCAATAGGTAAGTAGCAGAGATCTTTTCAGAAGTAAAGGCAAGGACGGGAGTATTTCCCAGTCCAGTGGGAACACAGATTCTTAATCTGCTCTCCACCCAAAGCAAGGAAACAATTGGCCAGCACCTACCTTGATCTGTCTGTGGATGATGTCTCTGGTAATGTTTGCTTTTGCCATCTTCTTGCAGTGGGGCAGACGAAAGGAAGCTATGGGAAGAGCTTCTGTGCATCCAAGCATGCCAACAGAGCAGAGAGCCACACCGAGGGCATTTAATTACCTGCAGGACAAAAGAGGGAACAAAGGCAGGCACACAAGCACATTAGACCATTCATATTCAATGTCAAGTACATCATTTTCATAAAATAGAGCTGGCTAAGAACTGAAAAGTTTTGTATAAAAGCTCCTTGAAAAAAACTCAAGGGTGGGAAGGAACAACATAAGACTGAAGAACATCTGACTTAAGAGGCCACACTCAATCAGTGGAGAAATTCAAAACAAGAACCCCAAGACTATGCCAGCCTAGGAAAGCCAAAACACCACATCAGCAAAGCCCCTGCAAGTGCAGGGGAGCATCCTGCTTCACAGCTTGCCTCCCACCATTACATATCCAATTTCACATTTCCCAAACTCTACAACCACAACAAGACTTCTTAGACTGGGAATAAACAAGGCATCGAGATTTTTGGCCACCTCTTCTCTCTCATTTACTACATTTGATTACCAGCCAAAAGAAACTCCCCAAAACCCAAACCAAAAGAGCATGAGTGTTCCTTAGAAATCACAACAGCCAACCATCAAAGTGACACCGTCATTTGAACACCCAATTACATTAGCAACAGAACAGGGGTGATGATTTAAAGTCCAGCTTCCAGGAGGAATGAAGAGTTTTTCCCTTCTCCTAATGGACTTTCATCTTTAATGCACTAACTGAATTAACTTTGATTCCACAGAATCCTACAGCAGTCAGAAAAGCATTCAAATGGCAGAGTGGTTGTCACAGCCCTGCTCTGGACAGGCTGATGAGCACAAGATGAGTTAGTCTCTGTGAAATGCTGTCACTGCCGTCACCACACACACAGGCCCCACACTCACCCACTTCGCTATTTCTACAGCTCTCATTTAAAAACAAACCAAACCCAACATTTTAAACACTCATTTCTCCCTAAGTAACCCAATAGTTTTTTATTCTCTTTAAAAGCCTTCACAAGCAGAACAAGCCAAAATTTCCAAAGGAGTCCTCTTTTGAAGGAGGAAATGCTGATTCACCAAAACAAGGATATGTCACAGAATGCAGCAACAAATCACTGTGCCGAGGTCAGGCTGCAGTTGGGACAAACCCTGCCTGATGCTGCTTGGCTGGCAGATCACTGCAAAGCCAGAACTTCCACCATTAGCAACATCAGGCCTGCAGCTTCCACTGCACAGCAAACCCAGGAGGCTGCTGCACCCCCAAACCCCTGGGCTTCAGCTTCAGTTTGCTTTCCAAAAGCCATTGGCATATGTACACTGGCCTTTCCCCATGGGTGGGAAGGACCAAGAGCTCGTTTCCTCACAGAAAGCAGCTTGTCCAAAGTGGAAGCTGGGATATCAGGCTCCTCTGTGCTGCTCCGTTGTGGACAGAGGTGTCACTACACCTAGGGAGAGCAAGAAGCCACACAAACTGGAGATGGCATTTTCTTGCAGGAGGCTCCTACACAGGGGTTTTTATGTAACCTACACTGGTTTGTAGGTCTCTGAAGGTCCCTGTTGCAGAAGGCAGTGGACAAGCAGCCCTCAGGCTGCTATTCCAGTCCTATTCAGTATGTACAGTGAGAACAATATCAGTAAAATTCATAGAAGTCACAAAATCATCGGGGTTGCAAAGGCCCTTGAAGCTGCTGCAGCCCCAGCCCTCCCCTCACCCTGCCCAGCCCAGCACTAACCCCTGGCCGTCAGCACCTCAGCTCCACGCCTTTGGGATCCCTCCAGGGCTGGGCACTCCCCCAGCTCCCTGGGCAGCCTGGCACAGGGCTGACACCCCTCTCAGGAAAACAGTTCTGCCTCAGCTCCAATCTCAACCTCCCCTGGGGCAACTTGAGGCCATTCCCACAACACAAGTGCAGGGCTTGAATGCAAGGTGAGTGAGTGAGGAGAACAAAAGGACTTTGCACTTAAGTCTTCTTACAGGCCAGTGAGGGCAAACGAGGCCATGATCCCACCAGGACTAACTCAAAGCCCACGTCTTGTAGCTGCCCAAATTCATCACTTTTCAAGTCTAGTTTCTGCAGTAGATGTGTCCACAAAACCAGCACCCTCTTCCACACGTCTCGAGTTTACCACGGCAGAAGCTCAACTCACACCCCCAGATGTTGAGGCAATCAGTTGAGATTGTTTTGGACTCCATCACCTGGTTCAGTGCATAAATTGGAGCTCCTCTAGAATCCACCAGTCAGCCTGAAACCAAGCTAGTGGGTATGTATTTATCCATCATGTCTCTATTTGATCCACTCATTTCATTCCCTTCACGTCAGCAGTAGCACACCCAGGAAGACACCTCATGTTTCAAGCATCTTTAACCTCACTCACCCTCATGTTAACTAATAGTTGCTTCATCCCAGGCTTAATAGGATGAGGCTACTAAGGTGACTACATCTGGTCATCAATATTTCATACCAATTCTTGTAATAGGATGATTAAGCTAGCAGATTTGGATACCTATCCTCTGGCTAGCCACATGAACTTAAGATGTTTTGCCTGTTTATGGAGGCAGTAAGAGGACAAGAACAACTGCCCTTAGGAACAGTTCCCAAGCATGGGAAGGAGGGGAGGTAGGCACCTGCAGCAACATGCATCAGCACAGGGCAGGTGGATCCTGAAGGCTCTGCAGCTCAGAGGTAAACATGGGAAACCAGGATAGAGCCATAGCTCCTTGTGCCCAAAGCCAGCCCTTCGTGGAGCTGCCAGCTGGGCTCAATAAGCTCCATAGATGGGACACCCACGAGGATGTGGCTTCTGGACATGCATTTTTGTGAAGTTCTGCAGCAAAAGCAGAGGGCTGTGAGCTCAAACAGCTGCTTCATCCTTGGGCAGACCAAATGTGCAGGGATGAATTGTATCTGTGATCTCTCCTCCAGTCTCTCCAGACACCCTTTCCAGCTAACAAGCTTCCACCCACCCTTCTCCTGAGCTGGATCCCCAGAGACTGGCCTTCTTAAACAAACCCTCCAGCATAGGCAAGTGTTTTCTCTATCCAGAGAGGCCCTCCACTGCTCTGCAATGCCTCAGCAGCTCACTCCTCAGGCAAGAGACTCTGGCGCTCCCTGTACAAACCCCAAGATCTGTAAGATTATATCCTGAGGCTCTCCTCCTCCTGCTCTGTGTAGCCCTGTTAACACATTGCCACCAGACCTCACACAGCACTTTTCTGCAGGAATCTGTGACCAGTGACTGTTGACAGTTAACTTTTTCCAGAGAAGTGAGTGATCCACTAACTCCAAGCACACCATCAGGAAACACAGGGACAATATTCCAGCGGATCTCAGTCTTGTCTACAGCTTTCCACTCCCCTTAGTGCTTCTCTACAACGTTCCCAGACTCTGTCCACAGTCTCCCTTCTCCAAGCAGCATCTACCTATCTCTTCTTCTTCCCTGCCAGGTAGGGGCTGCTTGTCTTCGTCTTCCTCTTCATGAGCAGTTTACTTCTCTTTTGATCTTAGGACCCTAAAGAGGCCTAACACCATGCCAGAGCCAAGCAGCCAGTCACCTCCCAACTGACAAATGCCTCACTGCTCTCTAAAGAACGAAGCAAGTGTTTTTGTCAGACTTCCTACCTCCAGACACAACTAATTTCTAAACAGCTCCTTTTTATTCAACTCCTATCTAGCAAAAAAAAAGCACCAAATGACCTGAAGGACACACACAGAGAAATGCACATCCATGGAAAGAGATCTGCCACACTCTACACACAGAAATAGCTCGTACCAAGGCAGTTTACTGCTAAATAAGTTATTGCAAAACCACTGATAAACTATAAATCCACTCTTTGACTGTATGAACAGGATGCTGAGAGGGAACCAACATCCACACCCACCTAAACTCCTGAAGAGAGACTCAGGTTACACAGGTCTCTTCCACCCCTGGGTGTCAGGAGGATGGAGCCAAGTTGTTTTCAGTGATGGCCAGTGATAGGAAAAGGGGCAACAGGGACAAGCTGGAACAGAAGAGGTTCCAAAGAAACACAAGGAAGAATTTGTTCCCTGTTGAGGTGAGGGAACACTGGCAGGAGCTGCCCAGATGGGCTGTGGAGGCTCCTTCTCTGGAGACATTCCAACCCAGCTGGATGAGTTCCCGTGTGCCCTGCTCTAGGTGGTGCAGCTCTGGCAGGGGGTTGCACTGGATGAGCTCTGCAGGTCCCTTCCAGCCCTTGAGATTCTGTGATTCTGTGACATTCCCTTGCTCTTCAACAAAATCTCCACATCTCACACCTCTGAAACACACACCAGCTGGGGGAGTGCAGTGAGACACGGGAGTTTGCTGTGTCTGCAAGTGTTTTTAAGGATTACAGATGTGTTGCGGAGCTTCTCAACTCTCTGTCAAGGTCATGATAACTCAGAGGTGTTCTCTGACTGTTGTCCAGGAGGTGTCAACAAGAAATGAACACAACTTTACTTCTTAAAGGATACAGGTCAAGGAAATCATCCATGAAATCAGCCCTTTGGCTGACAAAACAGGATAAGACAGTGTCTAAAACAAAACACCTGATGCTAAACTGACTTTAAACACACTAATGCCAACATCCAAGGCCAGGCCAGAAAGTTGTTCAGTGTCTAGAATACCTGAGATGCTGCTTTTAGGTATTTAATCATGAAAGAAAAAGGAAAGGTTTGGAAAAATAACCAGTGAAATGGGAATGCAGGAGCCTATGGGGTCTCTCCTGCCTAGACAGGGCTTGGTTTGGTGACTGAATGTTGTAAAATGCTGTGTGTATGTGTGTGAGTGAGTGTGTGTATGTGCTTGGTTAAGAAGGCTCAAAGAGCCTTTCTTGCTTTCACAATGCAATTTGTTGTTGCTCAACAGGTATTCCACAGCTGCAAAGGCTTTGGCAACCTTAAATCATCACAGAATCAGAAACAACGGATTCAAAAGTGCCAGATTCTCATTCCAGGTCAGACACTATTGTAGATCACCAGCCTCCAAGTACATTAGAAACTGACCCTGGCACAAAACATAAAATCCCCTCATGTTTATACATCTCCTGGAAAACACACATAAATAATCAGAGCAGAAGAACCCTGCCTCCAGTTTCTGACACACACATAAGCTTCCAGTCCTGAAGCCCCTTCAAAGAGTCTGTCCATTTGTTCCCACTAAAGGCATGTAAACTGGTGTGGGATGTTCCTGTTTCAGCAACACGGCTGTGCAAATTCTGATTGTTCTCTGGCTTTTAACTAAACCTTCACAATCAGCTCATGATGAAACGAGAGGATTAAGTCCCAGTGACAAGGAACTATTTAGAATAAATCTGCACTATTGCTACCACTGCTGATCCCATAAACAGCTTCACTTTGGCTACATGTAAGAGACCACCATGACATTCTCTGCTCATTTATTAGATTACACTGGACCATGTTTCTTCATCTCTGCACTCCAAGCAAGGACAACTCTCCCTCATCCCTCACTGTTCCAAACCTGCCTGGAATACCCCAAACAGGATTAAAAACCTGGGGTTTTAACTGACAGTTAAAGCTGTCACCTCATCCCCAGGAACAGCTTCTTCTCAAACTGAAGGTTGGAGAGGACCAGCCCACCTGCAGTTAGCTGTGACTGGCTCCTCAGACTCTTCTGCTCCTGAAATGCAAAGTTCCAAAAGGCAGAAAAGAACTTTCGCAACACTTGGCCTTTAAATCTGCAGTCAAAAATTAACAAGCCACAGATTTCTACAGGCTGTGGGCTCAAAATCTGCTAGGCTCTACTTACCCTGACACTCCTAGAAAAGTACAAAGGGTGCTTTGGGGTCTGGGGAGGAAGAAGAGTAATCAAATTATCTGCCTTTCTTCAGATGGCTCTTCTAACTTTCCTCAAACACTTGCTCTAAGTCTGGAAACAAAGCCTCAACATTGATGATGCCAAAACTCAGTCACTTTAATACTGAAGGGTCCCAGTGCAGCCTGGATTTGGGGGGTTGCTCCTTTGTTTGGATGCATTTTCCCCTCACAGAACCCACCAACTCACCTACCCACACAGCAACGCACTGGGTGAGAAGTGCCCTGCAGACAAGGGCTTCAAGGCTCAAACCTGAGGATCACTGCCCTTCAGAAAAGCTGAAACAACATCAAGGAACTCCACAAAGCAGCCAGGACTCATTCTTAATCTAGCAATCTTAATTAAGTGATCCAACTCCTATCTGTTTTGATGCATCCAAGTTGCTCAGTCTCCATACTCAAGGTCACTGAATAAAGCAGCACTCTGCACATTACAGGGGATACACAACTCATCCCAAAGGGAGATCCTCTGACCCATCCCTTCAGCATCTATACATTATTTCACCTAACCTAGGACCCAATTCAACAGGCTCCTTTAGCCTCACAACTTATTTTCCCCTGTCCTCTTCAACTTGACTTTCCAAGAGGTCAGGGATCAAATTAAATATCTATACATATAAGTAGCTAGGGTTCTTTTTAAAACAAACCTGGAGAAACAAGAGGAAATGACCTGGTTAGCAGCAAATACCTAGTAAAAAGAAGGTTTTGCTACAGCTGAAGGACTTGCCAGGAGCAGCAGTTGCTCCCCAGGGCAGATGGCTCAGACCATGGAGCCAGCCAACAACAGAGGAAGGAGTTGCTTACAAGAGAGGTGGACAGGAGAAGAAGTAGGATCTGATACACAAGAGGATGGTAGTGTCAGAGAAGCTTTGACATGCCCTGAGACATTGGCACACACAGTGGTTATAGCTCAGCAGCAGCAGCCCTCTGAGCTGGCACCCCATTGCTAACCTTCATCCTCCTGCTGACAGGGGCATCCAGTGAAAGAAAGGGAATATACAGAACACCTCAGCCCAGCACAAACCTCAGCCCAATGCCAAGCCTCAAATGGCCCAGTGGCTCCAGGACGGAGTTTCGCCAGCAGATGCAGGCAGAGGAGGAAAGGCTGATCCTATCTGCAAGGGAAGGGGCTGCAGGACACCCTCCAGGAGGGGACAAGCTTCATGTGAAGGTTTTAGCAAGGGAAAGTAGAGCAGGGGAGAGTGAGAGCAGGTCAGAGGAAGCCCTCAGGAAAAAGGAGAGGAAAGTGAAGACAGGGCAGTGCCAGCTGTGGGAGAGGGAAAGGAGAATTCAAAAGGCAGTGGTGGAACCTGGGAGGGGAGTAGGTACCAGTCAGAGGATGTAGCTATCGACATGGCTGAGGGGAAAAGGGGCTTGGTAAAGAGAATGAGGGCAGGGAAAAGGGATGGGGGAAATGGGCTGGATGAAGAACAGCTTCTTAAGAGGGATGGGGTCAGGCCCCCTGCAGAGAGGTGGGGGTACTGCCAGGGAGATGTCAGTGAGGGCACCTGACAGGGCCTGGAGTGGGAGCAACGGACGGGAAAGGGGGTGTGGGGAGAAAAAATCCTGACAGGAAAGGGAGGCAAGAGGGCGGGGGGAGAGCTGACAGGTGAAGGGGGCACCGGGGGAGAGCTGACAGGTAGGAGGGGCTCCGGGGGCGGGCGGGGCGCGGGCGGGCGGCGGGACCGTTACCTGTCAGGCCTCGCGGGTGCGGGCGCAGCGGGCACTGGAAGTTGGGAGGCTCCATCCATGCGGGGGGAGAGCGGGACGGAGCGGACCGTGAGGTGCCAGTCGGGCCCCGATGTCGCCGGGTGTCTCCGCCGGGGCGTGGGGAGGCCCCTCAGGCGCGGCCCAGCCTGGGCCT
Source organism: Colius striatus (assembly GCF_028858725.1). NCBI lineage: Eukaryota > Metazoa > Chordata > Aves > Coliiformes > Coliidae > Colius > Colius striatus. Next base: position 2,339,255 of record NC_084782.1, read on the forward strand.
CGGCCGTGCCCCCCCGCCCCCTCCCCTGTTTACCCCCTCCAGCTGTCCGGGGCTCAGCAGCACCCCCCCGCCGCTCTCCCCGCGCAGCGCTGCGCATGCGCCACGCCAACTGCGCCACCACCCCCTTGGCACCCGCCGAGGCCGCGGCCCCGGCCCCACGCAAACGGCGTAAGTGGCGTTCGAGAATACCTGCTGCGTCCCGCCCGCCGGCACCGCCGTGATTGACAGCGCCGCCAGCCAACCGGAAGGGCGGAGCGCTGCGTGCTGGCTCGGCCAGTCGGCGCGTGCGGGAGGCGGGAGAACGGCCCCCGCGAGGGGGCTGCTGGGAGTTGTAGTCGGTCGGAGGCAGCAATGGCCGCTTGGCCCTCAGGGGCCTTTGCCCGCGACGCCGGAGCTCAGCGCATCGCCGCATCCCTCTCCCAGGCCTTGCCGCGGCTGCCCGTCTTTCTTCTCCCTTCGCCCAACCTGGGGGCTGCTTAAAGCCGGGCGTCGCTGGGCTCGGCTCCCCTGGGCTCCCAAGCCGCAGCGGGGCCTGGGCCACAGCTGCCTCACGCAGGGAGTGCGCGGGCCGCGAGGCACCGGCCCTCACACGCGGCCCCGGGCGGGGCTGAGAGGCCCCGTCCCAGCGCCCTCAGGCCTCCCCTCACCGCGGCCGGCAGCCACCCGGCACGGGTGAAGCCGCCAGGCCCGTGGCTCCACGGGTGCCTCATGGCATCGACTCCCCGGGAGCCACGGCTGCGACCGAATCCCCGCAGAAAACACAACTAATCCCTGCCCGACGAGGTGTGATCATCCCACCAGCTGCGCGGAGAAGCGAACGCGGCCCCTCCGGGCACCACAAAGTTAGTTTTCTGGTGGGAAAAAAAAACCCCAACCCAAGCCACAGCAGAACAAACCCAGCAGCCAGGGGGTGGCAGTGTTTGCAAAACGCTGCCCTTCGCCTTGTCCCGACCGCCAGCCCTGGGACAAAGCTGCCAGACCTGGGAGCCAGAATCTCTGCCGGTTCAGGTTACTTTAACTAACCGACCCCCGAGAAAGAGTGAGGCTGGGGCAGGGGTGTAAAATAACTGGAAAGTTGTGAATTCACCTCTCTGTAATTTATTTCCACAATTAAGCATTCTGAAGTCTATTAATAAAGTGTGATGAATAGTTTAAATTCTCATTTAGAACTTAATTCTGCGGCTCCTAGATAATCCCAGCTGCACAGCAGAAGAAAATTGCCACTTGCCTCTTCTGTATTAACAGGAGGAGCAAAAAGCCCTTCAACAGGGAGATGTGGGGACTTTCACACACCTCCAGACTCATAAATGACAGACCAACCATTAGCTGTAATGATTCGTCTTCATCTTGTAACCCATTAACTTATTCAGCTGTTGTCAAAGTTCTTTACGGGAGATAATTGTTAATTGTTGCCTCTGTATCTGTCCAGACTCTTTTAATTAAACAAATAATAATCAGGATCCATCACTATCATCCTTACAACAGGGTTTTATCTTCTCCTCTCAGATGCTGTCCTCATGGGGATTCAAAGCTCTCTGCAGAAAATCAGGCAGGCTTCAGATGCCCTTGACATGTAAGTTTTACTTGCTGATGAGGAAAAAATTGGGGCACAGGAACTTGATTTTTTTCCAAGCTGGTGACAGAGAGACAAAACAGTTCCTGCAGCCAAGGAGGACTGAGGGTGCTCAGTGATTCTGACTGTCAGAGCTGAAGTTTGCTGCTGCGGTCTCACAGGGAACTGGAGGCACACTGGGGAATGTAAACACAGCGTTCTCCTCCTCCTGCAGTATAAACACCACCTTGGAGAGTATCCACGTGAAACAGACTGTGGGGGTTTCAGTCCAAAGAAAGGTACGGGGGGCAAGGAATGAAACTGCCTCAGAGCTGGCCTTGCCTTCCTTACAGTTTAAGTCATACAGAAGGTATTTGTTAATGCTTTCATTGAATCATAGGATGGTAGGGATTGAAAGGGACCTTTAGAGATCATCCAGTCCAACTCCCCTGCCAAAGCAGGTCCCACCTAGATCAGGTCACACAGGAACATGTCCAGGTGGGTTTGAAGCCCTCCTGAGAAGAAGCCTCCACACCCTCCCTGGGCAGCCTGGGCCAGGGCTCCCTCACCTCAGCACTCAAACAGTTTTTCCTTACCTTTAAATGGAACTTTTTGTGTTCCAGTTTCTTCCCATCACCCCTTGTCCTGTCACTGGATACAACAGAAAAAAAAGTGCTGCCCCAACCTCCTGACACCCACCAGTTAGATGTTTGTAAATATTAATGAGATTCCCCCTCAGTCTCCTCTTCTCCAGACTAAACAGCCCCAGTTCCCGCAGCCTTTTCTCCTCACACAGATGTTCCACTCCCCTGATCATCTTGGTGGCCCTGCACTGGCCCCTCTCCAGCAGTTCCCTGTCCCTCTGGAGCTGGGGAGCCCAGAACTAGACATGGGACTCCAGATGAGGCTTCACCAGGGCGGAGGAGAGGGGCAGGAGAACCTCCCTTGACCTGCTGCCCACACTCTTCTTGATGCCCCCAGGATGCCATTGGCTTTCTTGGCCATGAGGACACATTGCTGGCTCATGTTTAGTTGCTGCCCAACAGCACTCCCAGGTCCCCCTCCCAGATCTGCTCTCCAGCAGGTCACCCCCAGCCTGTCCTGGTGCATGGGATTGTTCCTTCCCAGATGCAGGACTCTGCACTTGTTGAGATCCCACTGAATGTCAGCACAGCCTCTGGGGAATCAGCCAGTGCTCCCACTTTGGTGCAGCAGGAAACTTGCTGAGGGTCACTGTCCCCTCATCCTGGTGGTTGATGAAGATGTTGAACAAGACTGGCCCCAGAACCGATCCCTGTGGAACTCCACTGGCCACAGGCCTCCAACTCAATTCTGTGCCACTGATCACCCCCCTCTGGGCTCTGTCATTCAGCCAGTTCTTGATCCATTTGGCTGAGAGAGAAAGCTCAACCTGAAGCTCAGGCAGTTGTGAGTTGCATATGGCGATGAGGGAAAAGGGGAGGGTCAACAGTGCTGAGTTCATCTGTATCCAGTTAATTGCACATGAGGAAGAAAGAGATGGATCTAATACAGAAATGGACTAGAATGTACAGGAACAATCTTGTAGCCAATGTGAGCTGTAGCCAGTACGTCCAAGGTCTGCACTCCTGGTGTCTTTGGGCACTTCTGCTGCATATTCCTTGTACAACTTCAGCAAACAGTTCCCTTTGGTGTCTGCCTGGGCTTACCTCCCTATGCAATGTAAATGATGTTTACCTTTGGATGATTACAGTCTGCTGGAAAATATTTAGACCCTCTGATCAAAGCTACTAGGGAAGAGCAAAGCTTCATGGAGGATTTGCTTGATGGGAGGGCTGAGTTCTGCATAATTTACATGTAAACACAACTCTGAGCATTTGCTGGGTGCTGCATGAGGGTGTGCTGGGTTGTGTGCACTGGCATGGCTTGGGGCAGCAGGGGGAAGGCCAGGGCCTGAACTGGAGAAGGTGCCCAACTGTGTGGCTGCTGAGAGGTAGGAAGTGTGAAGGATTTCCAGGAGCCAAGGGAGACAATTATGAACTTTGGTGTATACACACTGACTGATTTTACTCTCCAAGTTATAACAGGATCACAGAATCACTGTTAAGGTGAGGGAGCACTGGCAGGGGCTGCCCAGATGGGCTGTGGAGGCTCCTTCTCTGGAGACATTCCAACCCAGCTGGATGAGTTCCCGTGTGCCCTGCTCTAGGTGGTGCAGCTCTGGCAGGGGGTTGCACTGGATGAGCTTTGCAGGTCCCTTCCAGCCCTTGAGATTCTGTGATACTGTGATCAGCCTTATCCTAAATCCAAAACCATACCAGTTACTAGGAAAAACATCAACTTTATTGCAATTGAAACCAGGACAAGCTGAAAAAAAGTCCCAAGGCAGCTCAAGCCTCAAGGCCCTGATGAGAATATCTGCTGTAGCACTGATGGATTAACTTGGGAGCACAGAGATAATTGGATGCCTCCAGGTCTTCATCTGCTGATCCAGAGGAAGCAGGAACAGCAAGAGTTTGCACCAATCAACATCCTTTGCAGAGTTCAACAGGTTGGAAGGCCCTTGTCCAGGCAGCTTAGGAAGGCACACCACCAAAGCAGCAAGTTCATTGGATGCTGCATCCCTCACTGCCAAACTTGCAATAGGCAGGTATTGACCAGTTCAGACTCAGCCACCACAGCTGCTGATTATCCAGGCACAAGGAGGTCAAAAACCTGACCCAGTTATTTCATGGGACCAGTTTGAGCTTCCAGGAACCATTTCTGAAAGAAAAGCAGTCCCTGTGTTTTCCCCTGAGCGAGGCTGCAGTTGTCTGTGTGCTGCCAGTGCCCGGCCCTGCTGCAACCAAAATCACATCAGCCGTCGCTGCGGATCAGACTTCTCACCCAGATGTGACTAAGCCCTTTCAAACCCAGAAAAGCTCAGGATTTCTTGCTTAATTGCTAAAACAGATTAATTTGACTATTCAGAACATAACCAAGCGGAAGAGAGGAATTGACACACCTAGCTGGTTCCTGCTCAGGCTGGTGATTCACTTTAATTGATGGGTTATGTTGGTTGATGAGCCGCTGTGCTCCCCTCCTGCCAGCCAGTCCAACTGCCAGTGCTGGGGAAGCTGATGCCAGTCCAACTGCCAGTGCTGGGGAAGCTGATGCCATCTTAAACCAGGAATGAAACCAATGCAAACCAGCAAGTGTAACCTTCAGAGCTCCAGTGTTGGTTGCCAGGTGCCATGTGAGGGGCCCGTGCCTTCCCCACACTCAGTACCCTCAAGGATTAGGAGCTGCACCTTTACCAAAAAGCTCATTTGCCCTTAAAGTTCAGCTAATGAATCAGTTCAAAACTCCCGCCGCCTGTACTGCTGGGCTCACGCACACGTGACAGTCAGGAAGTCGGTAGCAGGGCCAAGAGAGCAGCGTGGCTGAGCCCAGTCACCTAGTGCTGAGCCACTCCAGGGGTTTTATGAGAGCCTTATCAGATTTCCTGGTGGCTCAGGCTACACTGGTACCAAGGTGAAGGGCATGGGGTGCGGGGTTACAGCACTGTTTTGGTCCAGAATAATCCAGTACCCAAAGGCAGAGCAGTTCTCCTGGAGTCATCTCCCTGCAAATCCCCCCCAGCCCAGAGCTGTGCCTCCCCTCCGAGGCCCAGCACACCATGGTTGTCCCTCTCCTAGCAGCACAGAGGAGGCAGGTGGCTGCTCTCTTCACCCTGATGGGCACAGGGCGAGCCCTGGGTGCCTCCCTGCCGGGTGCCTGGGCCACTTCACCCCGCTGCACCCTTCCAGCACCAGGCACTTACCTGGCTACCCAGATTGCATTTCCTTCCCTTTCTTTTGCAGCTCTCTCCAGTGCTTGCACCTTCGTCCATCCCACACCTCTACCCACCCCGCACCACCTTTTTGGTTGCCTCAGCACTCTCATGCTTCCCTGCACCCCACTTTATGCTGCATCCCCTCACCTCCAGGCACCTCCCCTACAGCAGCACCCACCTTGCATTCTACTTTGCTCCCCTCTTGTGCCCCTCCTTGCATCACACACCCCCTTCATACACCCCCTTTGCCCCGCACCCCTCTTGCATGAGCATCCCTAGCTCCCGTGCTCCCCCTTTTCTGCTTCTCTCCCTCCTCAGCAGCCCCCATGGGCACCTCACTTTCCACTCGCACCCCCCCCGTCCTCTCCCCTTTGCCCCGCACCCTTCCACCTCCACGCACCCCCTTTGCCCTGCACCCCTTTTGCACGGCCACCCCTTGCTCCCGCCCCCCGATCCTCGGGGCACCCCATGTTCCACTCGCACCCCCCTTCCCGTGCTGCCCCCCGCACCCCCAATTCCCGCTCCTCCCCGCCGCTGCCCCCCCGGCCCCGCAGCCGCCCCCGGCCCCGCAGCGCTCCCCGCCCTCCCGGGCCCGCCCCGCCGCCGCGGCCGCCGCTGCCTCCGCCCCTGCCCCCGCCCCGCCGCCGCCCCGGCCGCTCGGTGGGATGTGCCCCGGCGCCGCGGCCGCCCCAGCTGCGCTCCGGCTGTCGGCGGGGCGGCTCCTGCCCCACGCCGCCGGCGGGCCCCGCCGCCCCCCCCCAGCCCCCCCACCCCCGGCCACCCCATCTCCCCCTTCCCGCCGCCGCCATGGGCGCCGCGGCCCTGCGCGCCCTGCCCTGGGCCCTGCTGCTGCTGGGGCCGCTGCTGCCCGGCCAGGGTTTGCAGGCCAACCCCTCCAAGCCCCCGGAAGGGCCGCCGGCCCAGCCCCCGGGGGCAGAAATCGGGGGCTTCACCCCGGCGCCGCCCGCCTCGGCCCAGGAGATCCACCCGCTCAACAAGCACCCGGCCAACGGCTCGGGCGAGGGGCACGCCAAGCCCCGCAAAGCCTTCCCGGTCCTGGACATCGACTACACCCGCATCCGCATCCCATTCGAGATCTCCCTCTGGATCCTGCTGGCCTGCCTCATGAAGCTGGGTAGGTCGGCGGTGGCGCGGTGGGGGGGGAGCTCAGGGGAAGGGCACTGGAGAGGGGACCCCCAGCATCCCGGAGGGGGACCCCCAGTTTCATGGGGCAGGTGCCTTGAGCGTCCCAAGGAGGGACCCTCTGAGCTTCCCAGGGTGGGACCCCCTGGCTGAATGAGACAGGCACCCCTGAGCATCCCAAGGAGGGATCCCAGAGCATCCCAAGGACGACCCCTCCGGAGCATCCCAGGCTGGCGCCCCCCGAGCATCCCAGAGCCACTTGCCCTGCACGTCCCGAGCAGCCCCCAAAGGGAGCTGGGGGCAGGGGTGGGCACCGCTCTGCCCACGACCTTGTGTTGGTGCGGGGCCTGGCAGGCAGGGCAGCAGCACCCCGCTGCTCAGCTCCTCTCGCTGTCAGGGAGCGGGACTGCGGATGCTCCCTGACCCCTGACCATCCTCCGCTTGCACCAGATTTGTTTTCCTTTCTCGGATTCTCAGGCAAGCAGCAGGGAGGAAAACTCGGGTTTATTTCTTTGCTTCCTTTCTCAACCACAAATGCCTTTTATAACCTTGGACAAGTCACTTTAAAATTCCCCAGTGCTCCAGCCTCCCGTTCCTCCCGCTCCGCAGCCAAGCGGGGTGGGCAGCTTCCTCTGCTGCAAAGCAGCTGGAGGATCCCTGCATTAACCATAACGAGTGTCAGGGGCCAGAGGGCTGGGAAGAGTCACTGGCTCTGGAACAGCATCATTCTGCCTGGGTGGGGGATGTTGACAAAGTGTTTCCCAAACTTCTGCAGCTGAATCGATACCAACCGAGTTCCCTCTAACACGAAAAGGGATGGCACCATGTATAATGTGATGTAACTGCTCCCGTGCTCCCCAGCCCTGGCCTCGGGCAGTGCAGAGGTCAAGCTGGCCCTGGTCCCATCCGTGGTGAGAAAGCCAAGAGGGCAGGTGAAATGTTTGCCTCTTCCTGCCTTGGAGCAAAGGCAGCTCCACGCTCCTTCATTTTGCCCCTCAGTTACCAGCGAGGATTCAGTAACTCCTTTCAGAGCACTCAGCTTGCTCATTGACATCCTGCTTTGGAAGAGGGTTTTTTTAGCTGGTCCCTGTTGGTGACTGTGCCCTGGCCCAGAGGGGTCTCAGAGACCCCCCAGGAGCTCAGCCCCTCACTGCCCAGCATTTCCTAAAGCCATGTCCTGTCCCTCCCATGCTGCCCTCAGCACACAGGGGTGGGTGAAGCCCCCTCCTGGGTGGTGTTTTATTTACACGTAGACGCAGGAGCACAAACGCTCAGCCTCAGAGGGTTCCTGCCTGCCTGGGAGACGTGTGCTGGGGCCGGAGTGAAGCCAGGCAGGGGCCGTGGAGGTTGTGCCTTCCTGCCTTTACCCAAAACCACCCAAGGCACGTTGAGCTGGAAGGTGCCTCTTAGCTGGAAGGTGTCTCGCCAGAGGAGACGCAGATGGGAAATCTCCTTTCCCGGGGCTCACCCGGCGCATGTTAAGCGACCTCTGGTAGCTGTTTGGGGCTATTGCACTGTGTTTGCAGTCCTCCTGCCTCACACAGCAAAGAGTGATGAAATCAGGAGTATCTGTGCGGAAGCTGGTGGAGAAAGGAGGGGCCAACGGCGCTGGCCTGCGGCCCTGCTCCCGGCTGCCCGGGCAAAGCACCGCTGGAAAGCACCAGAATGGGCAGCGGGGAGCGGCTCCCCGGGGACAGCTGTGGTGGGGGGCTCAGGGGGCATCGCTGCCCATGGCCATCCCCTCCCACAGGCACCCTCCTGCATGGGGAAGCCGTTCCTGCCGTCCTTGCTGGAAGTTGGGGCTCGGTGGTGCTGCAGGAAAAGTTATTTCTGGCGGTGAGCTGAGCCCCGGCGGTTCGTACGTGTTGGGAGGATTATGCAAGGCTGCGTGTTTATGGGGTGTATTTTAGGAGGAGCTGCCGTGTGAGTTTGGCAAAGGTCCTTTGGAGATGGCAGGTGCTCTGCAGAGCTCCAGGGATGCTGATTATGCCAAAATCCATACTGTGGGTTACCAACAGCTCTTAACAAGGCCTTCAGCAGCCCAGCAGTCCTGGGACATCCTCTTCCTCGGCCTCTTGTCCAGGGTTTTGAAGGGAATAGTCTTGCTTTTTCATGTTGTCTTGACACATAGTTCCCAAGTTGATGTTACAGTTGAACATTCAGGCTTCCTCTGCTCGTGACCTGCAAGAACATCTCACTGCTCAAGGTCTAGATCCCATCGCTGTCAATCCCACCTTGGATCAGAGCAGCAGGGAAACAGCCGCTGTGTTTCACACAGGGACAGGTCTGTGCAGAGCCGGGTGCTGCTGAGCGCCTGTGCAGTACAGCCTGTGATGGCAGGATGAGGCACACACAGCTCCAGGCTCCCTGAATCACACGGTGTTGGGAGCACCCCGTTTTCATGGAGAGGGGAAGGGGGCTGATGAGCAGAACAGGAATTGGCAGCGTTCCCTCTCTCCCCACTCTCCTGTCACTGTGCAATTATTGGTGCATTGGGGTAACCCTGCAAAACCCTGAGGTGCAGGGGACAAACATTCGTGCAGTCAGGTGCATGACAGCTTGGCTCCTCCTGACTTCCCTTCCCCAGCTTCTCCTCCATCTCCAGATGTCTCTTTGCTGGATTAGGGCTGGTGATTGAGCCACATGTTGCTGCAAAACTGAGAGTCTCCAACCCTATGAGCAGCTTCTGGATGTCATCCACTGGTGTAGTGTTGGGTGATCGTGTAGAGGAGCTCAGAAGTGCTTACAGGGCTCTTCTCTGTGCCAGGAGATGCAACCAGACTCTTGTCCTGTTGCTCAGTTCCCCCTCTTTGCTCTTGACACTTCAGACAGCCATTCAGGCTTAAATGAGGCCCAATGTTGGCCCTTCCAGGTGATTTACCCTCTCTCCTAACTGAGTTTGTTTGGGGAATCAAAGGTGTGAGTTGAACCCTCCTCTCTTAATGCCAGGGATTCACCACCTGACAGGAGGAGGCTTTCTGAGACAGAGACTTGTCACCCCAGCATGTCCTGCAGGCATGGGCTGTTTCTGCTTTGCTAATCCCAGCTGCTGCTGGATGTTTTACTTAATAATCACGTGGTATTTTAAGGCTGTGTAGAAGAGGACGTGAGAGTTAGCTACAACCATGACCTCCCAAGGCTCCACAGCGACATGCAGACCACATCTGGTGATGGCTTGATTTTGCCTTCGTGGCTGAGACTTGCAGCCAGACTTTGTCTCAGCCTGTTGCATTGCTGTAAGAGGTCAGACCTTTGTAAAACATCCAAATGGGGAGCTCTCTGTGCCCCTTTCCAAGGTTTTGCAAGAACGTTGGAAGGGTTTCCTTTGTCCATGCCCAGGGAGGGATAGGGAAGGGCTGGGGAGTTTCTCAGCACAAGAACCTGATTTCCTGACTCTGAGAGATAACCTTTCAGCTCATTCAGGAGATGTTCAGGGGAATTCAGGTTTGAATGTAAATACTTTTTTGTTTTCAGGGGAAAGGAAAGGAGTGAGTCAGGAATGTCAATAACAGGCTGGTAGCAATGCTTTTGTCCCATTGCTGGCTGTGTGGACATGGGCTGTGGCTCAGCAGCCAGAGCTTTATTTGAAACCACAAGCTCTTACCTGCCTTGGAGAAGAGTTGGGGTCACTCATGCCTCCAAAAGCCATCTCAGGCTCTACCTTCTGAAGCAGAAAAGCACAGCAGTGATATTTGCATCCTGCATTAGGAGCTGCCTTCGATCGAGACATGTCCTCTGGTCTGGCTGCAGGGCTGGCTGCCTGCACCAAGTGCCTCTTGAAGCACAGAATCATTTTGGCTGGAAAAGCCCTTGAAGCTCCTGGAGTCCCAGCCCTGCCCTCACCCTGCCCAGCCCAGCACTGACCCCTGGCCCTCAGCACCTCAGCTCCACGGCTCTGGGATCCCTCCGGGGCTGGGCACTCCCCCAACTCCCAGGGCAGCCTGGCACAGGGGCTGACACCCCTCTCAGGGAAACAGTTCTGCCTCAGCTCCAACCTCAACCCCCCCTGGGGCAACCTGAGCCCCTTTCCTCTTGTCCTGTCACTTGTTACTGGAGAGCAGAGATTGACCCCTAGCTCCCTGCAGCCTCTTGTCAGGGAGTGTCAGAGAGTGCTGCTGTCTCCCCTCAGCCTCCTCTTCTCCAGGCTCAACACCCCCATTCCCTCAGCCCCTCCCCAGCCCCTTGTGCTCCAGCCCCTTCCCCAGCTCTGTGCCCGGCTCTGGCCACGCTGCAGCCCCTCAGTGTCCCTGTGGCAGTGAGTGAGGGGCCCAGCACTGAGCACAGCCCTGGAGCTTCAGCCTCCCCAGGGCCCAGCACAGGGGGACAATCCCTGCCCTGTTCTTGCTGCCACACCAGTGCTGATAGAATCTCAGCATCTGAGAGCTTCCCCAGCCTCCTAGGAGCATCCTGGCCATTCCACTTCACAGCTCAAGTGCATAGTGGGGACTTAATGTCCTACGTGACCAGGCCAGAGGCTGCTGTGGAGGGTCCCTGCGAGGCGCTGCCTCATGGCTGAGCTCCCTCACACTGTTCTTTCTTGCTGTCTGATGCAGTGCTCCAAATGGGGTTGGAGTCTGTAGCAATCACTGAGTCATTGCTCTTCTTCTCCCCCCTTCACAGCAACCAGCTTTTTCATGTGTCTGGGGTGTTCCCCCTCCCTCCAGACCGTCTGACAGCAGCCAGCGCCAAGCTGGTGCTTGCAGAAACATCACCACTGTGTGATTGTCTGGCTGGTGTAAAATGAGCCAGGCAGAGAGGCTGTGCTAAACAAGCAAGAAAGGCAGCCCAGGCCTGTGGGCAGCAAGTGTGGGGACACATCTTTGGGGACACAACCCAGTGTACAGGGCACAGGGCAGCCTGGCATCAGGCTCCAGTGCTGAGTGCTGCTCCTGTAGCAGCGGTTGCCTGTCCTGACCCTCCCCACGGCTGCTGGGGCTGGGGAGGAGTGAGATTAAGGAAGTTCCTGCTGCCTGGGGGCTGCTGATAGGAGCTGGGAAAAGAAAAGCAAAATGTGACAGATGCAAGTTGAGTTGTAGATCCTCAGAGTGACTCTGGGCACGGCAGGGTGGCTCCTGCCCACAGAGGAGAAGGGATGATTTCAAAATTGCCAAGAGAAACGTTTTTGGAGGCTGCTGGCTGGCAGCATGATCTGGGTGCTAAAACACTTGGGTGCTCTTCAAATGCTTTTGGCAGCCTGCATCTCTCCCCTGAGATCAGGGCTTGTGGAGGGGCCATGCCAGGGTTCTTACAGAGACTTGGGAGTCAGGGACTCAAGGGTTTGTTTGGGCCAAGGGTAATAAGCAGACTAGGAAACCTGTTGTGGTGGTAGCACAGGATGCAGGAACTGAATCTTGAGACCAGATACAGCAGAAACACCCCAGAGCAGAGCCACCAGCCTGGGGACACTGCTGCCACCTGCAAGCCTTGGAAAGGGGACAGCAAAGAAGTGTTTGAAGACATGTGTCACGCCAGCCTTCATCATCACGTTGGAAATACATGTGGCTGATGTCCAGGATGAATGTGTTGCCCTTCTGCCACTGCAAACTTGGCTTCTCCTGGGCCCCAGGCAGGTCTGTGCTGGTGGGAAGGGCTGCTGGGGGCTTTGTGGGCTGTTTCAGCTGGATCTATAGGACTAGTTGATGTGAAGTCACTCACTGAGCCGGAGGGAAATGTTTGTCTTGAAACCTGCCCAGGCTTGATTGATGTGTGGGCTGCAGACCCCAGGGGGATGTGTGGTCTGAGATCCCACCTGATGTTTCCCTGTTTGTACTGGTGAGCTGGTGGCTCTTCTGTAGGGGAATTGATGCTTTGTGAATAACTCAGGAAAGGATTTTGAAATACTGATGCAGCTGGTGCCACAAAAGTGTGAATCGTCATGGTAATGAATTTAAACAGCCTCTTCTGATGCAGACTTGTTGCATTCCTGCTTCCTATTGGGGAGTGATCCCAACACATGCTGTGGTTTCCTTTCCTTTGTTTTGCCATCTCAGGAAGAACAGCCACAGCATCATTTGTCCTCCCTGCTCTGCCCAGTGCTGGTGTCTGAACAAAAGCCCCATCCAAACTGTTCCCTCCATGGATCTGAGAAAACCATTAGGTTAATTAGGGCTGGAAGAGCAAAAGGTTCCTGTTGTGAAATACAGGATGATGCTGGAGTGAGAAAAGCTGAACATGTCTGTAATCACAGCCCAGAGCTCCTTGGGGAGCCCCAGGGTCCATGAAAGCAGGATGACATTTGGTTTGCTGCCGTGGCTTTGCTCCACGTGGGGACCCTGTCACCCTTCCCACACTTTGGGGCCACCTGGGAGCTGAAGCTGTTGTTCCATCAAGGAACACTTGGGCACCTTGTGTTGGGGTCAGGGCCAGCTTCTCACACAGTCTGCAGGGGAAAATTGGGATGTGGGTGTTGACCTGCCAAGTCCTACAACGGCCAGAGCCCAAATGGGTGCTGTCCCAGGTTTTGGGGAGATGCTATCATGTTGTCCCTGAAACATCCAGTAGAGTTGAGTGGTTTCTGGGGTAGGAGCAGATTGTGTCAGTGTTTGGCCTATCTGGTTCATGTCCTCTATCCCAAATTGCCCAGGCACCCAACTGTGGCTTCCCCACAATACCCAGAGGTGCTGGAGTTCCCCTGGGAATCAGTGGGGTGGAGAACAAGTCTTTTATCTGCAGTCAGTGTCCTTTGGGGTTTGAGAATTACATGTGGGAGAAGGGGAAACCAGTGGTGGTGGAGGGAAAGGGAGAGAGTTGTCCTTTGATTTACAGACAAGTAAACCTGTGGCCCTGAGGGACTGGAGCCCTGTGCTGCAGAAGGCAGGCAGACAGCTCAGGGGCACTTGTATAAACTCAGTAGACTTGCAAAAGAGTGTTGTGTTAGCATAATCTTTACTCTTTTCCCTCCTGCAAGTCCTGGGTGTTGGATGGAGCCTGCAGAGATGATGGGGGCTGTAGAGATTGGCCCAGGGGCATGCAGGAGCTGATCCTTTAACTAGAGCATTGTTGAAGTTGTGGGTGCCAAGAGAAGAACCCTGAAGCAACCATGAGGATGAATTACTGAAGCTTGTAAACATTTGAGGGGTTTTTTTTCCTATTTATTTGAGTCCCTAAGGCTTAATTTGTTCAAGTAAAGTCTGAAATCCCTCTGGAATGCTGTGTGAAAGCAGAACCTTGCTGAGCAGAGGCGGATGGGTTCCATCTGCCCCACGCTGGCTTCGCTGGGCTGCCTGGGTCATCAGCGGGCTGTTGGCATGCATCAGGGCTCAGAGCTGCTGGTGGAGGTTTGGTAACAGCTTCAGGGTTTAGAAATCTGGGCCAGGTGACCTCAAAGGGAACAGCAGAGGAGCAGGGAGGTTGTGGCAATGGTTTGACTTGGACCAAGTGTCAGTGCTTGGCCCTTTTGCTTCACAGTGCTGGCCCACACCCCGCCTTGGGAGAGCTGTACAAGCACCATTATTCTACATGGCTTTTGATATCTTGCTTCTCTCTCTAATTTTCCAGCATCTCCCAGTTGGTTGTTAATTGAAGGATGGCCATCTTGTCATGCTTTGTTCTTGTGCTCTTTCCTTGGGCAGAGGAACATGTCTGTTTCTGCTTTGGGAAGGATGACATGAAACACAAAGCTCTCCAGATGGACGTGCACACACAGGTTGCTGCGTGTTTGTCAGGAAAGGTGAGATGAAAGATTGATCATGGCTTGTGGTGGAGTGATGAGAAGGGATTTGGTGGGGTGTCACCTTTGGTGGGGTGTCACCTTTGGTGGGGTGTCCCCCCATGGCTTGGGGTTTCCTCCCAAGAGAGCCATACCCACCTGTGTGATGGATTTGACAGAGGCAGGGCTGACCAAAGGCTCGGATGAGGTTGGGGAGATATTTTGAGGTCCCTGAGAAGAAAGAATGCAAAGTTCTTTATGTAATTGGAAGAGGACAAATGTGTTTCCTTGGGTTGCCCAGGAGAGACTCATAAATGTTACGGCATCGATGGTCTTTGTCTCCACAAAGTCGCACCGAGGTCCGGAGGGACAGCTCTGAAATTCCACTTAATAGAGAGAGCTGGTAGGGAAATGATTCCACTCTCTCTCTCAAGACACACATCTGCAGGAGCACACTCTTTTTTGCAGCAGGTTCGTTTTCAGTGCCTGGAATTATTCTGCATTTTGAATTCACAACATGCTAGATCTTAATGATGTATTTGGAGAGAAGGCAGCTTCCCACCCCGGTGCTGTGATTGTCACAGCACGAATGCCACAGGCGCAGACTTCAGCATGCACAGGCCTTGAAAGAAAAGAGCTGGTGTATCCAGCCCTGCCAGTGCCTCAGTTTCCCACTGGGAGCCTTTTTCCCACAGCAGCCTCAGTCTCTGGGGGGTGCTTGTAACCTACAGCCTCCTCTCCTGTCTGTGAAGTGCCCCATAGAGGGGAGAGCGTCTGCTCCCAGGAGCGCTTCTGTGAGCTTAGCTGGGTGTGAAACGGCATCACCTGCATCCCAGCTGAGGGATGGGAAGCTGGAATGGCATCTGACAGGATTATCTCTTCAGTTCCCAGTCTCAGTATGTTTGTGGTGTGCTGGTGGGGTCTCTGTGTGTCAGCAGCTCGGCTGAAAGCAAAGGAGGAGCAAAGGTGACTGAGTTCTCACCTTGGCTCCTGACCCGCTGCTGGCGTGTGCTGTGGCTGCTGTTGCTTTGTCTGGGTTTGCAAAGCCCGGTAGTAATCAGTGATAATTGCAATTACCTCCTCCCTCCCTCCCTCCCTCCCATTGGAGTGGAGACCAACAGGTTATTTCCTGAAAAGCTTTTGTTTGTCTTTCCTGCCCGTGTTCCCGGTAGGAAACCTGCCCTTCCTGGGAAGGGCCATTGGCATCGCTCTGCCTGGGGACTTTGTGGTCACCTCGGGCCAGCTCAGCCTTAACTCTTCCTGAGGCTTCAAGGGTCAGCAGGAACCATGTATGAAATCCAACACAAGGGCAAGAAGCTGGGAGGGAGACTGGAGCCTCACTTTAGGTGACCAGACCATAGCTTTATTTTGAGTGACCAGTTACTGTCTCTTCACATCCCCTTGAGCTCTGCTCCAGAGCCATTCACTATCTGCATGAAGCAGCCTCAAGTGTTGTGTTGCACCATGAAGAAAGTAAGTGGGGAGGGGTTTACTGTAGAAATGCCCAAGGCTGAGGCAGACATGTTGCACTGAGCCCTCCCAGCCCCATGACTCATGGCCACCAGCGTGCCTTGCAACAGCTGAAGCCATCTGGGAAGAGCTGGGGAGGGTTATGTTTAGCTCCTGGCCCTTTTCCCTGGAGTTGGAATGGTTTTTTTAGACCTTCTTTTATTAGGCCTCCTCAAAATGCCCAAGTCCAGCTGGTATCACTCTTCTGATGCTTTTGAAGGATATAAACCCAAATGAGGCTGCTGTTGCCTTATAGAAAACTCAAGTTTTCCAGGACAAATGCTGTGTGGCAGGGAGGGCCCAGCCTTGCTGGCCTGGCTGCTGCTGCACCAGAGACGATGGAGAAGAGTCCAGAAGAGCCTTGGAGGAGCAGCAGCAGAGGTTTGCAGGGCAGTTTGTCCCCTGTGTGCCTGGCTCCTGCCAGGTGAATGCCATGGGTGGGAACCATCCAGATAGTCTCACCTTGGGAAAACTTTCTATGAAGTGGCCTGAAGGCTCCAAACAGGTTTGATAACCTGAGTGTGTGACTTGGGAGTGGCCCTGTAACATGCTGGTTAAAAGAATGCAATCACCCAGTGTCCTGGTTTAGCCAGGAGCAGCTTTTGGCTTGGTAACAGGGGGAGCGGGTTGCAGTGAAGACCCTCCCCCGGCTCCTAGGTTCAGACCCACCTCCGGCCCGGCTGGGCCAATCTGGCGCCTCTGCGATCACTATTTAGGGGACGGGAATTTGAAATGCGAGTCGGGAGGTGGAGAGTGATACAAGATGGAGGTCACCACGCGGACCCTTCAGCCAGAGAAGGAGGAAGGAACGAGAAGCAGTAGACCGGAGACCCCTCTGCAAGCCGTGGCGAGAATACAAGCTGTGCCCCTGAAACCTATGGAGATTCGTGGCAAGACTGAGAGCCACCAGCAGCTCCGTGTGGGTGAGCCCGGACGGGCGGGGGACTGTGTGGGGAGATGGCCATGGCCCAGGCCGTGCTGGAGAGCCTGCGCGCCGCAGAGCAGCCCCACACGAGAGGCAGAGAGGAGCTGCAGCCTTTGGAATAAGTGGGCATCGGAGCAGCCCGTGCAAGTCTGCCATGCTTGTGAGTTACCCCACGGACTTGCAGGGAGGACTGGTGTGGAGTTCACCCGTCCTGAGGAGGGACAAACGGCAGAAGCTCTCGGAAACCGACTGACTGAACCCCCCACTGCCTGCCCCCCCGAACCGTTCAGGGGGGGGCAAGGTAAAAACACCGGGATCAGGGCTCTGAACCCGGGAAGAGGGGAGGGGTGGCAAGAAGGTGTTCTTAAAAAGGCTGGTTGGACTCTCCATTGATGTATTACTCTGGGTTGTTTCATTTTGGTTATGTTTTGGTTGATTTTGCATTAAATTATTTTCTGTTTTCTTCCCCAAAACCGAGTAGCCTGGTCTGTTTTGTCCTGAACCTTAAGCGGCAATTAAGCCCTCCCTGCCCTCGAGCAATCCTCAGCCTCTTCGGTACTCGAGGCTAATCGTGGCCTTTGTTCCCTGATGGGCCTAAACCACGACACCCAGGATGGGGGTTACCCCACTACTCACCGGAGGTTTTTATAATAGCCAGCTTGGCACCAAACCCTTGATCGGTTTCTCAGCTCTTCTGGAGGAGAACATTGGGGTTTTGAGGTAGCTGTGGGGCTGGAGAGTGCTGGAGGAGACCTGTTCTTCTCTCAACTGTGCATGGCTGGGTTTGGAAGAGGTTTCCTGCAGATGCACTGGAGTCAAGCCTCGAAGCCTCCCGGGCCATCACTGCCTGCTCCACCAGCATCTGCACTTGGCCCTGTGTTTTTCTCCCTACTTGAAATGCTGTAGCTGTTGGGTGACAATCCAAGGTGCTGGGGGTTTCTTAAACAGCAATTAAGTCTTTCTTTATATCTGCTTTTCTTGCAGAGTGACCTTGCCTTTTCTTCTAGTTTGAAGGAGAAGCATTATCTAAACAGAGGGGTGGAAACTGGGAGCTGCTGGGTTCTTAGGCCAGCTCTCACACCATTCACTTGGGGACTTGGGCAAGTCCTTTTAATGTCTTTGGTCTCTCATTTCCTTTTTACAGCTGGGAAGAAATTAATACCCAGCTCTATAAAACACTCCCAATTGATCTGTTAATTTCTTGTGAGTGCTTTGGAGAGAAAATGATGATCTGTGCTTTCACTACCTCAGGTCTCCCTGCTCTCAGAAGAGAAATATTCAAGTGCTTCTACTAAACACCTCTGTCCATGGATTGGGCTGCCAGGAGAGCCTGCCTTTGGGCTACCAGGAGAGCCTGCCTTTGGGCTACCAGGAGAGCCTGCCTTTGGGCTGCCAGGAGAGCCTGCCTTTGGGCTGCCAGGAGAGTCTGCCTTTGGGCTGCTAGGAGAGTCTGCCTTTGGGCTTCCTGCTGTGCCACCACTTTTCATCACCCATGAGGTTGTGCAGGCATCCTGGTGTGAAGAAGTATCAGGGGGTGGAAATGGGCTTTTTGAGGCTTGGCTGAGAGTCAGCAGCTGAATGAGGGATGGGTGAGTCAGGGAGGCAGTGACTGCTCCTGCCCTGCCTGCAGTGCCAGCTGCACCCTGGCACTTTCTCTGTCTGTTTTAGGGAGGTTTCCCTGGACACAGGTCTGTCCTGAGCGTGGCTCTTGCAGTGAGTGCCCCAGATCAGCTGGGCTAGAACTCTGGGCAGACTGGTTCCTAAACTTAAACTTACCCTAAACCTAAGCCTAAAGCAAGTGAAGGCACAGGCTGGAGCTGTGCAGATGGGGAGCAGGGTGAGTCCCTTTCCCACCCATGGCCGCCAGCGCCACACTTAGGGTTTGCTGCAAGCTGCTCCACACAGCACAGTGGAACCAACTGCTTAGTTTGGGCTGATCTTAATTAATTAGTGTGTCTTTTAGAGTTGGAGGGGGGAGAATTAAGCAGCTCTTGGGCTGTGGAGGGCTCGCCTGGCTGCCCAGACCTGCTGGCTGGGACAGGGCAGAGAGGTTTAATTGGGAGGAATTGCTGCCGGCTCTTTGGCACTTGGCTGCAGAGCTGCAGGAGCATTTGCTGTCTGGTTTGCAGAGCTGCAGGGGACTCTGGGTGTTGGGCCATGAAAAGGGCTCAGTGAGGCTTCCCTGAGCTGCATCATACTGGGTATGTGGGAAGGGAGATTGAGCCTTAGGGTGCAGGAAGAGCTGACGGCAAACTGGTGCTGAGCCTGGTTTTGGCCCCAAGGAAGAGCTCTCTCCTCATTATGGCTGAGGTTCTCTTGGTCTGTGTAAACAGTTTGTTTGTGGGTGTGTGGAGCTGCTCTGTGCTAGGAGGGGCCGCCCATCCTGGCAGGCTGGTAGCCAGGGAGCCTGTCCTAGCTTGGGCTGGAGTAGGGTGGGGAGGAGTGAGCTGCTGCACAGTCTGGTGGTTGTCAGCTAGGTTTGAAGGATGCCTGCAGATGATACCAAGCTCTCCTGCTCACCTGGGATGGCCATGTCCTGCTCCTGCTCTGCAGCACTGCAGGCCTGCAACACCCACGTTGTGCCTGGCTGCAGCACAGCAGCCACCCGCACTGCGACCTTCAGAGGGGCTCTGGGCACGGGCAAGGAGATTCCCCCTGCCAAGGGCAGTGTTTTGCTTTGAGGGGGTCAGTGTTTTGATTTGGAGGAGGATCAGGGCAGGGAGGGGTCTGGGCTCATCTGCATGCAGCTTGTCAGCAGCTGCTGCAGGATGCAGTGGTGCCTTTGCTTGTGCTCCCTGGGCTGCTCGTCCTTTTGGGCCCTTTCTGTGTCTCCAGATCCAGCCCCAGGAGAAAGGAACAACCTCGTGGATTCCTGGTATTGCTGTCCTCATCCTCTGCTGATCTTGCCCGTGGCTGGGAGGGGGCTGCACTGATTGGAGAGGGGGGGAGGTTTGGCACCCCTGCAGTGGGTGCCAGGCAATGCCCTGAGAGGGGCTGAGCAGGCACTGCCAGGGGAAGGACAAGGCCCCAGCACAGTGATGATCAGCAGCACGTTCCTTCCTACATGGAGTTGCTGCAGGCACCGAGTTCCTAGAAGAGACTTTGCTTTTGCCCTGCTGTGGCTATTGCTGCCCATGCCAGAGCTTGTGGCAGCATTAGTTCAGCTCCTCACCCTCTGCACTCCAGTTGTGTTGTGCCAGTGTGGGGTGGGAGCAGTGATGCTCACCTGCTCACCCTCCCTTTCTCTCCCCTCCATGCTGTGGTAGCTGGTTCCACAGCACACCAGGTGCATTCCGTTATCGCCAGTCCCCACAGCTCTTGCTTCTCTTAGCAGCTAAAATGCCTGAAATGGCTCCAAGCAAAATAAGTGCTCTCTGAAAGGCTCCTGGCATGAAACAGCACATCCTTGCACCCCAGCCCAGCTGCCTTCTCCTTGCCCCCCTCACCTTGCATTGTTCCAGCTCATCCCACTACAAGTTAAGGGTTGCTGCAGCTGAGCTGCTGCGCTGCAGCAAAAGCTGGTGCATGCTGGTACCTGTCAGCATCTGCTTTCTGTTCTGTAGCTTTCAGGTTTTGACTCATTGGTGGGTTGGTCCAATGCTATCAATACTCTTATCTGCTGCAAAGCAGGCAGGGCCCAGGGAGGTCACCTTCTCACACACACTCCTGGGCTCAGCACACAAGGCCAGGGGAGCTGGAGCCTGTACCAGGTGGTTCCCAGGCTCCTGTCACAGGCAGCTCACTGCCTTTGTCCCAGCTTGTTTGCAGTCTGGGGAGCAGTGTCCCAATAGGGAGGGAAAACAGTTGAGCAGCTTCAAGGTGCTGTTTGAACAAGGTCTGTAGGCAGGGGGGGCCCTGATGTCACACAAAGCCCTACCTTTGATAACTAGCAACAGCTCTTAATGGCTATTGGCTGCATGAGGCGACTCGTGGGGGTGTTATGTACAATCCAGCTCAGGAGGGAGGGCTGGGAGCAGGGTGGACAGACCCTGAGGCACCCAGTGTCATCCCCTTGCCCTCCTGCAGCCTTTGTGGTGTCCCCTGCAAAATAGTTCTGCTCCATCCCCTCTTCTTGCAGGCTGAAAGTATCTGGAGGCTGGGTTTTAACCCGAGTCCTGCACATCAGGCTGGTCACAGCCCTCTGCTCACAGGGGCCCACAGTGTCACAGGGGGCTGGGGTACAGAGTGTCATCCCCCAACTGAGAGCTGACTGCTTTGCTGTTCCCTTCTCTCCACAGGCTCCCTTTGCACAGCCAGCCCACGGTGAGGTTTGGGTGGGTGCTGGCTGTGTGGCCCCTGAGCAGTGTCTGCGTTAGCTGAGTGAGTCACGGAAAGCAGCACAAATTAATGACACTGCTGGTTCTTGGCTTTTCTTTGCAATTAGCAACAAGAAAATAATGAGGCTTGAATCCAACATTCAGATTGATCTGGAGCAAACTGTTTGTTTAGAAGCACTTTCTGTAGCTGGATCTTTAAAGAAATAACAAGTCAACCTTCTAACCAGGAAATGTCATCTGGAGGTGGGGAGTCAAAGCTTTTGCATTCTGGTCATTGAGGCTATTGGATGGTTCTGTTAAAGGCTGCTCCAACCAACCTAAATCACTGAAATCAGCCCAAAGACAGCTGTAGGAGAGTGCCCAGGCCCCATGTTAAAACCCTGCTCCATGGTAGAGCCAGAAGAGGGTTTGGCAGAGCCGAGGGGCTGTTTGCTCCCAGGGCTCTGTGGCTGGGCCCCGCGTGTCGCTGCTCGGTGGGGCCGAGCTCGGGGCGGCTGGTGCCACAACGGGGGTAATTCAAGTCTCCTGCTTTCACCAGCTCCCCTTGCAGGGTGACACAAGCTGTGGCCTTGCTCTATTTTTAGGTGTAAATCACCAGCTGTTTAATTCCTTTCCAGCAAGCTCAGTTTTGCTCCCCTTCCCTTGAGGCTTCCCCGTTAGATCTGGTGCTGGGCACACACGGCTCGCTCCCGGTCCCTGAATCCAGCTCCATTTTAGGAGGAACTCTGCACAGCAGGGCTGAGACATCCCATGAGGGTTGTGCTGGAGGCTACCAACAATCAGCAAAGCCTGGCTGATCTTTGGGCAAACTGCAGCAGCTGCCATCAGTCAGGTGAGGGAAGAGAGAAATGCAGAACCTTTTTTCTTAGGAGAGAAGGAATGACCAGAGAGCAGATGTGGCCAAAATCAAGGAGCCTGAGATGGGTTTTGGCAGTTGCAAAGCATTCTGTTCCTGAATCACTGTCCTCACAGGGCTTTAACCTTCCCAGGGATTTAGCCCCACATCTTCAACCCTCTGCAACCCCAAAATACAGACGGTGAAGGGCAGGCCGTGGTGGTCTCGGTGCTTTGCAGCCCAGCCCCAGCTCTCTTCTCTGCCCCCCTGTTTCTTCTAAGCAGAGAAAGAAGAAGGGAATGGTGCTGGGTAATGGCTTTGCAGATGACTGTTGCCCATGACTGGTGACACATCAGTGACTTTGTGGCTCATCCAGCAAAGCCTCCACATGTGAGGGCTCTCCATGGTCCCCGTGTCACTCGGGAGCATGGGCTGGTGTCTGCATCTCTCACCACTGGGTCTCCCACTGCAGAGCTGCTGCCTCTCGGTACAACCCACCTGGGCCCTGCCAGCCTTGTCCTGAAGGGTTAAATTGGCCTTTGGAGGGGCCCTGGTGCTGCTGAGACATGTGTGTCTCCTCCAGCTGCTGCTCTGCAGTGTCCTTCAGAAGGGCAGCCCTTCTGAGCATGCCTGCTCCCCTTGCTGCCTCCTTCCTGGACCCTGGGGCTTTTCCAGCTCCTCACCTGAGCTGCACGACCTCAATCCCATCCTGCAGCCCCAAACATGGGTCCCCAGGGGTGCAGGGGGCATCACCCAGGGGGGTTCACTGCCCCCTCACCCAGACTAACTCTTCATCTACCTCCTTTCAGGAAAAAAACACCCAGGGGGTGGAACTGCTGTCTAACCCCTGGCTAAGAACAGTGTGCTTTCCCTCTAAAGGCTGCTGCCTGCAGCTGCTCTCATCAGCTCCTGCAGCCTGGGAGGATGGGGTGCTTTTGTAACTGTTCTCTTTTCCTGGAAGCAGCCTGGCTTTGCAAAGGGCTCCCCTGCAGCTCCCTGTGCGTGGGTGTCGCGGTGAAGCTGCAGGAACATCCCGCTTAACCATGACTGTGCCGAGCCCTTCCAGCCACCCCACACGCTCCCTTCCCTCCTTCCTCCCCCTGCTCCCCCAGCTTCAGCTCAAACACCAGCCCAGTGGATTTTCTTCCCTCCTCATTTCTTTTCCTCCTGCTAGAGGAGGGGATGTTAATCCCATCCAGCCTCAACCTGCAGCTCTGGGAGGATGTGAGGGCTGATAGCAATCCCCCGTGTGGGGACTGGCTTGTGGGGACTCCATAGCCCTTGGGCTGGCATGCTGGCTCGTGGTACAGTCTGCCTCCAGCAGCAGCATTTATCTATATAGAAATGCTTCTTTCATTTGCCTCTGAACACCAGCATTTTTCAGGGCTGTGGGGATCACAGATGCTCTTCTAACTCTGACTCCAGCAGTGTCCCCGTGGTGGGAGCTGAGGTGGGAGATTTAGGCATCTCCCAGACCTGGCCTGGAGCAGGGAAGTGCCTGAAGGCTTTGCTTCCTTTCTTTCATCAGAAGTGTTCTTCTGAAGTGTTTGATTAAAAGGTTTTTTAAATGTTCTTTCCATGCTGCTTTGGAAGAGGTCTTTAAAATGAGGGGGAGAGCTGCCAGAGCTCTGACTAAGCCTGACCTTGGCTTCCACGCCATGTGGAGCTGGATTGCAGTCAGCAAGGTGATGGGAAGGAAAAAGTAGGATGGGGAAATGCCACCAGATGAGGAGCAAGGAACCTTATAAGTGCTTTAGGACAGGGCACCTGTGGCCTTGGGGGCTTTCTGTTGTGAGATGAGGCTGGGCTGAGCAAAGGGCGATGCTCCTTGCTCCCTTTTGCAGTAGGTGCCCACCACTGGACCCACCTCAAGAGCTGCTGTTGGTTTGAGAGCAGCAACTCCTTCCCTTCTGGTGTTGAAACAGGGTTTCCAGATTGTGGCTTGGAGCATGCAGATCACCTCTACTTCAGCTGCAGGAAGGAACTGTCGCCTCAGGCAGATGCTTGTGGGGACCAGCTCATTTGACAGCAGCACTGCCCCAGGGCATGGGTGCTGGGCCTGGGGTGGGTGCCCAGCACCCCTCCCTTCTCTCCACATCCCTTCAGGCTCTCCCTGCCCAGGCTGAAGGTGGAAGCAGATGAGATAGGGTGGGTTTTGAGTCATTAGGCAGTGAAGGAGCAGCTGCTGCTGGCTGCAGGTTGTGTAAGGCTGGGCCCAGCACCCACCCTGTGCACCGGGACTGCGGTAACCCAGATACAGCTGGGGAGGGAAGAGCCACACGTAGGGCAGAGCCTCTCCCAGGCTGTTTACTGGGGAGTAAATGTTCACATGGCACTGCATCTGCCAGCAGCCAGGGCTTTGGCAAAAAACATCCACCTCCCCCTTTGCTGGATGGGGATGAAGCTTTAGCAGCTGCATTGTGAGCCCTGGCATTTGCTGGGGCGAGGATGGGCTCTTGCTGGAGGCCAAAGACAGCTCCCCATGCCAAGAGCTGTGCTCAGTTGTCTTCATGCAGCTTCCACAGCCTCCAAAATACACACCTGCCTTCTGCACCCAGTGCAAAGCCACTCTGCCTTGCTGCACAATCCAACAGACAGCAGTAGCTCCCACTGCTGCTGGAGCGAGCGGAGGAGGATTCCTGCTGTTGCCCCCGTTGGCCTCCCCTTGGGTAGAAACAGCTCCCTGCAAACCTCCTGACCCCAGAACGAAGCCAACTGGTGTTCAGAAGCTGCAGGGAAGAGTTTTACAGCATGGGCATTACCTTGCAACAGCTTTCCTTGCCCAGAATCAATTGGATTTGAAAGCTGGTGACTCCCTGCTGTCCTTCAGGAGCTCAGACTGCGGCTGGTGCTGGAAGCCTGTCCCGAGAAGGAGCTGAGCATCAGCCAGGAGGTGTGGGCAGGGAACTGGCTTTAATGGCAGCTATTAACTTCTGGACTTCCTTTTCCATGTTTGCTCAAGCTCTTGGGGTTGACACTTACTCAGCTGGACTCACATGTGATAGTTTTGGTGGTGGTTGGTGCTGTTGACAGGGGAATGGCTCCCACGGAGTTTGTTTTCCAAAGGAAGAAGCGTGGCTGACCGTGTGAGCCCCGTGCTGGTGATTTGGGGATTGTGGGTCACTCCCAGGGCAATGGGGTCTTGGGGGAATTCCCTCCTGGTGAGGTTCAGGAAAAGCAGCCCAAACCCAGTGGGGCTTCTCCCACAGGAAAAGCTGCTCCTTGTGCTCTGGTGCATCCAGAGACTCACCTCTCTGCCTCACCTCCTCTGCCTCATTCCTCTGCTCCCACAGCTCTCCTTTATCCATCTGGGAGGGCTGTCCCCTGCTGCTGGTGCTGCCTCTCTGTCCCAGCTCCTCAGGAAAGCACTTCCCACCAGGGCACCTCTCGGGTGCCAGCTCCTGCCCTTCTGTGGCAGCAGGAAGCGCTTCCTGCTTGACAGAGGAAAATGAATCACAGAATGACTTCAGTTGTTAAAGCCCTTGAAGCTGCTGCAGTCCCAGCCCTCCTCTCACCCTGCCCAGCCCAGCACTACCCCCTGGCCCTCAGCACCTCAGCTCCACGGCTTTGGGATCCCTCCAGGGCTGGGCACTCCCCCAGCTCCCTGGGCAGCCTGGCACAGGGGCTGCCAACCCTCTCAGGGGAACAGCTCTTCATGCAATGTCCCCTCTGTCCCCATCTGTGCTAGTGGCAGAGGATTTGCAGCTCCCACTGCAGAAGGTGAGGCCCAGTTTGCAGCTGGGCCACCTCATTTGGGGCCAGTTGGGTGACAGCAGTAGGCACTGGGGCTGGCAAGCAGCATGGCTCTCTGCTTGGTAGCCATGGCATGGCAACTTTTCACCAAGGCAGCCAGGAACAGGAGCCTGGGAGTTATTAAGGCTTATTAAAGCTTTATTGTTATTAAGGCTTATTGTTATTAAGGCTGTTACCAAGACTTATCCTTCTTCCTGCTGCCCCTGGGTGAGCCTGTGGCCACGAGGCTGGGCATCCTCATTGCCCACCATCCTGCTGCAGCCTCCCTCTTCCTCCAGGAATGAAATTCAGGCAGAGAGATCAGATTCTGGGATCAGACAGGTTCAGCCCTGTGATTAGAGTGTTTCTTTCCATGAACCTCCCCCTCTACCCCGACAAGTCCTGGCCAGCCCGGCACTCAGAGCAGGATCCCAGCAGGATCCCAGCAGCAGATTGGTACCAGTGAGCTTTCAAGTGCTCTAAAAATACTGAGCAGAGAAAGCAGGGAGCGAAAAATGGCTGAGATTCAGTGAAATCAGAGGCATAATTAACATGCAACCCATGTGAGTGTATTTTTAGGGCCCTACGAAAAGGTTCTAAAACACTGAATTCACATCAGCACGCGAATGTTCCAGTTTAATGGGATCCTGGGGCCTGTGGGGAAGAAGTGAGACATGTTTAATTGTCAGTGTTTGTGTTTTATTCATGATTGAAAGTATTTAGCAAGTGGAAACTGATTTGCTGTGGGCTTCTTGCTGCTTGTGTGGCTTTAAACCTTCTTCTGGCCAGGACTGGCATATGCTGAGATCGGCAGTTGCACCGTGTGCTGGAAGGGACAGTTGCTCCCGGTGTTTACATGAGCTGTGCTTGGAAAAAAGGATGAATACCTCCTTGCCAGAGCTGCCTTGGGGTGCTCAGTGCTTGTGAGGGAATTGGAGGCAGAAGAAAAATCCCATGGGGGTAAATGAGGAACCACATCCAGGTCTCGAAGTGCAGGTGGCTGGACAGTGGGAAAGCACTGGGAGAAAGCTCTGCTGCCTCCCATCTCCTCCCACCTTCCCCTCATGCCCAAATCCAAAGGCCACAAAGCAGATCACTGCTACTGCAAGGTGGGAACCAGGCTCCATCCCCCATCACCCATCACTGCATCCCACATCACTCCTGCACCCGAGACCCCTCAGAGCTGCCACGGCACTACTGGACACACGTGAATCTGGCAGCAGTTCTGGCAGCTCAGGTATCAGTTTGAGGCCTGAAGCTGTCCTTGGGGACCCATGAGTGGCCATGGCCATGGCTGGTGGCTGATTCACGTCCCATCCTTAGGGAGGGTCACAGCAGCAGCCACTTTTCCCACTGGAGCTGGGATCGTGCTGCACCTTCCCCGCTCAGCTGTGCAGGTGGAGGAGGGACGAGGCGGCTCCGTGGTGCAGATGTGGTCCCTGCAGGCTCAGGGAGGGGAAAGGAGGGTTGCTCATGGTGCAGAGCAGCTCTGGATCATCAAGCAGGATGGTGCCTCGTTAGAGAGGATGGGGTTTGGTTTGTTTTAATGTGCTGTGAAGTGCTGTGCAGATGGCAGAGCCGCCCGGCCGGATGGAACGCAGGAACACGGGATGCCAAGGCAGGGTTCCTTATTTTAAACTGCTTCCCTTGCCAGGGAACAAACGGGAACAAATGTGCCTCACTTCAAAATAATGATTATAAAGCCTGGGAGAGGATCCAGGGAACCCAAAATCCTTCTGTGGGTCTCAGTGCGTTGGCTGAAGTGCTGCTTCAGTTGGCATCGCGCCGTGGTGCCAGGGCCTGGAGGGGTCTGGGGGATGGATGGCATCCTCGTGGGTCAGGGCTGGCCCACGGACCTGCATGTGGGCTTGTGCCATGATTTAATAGGGGAGAACAATTTCCCTATTGTGCTGCAGAGAGCATCCTCCATTCCCATCACCAACATGTGTCTTCTCTCTCCTCCTCCTCCTCTCCAGGCTTCCACGTGATCCCTTCAGTGTCCAGCATCGTTCCTGAGAGCTGCCTACTCATCGTGGTGGGCCTTTTGGTTGGGGGGCTCATCAAAGGGGTGGGTGAAAAACCTCCCATCCTCAAGTCAGACATCTTCTTCCTCTTCCTCCTCCCACCCATTATTTTGGATGCTGGTTATTTCCTCCCCTTACGCCAATTCACCGAGAACCTGGGCACCATCCTCATCTTCGCCGTGGTGGGGACGCTCTGGAACGCTTTCTTCTTGGGTGGCCTGATGTATGCTGTGTGCCAACTGGGTGGCCCTGGCCTCAACCACATAGGCCTCCTGGCCAACCTGCTGTTTGGCAGCATCATCTCAGCTGTTGATCCCGTGGCTGTGTTGGCTGTCTTTGAGGAGATCCACATCAATGAGCTGCTCCACATCTTGGTCTTTGGGGAGTCTCTGCTGAACGACGCCGTCACGGTTGTAAGTGGCTGAGGGGGGGGTTTGGCTCAGGGGATGGGGTTGCTTTGGTGGAGCATCTCTGGGTGGTGGCCCCAGGACTGGTTGCTCTCCATCAAGCCCTGTGGGCAGAACCATGAGTCTGGGCTGGTGGAAGGTGCCAGGAGCCTCCTGCCAGCTGAGCTGCAGCAGCTCTGCTCCCTCCTGACCTTTTGCAGGTGGCAGAGCTAAATATAACGGCTTCAAACACTGCAGAGGTGGGTTAAGGTGAAGCCTTTTACTTGGCAGTTTGCTCTTGCTCAACCAGCTCCTGCCTCTCACTGAACAGCAGGAGCGTGCCCTGGGAATCTGCTCTCCTGGGTGGATGCTGCTGCTGCTGTGCCCATGCCTTGTCCTGGCAGAGGGAACCAGCTGGGGCATGGAGAGGCTGCTGCTGGGTCATGGCACTGCCCTGGAGCTGCTGCTCCCTCCCATCTCCTTCCTCCCATGGCCCTCCCTGCTGTGCCCCAGCTGCAGCAGCGGGAGGTGGGAGGGCAGGACATGGCAGCTGTGGCAAGGGGGGAGCTGTGGGGCTGGCAGCTGGCCTGGGGCACCTGCAGCCCTAATCCTTGAGCAGCAGCTTTGCAGGGGCCTCAGGGAGGGCCAGGGGCCAGGCCACCCACTCTAGGGCTGTTCTGCTTCTGAAGGACATGTGTGTCCAGGTGCTGGTTTGGCTGTCAGTGGGATGTCCTCCTCTGCAGAGCTGGCCTCTACATTTACTCCTAACCCACTGCTTTTTCCTGCCTTTCCTCCCATATCCCATACCCCATATCCCATTCCTCATACCCCTTATCCCATACCCCAGCTGTCTGTGTCAGAGGCAGCTGCTCAGCACGCTGCTGACGGGGTTCCTGGTGATGAGGAACATCCTGTCCCACCACAGGGCTTTCCCCAGGTGTTTCCCCCACATTTTGACCAGAGAGGCTGCCTGCAGGGTCCATCTCCCTCCTGCCATCACTGAGGAATGTTTTTACCTGTCACATCTGTCCCTGTCCATGTCCCAGGAGCTGGCACCTCATCCTCTCGCTGCTCACAGGCACTGCCATCCCATCCTGACACACCTGTGTCAGCTTCTGCTTTCAAATCTCCCCAGGAAATGTCTGTGGGAGTGGGAGGAGGCGATGCAGGGCTGGTGGGCTCCTCCTGCCAGGTGGCCCTCTGAGCTGCAAAGCTGCATTAAGGGTTCAGGCTGTTCTGTGGGCTGAGCAGGGCAGATGTTGTCTCATCTCTCCATGTGCTGTCAGGTGTCCCCCAGCTGGGATCTTCCCTGACCTACTCCTTGGGAAGCAGGAACGGTCTCTGACTGGTTCAGACCTTGACCAAAGCCCCTCTAGGACAGCAGTGGGGTTGGTGTTGGAGAGCAGAGCTGTCCCAGACACATCTTTGATGATCCCTGTCCCTACAAGCCACAGAGGATGGGGATCTGGTCCCTATGGCTCTGTGTGTTTTGTCAGTGGGATTTTTTTGGCATGAGGCTTGGTCAAGCCCAGGGCCCAGCTGAGGGTCACCAGGCACTGGCACACCTCACCTCAGTGCCAGCTGCCTGCCTGGCTCCCTTTGCTACTCCTCTCCCAAGGAAGATCCCCAAGCAGGTCTCCTCCAAGCTGAGGCTGCAGGGACAGTTTGAACCCCCCTCATCTCCCTTCTCCCTCCCCAGGTCCTCTATCACCTCTTTGAGGAGTTTGCCAACTTCGAGCAGGTGACCATCATCGACATCATCCTCGGCTTCCTCAGCTTCTTCGTGGTGTCTCTGGGCGGCGTCTTCGTGGGCGTCATCTACGGGGTGATCGCAGCCTTCACCTCGCGCTTCACCTCCCACATCCGCGTCATCGAGCCGCTCTTCGTCTTCCTCTACAGCTACATGGCCTATCTGTCTGCAGAGCTCTTCCACCTCTCCGGCATCATGGCGTGAGTGGCACGGGGTCAGATCCCCAGCAGCCTTTGGAAGGTTTATTCTGGTGTAACAACAGCTCTCTGGATGTCCCAGTGTGGCCAGTACATGCCCAGTGAGGACCAAGGTGTCTTTGGGCTGGGATGTGCAGGGAGGTGGGTGAGGGAAGTGACTCTACTGAGTTGTCCAACTGATCCTGGGGCCTTGACAGCCCATTGAATCATAGGGTTGGAAGGGACCTTTAGAGATCATCCAGTCCAACTCTCTCACCCCTACTCCAAAAGCTCTCATGGCTGCCAAGTGACCCTGGCAGTGCCAAGCCCCACAGTTGGGCCATGCAGGAGAGCTTTAACCCGCCCTGTCCCTTCCCTGGGGCGTGACCATCCGGACCTGCTTCTGCAAGGGAGACCAGATGATGTCTAAAGGTCCCTTCCAACCCCTACCATTCTGTGATTCTATGAACTCCCCTGCCAAAGCAGGTCCCACCTAGATCAGGTGGCATTGCCCATTCTGCTGTACTCACAGAGGCCACTGAGCACTCAACACAGTCCTGTGCTGTCTAGCTCCAGTGCTCACTTCTGCCCTGCCAGGGAGAAGGACAAACCTTGTGTTACCTTCTCTGGAGGCCTCAAATAATTGCTGGTGTCTCACAAGCCCTGTCCTGCCTTGGGGTTTGGTATAAGAGCACAAAACGCTGCTGCAGGGCTGGGGCTTGGGGGTGTCCCCTTGTCCCCAGGCTGCTGAGTGCCCCGACCTTGCTCCCAGGCTCATCGCCTCTGGCGTGGTCATGCGGCCCTATGTGGAAGCCAACATCTCCCACAAGTCCCACACCACCATCAAGTATTTCCTCAAGATGTGGAGCAGTGTGAGTGAGACCCTCATCTTCATCTTCCTGGGGGTCTCCACCGTGGCTGGACACCACTACTGGAACTGGACCTTCGTCATCAGCACACTGCTCTTCTGCCTCATCGCCAGGGTTTTAGGTGAGGGGGCAGAGTGGTGACAGAGTCCTTGGGGATGGTCTTTCAGGGATGGGCAGCTCTCAGGGCCACAAGGCTGGAGTTGACTGGGTGACTGCTCTACCATGAGCACCAGCCTGGCTGGCAGGTGGCTTTGTGGGGACATGGGGCTAAAGCCACGCTTGTGGGGTTGAAGCTGGTGAGGGGTGGTGTGATGAGCGAGCAGAACAGCACCCAGCTGCACCCATGGCAGCAAGCTGGGCCACTGGGGAGGAGCTCCTTGGGGGCTGGAGGACATCCCTCACCCTCTGCTGACACAAGGCCCTTCCTGCTCCCACAGGGGTCCTGGTGCTCACCTGGTTCATCAACAAGTTCCGAATCGTGAAGCTGACGCCGAAGGACCAGTTCATCATCGCCTACGGGGGGCTGCGGGGAGCCATCGCCTTCTCCCTCTGCTACCTGCTGGACTACAAGCACTTTGGCATGAGGGACATGTTCCTCACAGCCATCATCACCGTCATCTTCTTCACAGTCTTTGTGCAGGTTGGTGGCAGGGGAGGCTTTCAGGGGGAAAGGGGGTTATTCCCTGAGCCACGTGTGTGTGTGTGTGGAGAGTGAGCAGCACGTCCCCAGCCTCCACCCCCAACCCTCACCCTTCCCCCAAAAGCTCTTGAGGCTGCCAAGTGACCACAGTTGGGCTGTGCAGGAGAGCTTTAACCCCTCCTTGCCCCTTCCCCAGGGCATGACCATCCGGCCCTTGGTGGATCTGCTGGCAGTGAAGAAGAAGCAAGAGACCAAGCGCTCCATCAACGAAGAGATCCACACGCAGGTAACCCGCTGCGCTGCCCGTCGCCGCCTTAGCCCTCTTCTCTCTCTGCTTCTGCCGCCTCCACCGCTGTAACCGGGCGGGTTTACAGAGCGGGAGCTGCCCCTAAATCCGTGCCCAAGGTAAGGGGAGAAGGAGCAAGGGCTCCCCCGTCTGTGTCCTCATCCCGTGCTGCTCCGACCCAGACTTCCCCCGTGCCTGGTAGAGCCGCAGCCCGGTTGTGTAGGACCGTGCTGCCCTCCTGAGGCCCATCCTGGACCCACAGCCCTGAGCCTGATCCCTCCCGAGTGCCCTCACCCCCACCCCCCCGTGGCAGAGGTGTCGGGGTGGGGAGAGGGTGAGCAACAGCCCTGCGAGCTGCTGACACCTTGGACCTTCTCTTCCAGTTCCTGGATCATCTTCTGACGGGGATTGAGGACATCTGTGGTCACTATGGGCATCACCACTGGAAGGACAAGTGAGTGGGGAGGTTTGGTGACTGGAGGCACGTGTGGGGAGGTGGGGAAGGGTTTCAGTCCCCACCTGGCAGGGGAAGGGTTTCAATCCCCACCTGGCAGGTTTCTCAGCTCATGCCAGGTTTTTCCTCAGGCTGTAACATCCACACTGCCCTTGATGAATGAGGGCCCTGGGTTGGGTGCTGTGGGACTGGAGGGCTGCACCCCTTCCCCACCACGTGTCCCCAGCAGCGTGGGAGCTGCAGGAGCTCAGGACCATCTGCAGCTGCTGGGTGTTTGGGAGGCTGCCTGGCTGGGGGTGGGTTCGGGGGAGCCAGAGCTGAGCTGTGCTGGTGTGAAATGTGCCGCCTTGTGTCAGCCTGGGCTGGGGCTGGGGAGCAGGGAGCAGGTGCAGGGGCAGGGGAAGGTGTGATGTGTGGCTGCTCCTCCTTTCCCCACGTCCTTGGGAAGGCTGAATCGCTTCAACAAGAAGTACGTGAAGAAGTGTCTGATCGCGGGGGAGCGCTCCAAGGAGCCGCAGCTCATCGCCTTCTATCACAAGATGGAGATGAAGCAGGCAATCGAGCTGGTGGAGAGTGGGGGCATAGGCAAGATCCCCTCTGCTGTCTCCACTGTCTCCATCCAGTGAGTCACCCAGCCCTGGCCATCCCAGCCCACCCCAAGCTCTCTGCCAGAGGCTGCAGGATGAGCGGCCGCTTGGTCCTTCCGTGGCTGTCTCGGTCTCACCCTGGATCCTCCACACAGGAACATCAACCCCAAGACCCTCCCTGTGGAGCGCATCCTGCCAGCCCTGTCCAAGGATAAGGAGGAGGAAATAAGGAAGATCCTTCGCAACAACCTGCAGAAAACCAGGCAGAGGGTGAGGGGTCTCCTGGCACCTTCCCTGGCAGTGGCCAGGGCCACTTTCCCCTAGAAGCCCTCAGAGCCAGCTGAGTCCTTCACCCCTGACATCCCTGCCCTCTTGCCCCTCGTGTTCCTGCCCTGACTCTCCCTCCCCAGGAGGCTTTTCCTCCTGGGCTGCTGCTGAGGGGAAGGCTGGCTCAGTCAGTGGCTGAGCCCAGCATTTAAACCCTCCTCATTGGGCCAGGATCAGGCATCCCATGGCAGCCCAGCAGGGACAAGCCCCCAGGTTGCCTGGGCATCCTCTGCCCACTGGTGACTGGTCCATCTCTCTCCAGGGGAAGTGGTTCTGTGACCTTTCTGTGTTTAGTTTTTAACCTGTCTCTTTTCTTGGGCCCAGTTACGATCCTACAACCGGCACACGCTGGTGGCCGACCCCTACGAGGAGGCCTGGAACCAGATGCTGCTGAGGAGGCAGAAGGCCCGGCAGCTGGAGCAGAAGGTGTGGAGGGGACACTGGAGCTGGGATGCTGCCACAGACTGGGGGGAAATGGGGGGCTGAGGGAGCTTCCTGGCCTGGGAAGGACATCAGTGGCCTGTGTGGGGAGGGGACTGGGGCTCAGGTTGCCCCAGACTCCAGCCCAGCCTGGGGGATGCACACTCGTGTCCTCTGCATCCTGCTGCTGCTTCTTGCTCATCCCTGTGGCCTGGGGGCAGTTCCCTGCCTCCCCTTCCCCATTTTGCCTGCTCTCTCCCATGGACACAGTCCCTGTGCTGCCATTCCAGATGAACAACTACCTGACAGTGCCAGCCCACAAGCTCGACTCGCCCACCATGTCCCGGGCTCGCATAGGCTCAGGTAGGTGGGACTCTGCACCCCTCGGGGCACTGCTGACACTTCAGGCCTCAAGCACTGGGAGGTTGTGTTGTCCTGTGCTCCCTCAGCCCCTCTGTGCCTCTCCAGCCCAGGATCATCCCCATCCCACTCCCCTGTTTGCAGCCAAGCCAGGCATTTGCTGGTCCTGAGCAGAAGCACCCAACACGCTTCCAGAGCTCAGCTCCAGAGCTCAGCCACTCCATCCACACAGCCACACCTCAGAATCACAGATTAAAGCCCTTGAAGCTGCTGCAGTCCCAGCCCTCCCCTCACCCTGCCCAGCCCAGCACTGACCCCTGGCCCTCAGCACCTCAGCTCCAGGGCTTTGGGATCCCTCCAGGGCTGAGCACTGCCCCAGCTCCCTGGGCAGCCTGGCACAGGGACTGACACCCCTCTCAGGGAAACAGTTCTTCCTATTTCTGATCAGACCTGTCCCTGCCCCCAGGAGAGTCCAGCCCTGAGACCTGCCCCTGGACTCCCTCCGTTCCCCAGCACATCTTTGTTTTGCCATCTTCCTGCCCATGCTGTGTGTCCTCTCCTGCTCTGGGGAGGGTAACGCCTGCGATGCTGCCGGTGCTGAGCCGGTGGTTGGTCGGCAGAGGGCAGCTGAGCCCTCAGCAGCAGCACGTCCTGGCTGCGGGTGGGATGTGGAGAGCAAAGGGAAAAAGGAATTAAACAGCAGACTTGGAAATTAGAGAGAATGAGCCCAGGCATCCCAACCCCAAAGACACACAAGGAAGAATTTGTTCCCTGTTGAGGTGAGGGAGCACTGGCAGGGGCTGCCCAGATGGGCTGTGGAGGCTCCTTCTCTGGAGACATTCCAACCCAGCTGGATGAGTCCCTGTGTGCCCTGCTCTAGGTGGTGCAGCTCTGGCAGGGGGTTGCACTGGATGAGCTTTCCAGGTCCCTTCCAGCCCTTGAGATCTGTGACTCTCTGGTGCATTAGGTGGGGGTCCCTGAGCCCCCACTTCCCTTCCCTGGGTTATCTTGGCACAGTTTGTTCAGAACACATGAGCCAGGCCCTGCCTGACCCTTCTCTGCCTCCCCCAGACCCGTTGGCCTACGAACCCAAAGCAGACTCAGAGAACCTGCCCATCATCACCATCGACCCGGCCTCCCCCCAGTCCCCGGAGTCCGTGGATCTGATGTCCGAGGAGCCCAAGGGCTGCGGTGGCCTCCCGCCCTCGCCCGAGGAGGATGAGGAGGGGCTGGTGATGCGGGTGAAGGAGCCTTCCTCCCCAGGTACTGACGATGTCTTCACCCCGAGCACCGGCGACAGCCCCAGCAACCAGCGGATGCTGCGGTGCCTGAGCGACCCGGGGCCTCGGCCGGAGCCGGAGGAGGGGGAGCCCTTCATCCCCAAGGGCCAGTAGCAGCGGCTGCACGAAGCCTCACACGCCTCTGTACGGTTTCTCTCTCTTCATTCGTTCTTTCTTTGCTCTCTTTTTGGTTTCCTCTTGTCACTACACACCGGGTTAGGGAAGGGGAGACCGTCCTGGATGGACTGGCATTGCCAGGACAGCTCTGCCCAGCGAGCCCTGGGCAGCCCTGGGCTGTGGGGAAGGGGCTGCTGGCACACGCTGGGCTCCTCGGCCGCCCTGGCCTGGGGGTGACGAGCGATTTTCCGCCCTGGCCTGGGGTCTGCAGGTGCCCCTGGCACCGGTGGGGCTGTCCCACAGGCTGCCCACCCACTCAGGACCTGCGAGTGGCTCCTGGAGGGGGCTGTGGCTGGCACAGGGTGGGGTGGCTCTGGCTGGGGGTGTCAGAGGAAGCTGCCCCATGGTACAGCTCCTCCCCCCAGCCTGTGTGCCCCCTGCCCCCTCGCCTTGCCTTGCAGCAGAGGGGTGGGAAGATGGGAGCCAGGCTCTGCACCGGGGCTGCTGCACCCACCACCTCACCGGGCTCCCTGCCAGGGACCTGGGGCTCCCGCCGCTGCTCCCGCGGGGCCCTGGGCACCTCCTGCGGCCCCACAGCTCGTGCCAGCTCTTGTTCAATAACTATCCAATAGCCATGCAGGGGGCCAGCTGGGACCCCCTCGCTTGGAGTCGCCCTGCAAGCCTGGGCCTCTCCACCCCTCCTGGATCTGCTCCCTGTCAGCCATCCCCGTGGGACCCTCTGCCCCCCACCCCCAGCCCCTCACCCCGCGCCCGTCCGGCAGCGGCACCGGCTGCTCCTCAACCAAAGACGTGCCCAGGGAGGGGGCACATGGGGGGCTGCCTTTGCTACATGGGGGGGATTTGCTGTCCCTGCAACCAAGAGGAGCTGGGGAAGAGCCAGGGGCTGACTTACCCAGTGTGGGGAGGCATCGGGGCCAGGAGCTGGGCAGGAGGGGGGTGATCCCCCTCCAAGGGGGATGTGTGGGGGTCCTGAGTTTGGAAGAACTTGTGTTCCCCCAAGGGATGTGAAGGTGATTGGTGACTGCAGCCCTCCCCTGGCTCAGGGGCACCCTGCATCATGCTCGAGGCTGTCACCTTGTCCCCCACGTGCCACCCAGCTCCCAGCACGGGCCACCCTTCACCTCGGGTGCTGCCTCCCGGGGCAGCCTGGGCTGCTTCCCCCACCCATGCCGTGCCTTGCCCCGTGTTGTCTGTGCCCCACTGCCTTGGTGGGCACCTGTCCCACACACCCACCCCCTCCACGTGCCCCTGCCAGGGACTGGCATCTGCGTGGCTTCGTCCCCCCGTGGCAGAGCCCCCGCTGCTGCCTGCGCCTCTCGCTGCCCTGCTCTGTGTCCAGGAGGAGAAACAAAAGCAATGACGAATTCTCTTGTATAAATAGGAAGAAACAACCAACAACCAAACCACATGTAAAGAGAATCTTGGTTTTTATCATGAATATTCTAATAAATTAATGTTAATTTTTAGTGGGAGGGGTTTTTTTTTTTTGTCCAGCTGTTTGGGCTTCAGCTGCTGTCCCAGAGCAATGAGGCATCCCCGTGGCTGTGGGATGGAGGGTTTGCCCCTCACCTTCTTCCCTGGGGATGGAGGGTTTGCCCTTCACCTTCCTGCTGAGGTCGCGGGGAGGCGGAGCCCCGGCTGAGGGAGGAGTTTTTAAGCCATTCCCATGTTTGGTGAACGGACAGAGGTGTGGCAGAGCCCGGGCTCCCGCATCCCTCCCGGGCTCCCCCATCCCTCCCGGGCTCCCGCGTCCCTCCCGGGCTCCCCCATCCCTCCCGGGCTCCCGCATCCCTCCCGGGCTCCCCCGTCCCTCCCGGGCTCCCGCATCCCTCCCGGGCTCCCCCATCCCTCCCGGGCTCCCCCATCCCTCCCGGGCTCCCGCATCCCTCCCGGGCTCCCGCATCCCTCCCGGGCTCCCGCGTCCCTCCCGGGCTCCCGCATCCCTCCCGGGCTCCCGCGTCCCTCCCGGGCTCCCGCGTCCCTCCCGGGCTCCCGCGTCCCTCCCGGGCTCCCCCATCCCTCCCGGGCTCCCCCATCCCTCCCGGGCTCCCGCGTCCCTCCGCGGCTGTGCTGGGAGGGGAAGGGGCTGTTTTGCTGGCAGTGCAGGGGGAGGCAGGCACAAGGCAGGGGCTCGGATCGTTTCCCAGGGGCTGGGTGCCGCTGTGCCCGGCCGGGAAGGGGCAGGAATCCCGCTGCTGGCAGCAGCCGCCCGCCGCGGGTCCCTCCCTGTGCCGGAGCTGGCTTTTGGGGGGCTGATGGCTCTGTCCCCAGGGAAGGGGTCTGGGGGACCTTTGAGCCCTGTGATGTTTCCCCAGGACTGAAGCCGGGCTGGTTCCCACCGCCAGAGAGAAGAAAGAGGCTGGAGGCGGTGCCTGGGTGAGGGGCTGCACCCCCACCCCAAAATCCCCCAGGAAACACCTTCCCAAGCCCAGCAACGCTCCAACCTGACACGACAACCCCCCTCCCCCTGTCAGGAACCCCCCCGGGGCCGGGGGAGCTCCTGGCTGTTGGGCAGTTGCAATTGGAGCTGTCTCATGGCTGCAAGTTAAAGCTGTGACTCAAAGAGGCCGTGACTCACCCCGTCACCATGCAGGGAGCATCCTCCTGCCCTTGCTCAGGCGCTTAAAATACTTGAAGCTCAGGGTCCCTGTGGCCTCAGGCTGGATTTGGCCCAGCCTTTTGTCACAGGGCTTCCCCCACTCCCCAGGGGCAGCCTGGGCAGGATGAGGTGTGCAGGATGTAGGGCAGGCAGTGCCATGGTGGTGCTGGTTCAGTGGGTGCCATCCTGGCACCTCACACGTGCTACAGGGTGGCTCAGCTCGGGGCAGCAGTGCCCAAAGCAGGAGGGTTTGGCAGGAATGGGGAAAGCTTGGTCTTGGCTCCAGCAAGGAGAGCCAGCTCAGCCCAAGGGGTGGGAGCCCAGAGAGGTGCAGGCTGCAGCCCAGAAGCAGGGTGATGGCCACCCATCCTGAGCACAGAGGGGAAAGCAGCAGCGTAGGGCAGCCCCAGGCTGTGCCCGAGCATCTCACCCACCCCACGTGCCAGTGAGTGTCACGTGCAGCTTTCAGTCATCCCTCTAATGGCAGAACTCACCAAAGCCAGGCATTTCCAGGATATTCTTGTTTCTGTCTTAAAGGGTGAGTAACTCTTTTTAATGAGGGAGGACTAATGATGCCTCGAGGGATGGGCTGAGCAACTGCCAAAGCACACGCAGAGTCCAGACCTGGGGAGTGGATGGGCCCCAGTCTGTGTCCCCAGCCCCACAGTCCCAGCAGAGAAGCCTTTGCCCTGTGTGCAGCCCCCCCCTGCCCCATAACCCCCCCTCCATTCCCTCCCAAAGCAAACAGGGTGGCACTAAGGACAGAGAGAATGAAGGGAGCCTGAGCAGGATGACCTTGTGCCTGCACACAGGTGTGCTGAGGTGTTTATCCCCCTTCCTCTAACCCCCATCTGTGGGGATTAAAGAGCTTTTACCTCTGAAGCTGCAGGAATCTGCCCCTGCCAGGATGACTGAGCTCCCCCCGTGCCTCAGTTTCTCTCTGTGTGGTCCAGCAGAGCTTGCAGTGAGGTGCAGGAGAACAAACGGCCCCACACCACTGCATGAGCAGCAAGGACAGAGACCCCTTGGGAAGGGCCATGAAAACACCCTTGGGGTCACCAGCTCCAGGCTCAGCAGCTGCCCAAAGCAGAGCTCCTGGCTGCCCCAAGAGCAGTGCCAGTGGGGTGGCCACGAAGGCAGTGGGCTGTGCCAGAGCTGCCACCACCCACAACTGTGCTTAGGGTTACCCAGGGCCCCAAAACCCAAAGTGAAGGGACCAGCTGCCTCCTCTACTGGGCTCAAATTAGTGGCATTGAGCTGGGCCACCCCTGCCCAGGGCTCCAGCAGCAGGAGTCACACCAAGGAGAACAGCACGTGGTGGCAGCAGGAAGCCACAGAGCTGGGGACACACGAGGGAAATGTGGGGACTCCCTGGGCAGTGACACCCTCGGCAGCTCTGAGGGGGCAGCTCAGTCCCTGCTCTGCTCTGGGGACACGTGTGTGCTGTGTCCCCTTCCCCATGCCCCAGCAGTGCCGTGTCCCCCCTCCCCAGCTCCTCAGGTGGCATTTTGCACGAGCCAGGGGAGGTGACGGTGCCGTTCCCCAGCTCTGTGTCACCCACACTAATGACACCCTGCGCTCCCTTTCATCCCAGGGCCTCCCAGGCAGCCCTCTCCAGGGCCAGGGTGTCCCAGCCTCATCACTTATCACTAATTCCGAGGCAACAAGAGAATCTGGGGGTCCCACCAGTGGCACAGGGCCTGTGGGATGAGAGTGGTGCTGGGACACCCCTCGGTGTGATGGGCAGGGAACGTGGGTGTTCACTCTGCCACACCACATTGGTCCCTGCTGTGCTCACTGGGGACCATGGGCACAGTGGGAGCCACAGCCCTGGGGACATGGGTGTCCTGGCAGTGAGGGTCTGGGGACAGGGAGCAGAACTGGCACCTCTGGGACAGGCTGGACACTGGTATAGGGACTGGGAGGTGTCCAGGAGCAGTGTTTGGTGTATGGGCATGGGGGCAGCCTGGGACACAGCTGATGTGGGCATGGTGGCAGTGACAGGG
This sequence comes from Colius striatus, assembly GCF_028858725.1. Classification (NCBI taxonomy): domain Eukaryota; kingdom Metazoa; phylum Chordata; class Aves; order Coliiformes; family Coliidae; genus Colius; species Colius striatus. The sequence goes on from NC_084782.1 coordinate 2,378,971, forward strand.
GTGGCTGCTGTGGGAGTGGGGTGGGAGGAATGTCCCCACCCCAGCAGGGAGCTTGGCTGCTCCCCCAGGCGACTCGGGGTGACGTTGGTGTCTCCAGAAGGGCTTGGTCCCTGCTGCTTGCTCAGGGAGCTGGCACACACCCTGCTTAATGGCAGGTGGGACAGAGCTGATCTCATGCAGGTCAGGGAGTCCTCGAGGTCCCTCTTCAGCTGCAGGTTGGGCTCTCACCCCCTGCCCTGCTCCTTCAGCTCCCCCAGCCCTTTTCTCCCAGCTCCCCCTCTAAGCAGCCCATGAGAGGCCCCTGCCCCTCTCCATGCCCCTGGCACCAAGGTGCCCTGTTCCTCCCCACACACAGGCTGGGGCACGTCCCTGCTCCTCCCCAGTTGATTTCCCAGCAGAGTAGAGCTGCTGTCCCCTGGGCAGAACTGGGATGCTGCCAAGCCTGGATCCTGGAGCCACAGCATCCCCGAGCCCTGATCCCCCTGCCCAGCCCCTGGCCCACCCACACAACCCCCAAAAGGGCTTTGCAACCCTCATGCTATCACCCAGGAGGCAGGAGCTGCCTGTGTTTCACCCCAAGAAGGTGATTATTGCTTAATTGCCAGCAAAACAACTGCAGAGAGCCCGGGCTGGCCCCTGCTGAGCTGGAAGGAAAGGGCCGGGTGCCATTCCCAGCCCCAGCCTTGCTGCTCTTGGGGATAATCATTTGGTGATGGCTGTTAAGGAGCAGCTCAGCCAGTCCAGCCAGAGCATGTCAGCCCTTTTTAATGGGCTGGTGTTTTCTCTGGAGCCATCAGCAGGGCTGTCCCTCTGGCCAGAGCAGCTGGTGTGTATCTCCTGGCTCATCCCCAGGCCACTGGCTCGTTCCCCAGGGATCTGCAGCTCCACAGCCACATCCTGCCCCATTCCCAGGGGTGTCACAGCTGGTAGGATCCCCAAAACCCCACTGCTCATGGGTACTCAGGACTCCTTCTACACCTGAGTGTCCCCAGCCAGATGCTGGGATGGGCTGGAAGGGCAGATCCTGTTCCTTGAAGCCATTTGCTCTCTCTCAGCAGCTTGGGAAACTCTTCCCGCTCCAGCTCTTTTGTGACAGGACCAAAGGGTTTTGCAACAGGAGGTGGCTGCCTGATTTTTGATCAAGTTGCTGGGAAAATCACTTTCCAGCAGCATTCACCTTCTCCCACAGCCTGATTCAGAGCCCTGCAGGGACGAACCAGGAGCAGCAGCATTTGGTCCTGATGAAGATGCCTGATGGTGTCAGACAGTGATGCCAGCAGGAGCCAGGCAGCAAAATGCCATGGCACAAGGAGAGTCCCCATGGGGGACCCTAGAGGAGGGGATTGCAGCCCCCTATGCTGACTCCTCAGGCTGGGGGTGTGTTGTGGGATTGGCAGGATTTCAGAGGGGACCAGGGCTTGCCTCCTCTCCCCTCCAGCACAGCAGTGGATGTTCCTAAACACCCTCTTTCCCCCAAAGCCCAAATCCCCCCATCACTCAGCTGCTCTTTCTGCAGCCAACTCCAGCTTCCAGCAGCAGAGCCCTGGGACATAGGAGAGGATCAACCTCCCACCATCAAGCCTCAGCTTCCAAAGTGGACTCTGCAATGGCCCCTCTGAAGTGAAAGGGCCCAGATTAGGCTCTGGGGGTTTTCAGGTGCTTTTGCACTAAATCTGTGTGAGAGTATAAAAATAAACCAGCTCTGGCTCGTTCCCCAGCTCAGTTTTTAAGTCTGGATCCCAGCCCAAGCAGGAACCAGGGAAACAGGAGGGGAGTGGCTGTGGATGCAGAGCCTGGAGTGGTGCCTGTCCAGCCCCAGGGCCTCGGGGCATCAGGCAGGGAGGAGCCTCCTGGAAATGGCTGAGGGGTGAAATGCTGGAGAAATGAGCCCTTCAAAGAGATGGGAATGGTTGGGATGAAAGGAAATGGGTAGCCAGCAGCTGGGGACAAGACTGGCCTGGGGAGGAGGTGGTGGCTCAGCCAGCAGTGGGGCCATGCAGTGGGGTTTAGGGGATGGGGGTGAACCCCAGCACAAGCCTCCATCAACACAGGCTGCCACCTCCTGTGCCCTGGCTGCCCGAGCTCCCTGCAGCCAGCTGGCACAGGGGGAGGGTGCCCTGAGGTGCCAGGCTGGGGGGCATTGGGCTGTGAGGCAGCAAGCCTTCATGCTTCAATGAGGTATCATCCCATGGGACACCAGGGCATTGGGCATCAATGGGGCACCAGGCCCCTGGGCATAGTAGGGCAATAGGGCTCATGGCATCAATCGGACAATAGGGTATGAATGGGGTGTCAATGGAGCATGAATGGGGCACCGATGGGGTATGAATGGGGTATAGATGGGGCATGAATGGGACATGAGTGAGGGGTCAATGGGGCACAGATGGGGTATGAATGGGGTATAGATGGGGCATGAATGGGGTATAGATGGGACATGAATGGGACATGAATGAGGGGTCAATGGGGCACAGAGAGGGCATGAATGGGGTATGAATGGGGTGTCAATGGGGCACCGATGAGGCAAGAATGGGGCACAGATGGGGCATGAACAGGGCGTCAATGGGACGTCAATTGGGCGTTAATGGGGCGCTAATGGAGCATCAAAGCAGAACCAATGGGGAGGCCGCTTGGCGCGCCCGTCCGACCAATCACCGCCGGGATTCCCGCACGGGGCGGGCCGCGCCTAAGGGGCGTGGCTTCCATCTTGCCCCGCCCCCTTCGCCCTTCGCCCCACCTCTTTCCTCTGATTGGCTCCTAAGCCCAGCCCCAACCTTCCCCTCTGACCTATGAGAACGCCGGAGCGGCGGCGAGGCCTCGCAGCGATTGGCTGCGGAGCCGACCCAATGGGGGCGCGGCCGCGGCGGCCTATATAATGCCCGGCGGGGCCGGGCGGGCGCAGTGCTCCGCGGCGCCGGCGGCGGGTGGGGGCGGCGCGGCCCGTGCGGACCCCGATCGCGCTCCCGTGAGGCCCCTCGGGCACCGGCCGCTCCTCCCGCCTCCGCCCGCGGGCGCAGCCCCGAAACTGCTGCTTTTGTTTGCTTTTCCCCCCCCCTTTGACCTGTTTTGCTTTGTTTCATCTTTTTTTCCCCCCCTTTTCCTCTCCGCGGCGTTTCCGGGCCGTTTCCGCGTGGTTCGGGCTCCTCCTCCGGTGCTGTCCCGGGGGGGTGGGGGGGAGGGGGAAGGCAGGCGATGCTGGTGGCGGCGGCGGGGCCCGCTCCGGGCCCGGCGGAGCAGAGCGCTGGCGACGGCGGCCGCTTCAGCGTCCTGACGTGGGAGCAGGTGCAGCGGCTGGACCAGATCCTGGGCGAGGCTGTGCCCATCCACGGCCGCGGCAACTTCCCCACGCTGTCCGTGCGACCCCGCACCATCGTGCAGGTGAGAGCCGGGGCCCGGGAAGGGGGCTGGGGGTGCTCAGGCGGGGGGTTGGGGGTGGGTGCGGGCCGCGTTCCGCTGGCCTGGTTGGACTCTGCCCCGCTCCCGCGGGGGTCAGGGAGAAAATAAAAGTGCTGAGGCGGCGGGAAGCAGCTCGCCGGGCCCTGGGCCAGCCCCGACGGGCACCCGCAGCCCCCCCGCCCCCGGCTGAGCGCAGGGCTCCCGGCCCGCACGGCTGCGGGTCCCCCGGGCCGATGGGGCGGGGAGTCGGGGTCTCCCGGCGGGTGCTGGGCTGGCACCGTTCCGGGGGTCTCAGGGAGGGCAGGGTGCCCGCCGTGTGCCCCCCAGCCGTGCCAGCAGCCCTGGCAGGAGGTGTGAAGGTGGAAGGATCCTCCCGCAACAGCTTTTTCTAGGGCAAAAGACGTGCGTTGAAAACCGCTGCCTGATCGCGGGGCTGCAGCAGCTCCTGCCGGGGATCCCGCTCTCTTCCTCCTGCTCCTTCGGGCTTGCTTTAGCAGCCCAAGAGCTGTGAAATGGCCAAGGCCAAGTGGCTTTTTCGGAGCTGAATGCACGAAATGGCTTCGTGCTGAGGGACATGTTGGGCTCGTGCAGATGTTGACTGAAATGCTTTGCTCAGATGTCAGTGTCCTTTAATTCTTGTCCCACCGACCGTATCTTCCAGAGTCTGTCAAAGACTTAATCTTGTTAAAGAGCTCCTGTTAGCTTAACCATAAAGTAATAACTCTGTTTAATATTAAGCTAACAATGGAGCTGGAATAAGCTGATGCATATTCATGTTTGGGAGGCAACTTCATTCCTCAGTAATGACTCATCAAATGTAAAATCGGGCATGTTAGCTTCTAATTAAAAAGGCTATTCACAAAGCTAAAGCCGAGCTGCCTTTCACAATCACCTAATGGCTGGCATTTTTGAAGCCTCAGCTGCTTGGGATTTCTTTCTGTTGAAGCCTGGTAAAGGGGGAAGGTGACATTTGAAAGACACTCTGTTGCAGGGAAGCTTTGGCTGAGTTCAGATTCCTCGAGTTCCTGCTGCATCTGTAAATATTGGCTGCTAAAGCTCCAAACTGAATGAGGGCTGAGAACTCCTGGCAGGACACTGCCCTGGGGTTGTGCAAGGCTGCTGGAGCTTGGGGCTGGTAAAAACCTGACACAATGCAGCATCAGATATTCCACCAGTTATTACTGTTTGGTTCCACCAAGTGATGTGGTGTTGAGCTGCAGAAAAGGATGTTGCCACTAGCAACCTCAAACACGAGATGACTGAGGGCTGTCTGTATGACCAACCAGCCCAGTAGACCCTGTAGTTAAGGCTGACTAATCTGAAACAAGTAACCCAAAAGGCAGTTGGCTATTGCGTGCTCTTGTTGTTGTGGGAGGTGGGAAGCAGCAGGTCAGGACTCAGACAGGGTTTGCTCCCTGTCACAGTCAATTATCTGAACCACAGGTAACGTGAGGTGCTGTTTTGGGAAGCAGGTCAGCAGCTGCCTAACCCCCAAAACATCCAACCCTCTGGGGAAGACACATACCTGCTTCCCCCTGGAGATGGGATTCGTGCTGGGGCTGGTGGGTTGAAGCCCAGTGTCTGTGCCAAGGCTCTCTGCTCCCTGGTCCTCTGCAGGTTGGAGATTTTTGGGGTGATATGGGACAAGAGCAGCTGGATTTGATTATTTTCCCCCCACTTTTCTGAAGACATCTCACAGGAGTGGACCTGTAAACCTGTGGAGCCCCAGTGAGCCCAGAGCTGTGGGTCTGAAATGCTGCAGGTCCTGAGCTGTGCCCAGAAAGGGGTGAAGCAGCTGTCCCTTGGGGCTAAGAGATTGTGAAGGAGATCTCCAAGCTGTGGTCTTAGCTCTGCATCTAACACTTTTGTGACCTATATCCTGCCTCTCTAAGCCTAACAGCACACAACTGTTAACTCCAAGCAGTGCTGGAGCTGTGCCTCGGGTGAGTGACTCCAGTGACAGATCAGTTGGCAGCAAACAGGCTGCAGGAACTCCCTACACTGCCTGTGTGATACTTGCTCTACGTGGGGGAGTAACCCTGTGGCCCTTCTAGGAGTCAGTTCAGTTTTCAGACTATCTGCTGTGGCAAAGAGCAGCTTTCAGGGCTGGATTGGATGTGCTGGTGAGGACTCAGGACATGAGATGGGGAATAGTTGGTGGGTTAACTGTTGCCTGGTCACCATTCCCTTGGCAAGGAGCCCAGGCACGTTTGTAGCCTGAGCAGCAGTGGCTCATATCAGGGAGTAGGAGGGCAAACACCAGCAGAGAAGCTTCATTGTGAAGTTTAACAACCTCCAACTTGAAAAAACATTCCTCAGCTTGTACTGAGATATCTCCTGTTTGCAAGGGCACCTTGGGGCAGCAGCAACTCACTGGCATGGGCACCAAGAGCTCTGTGATGTGCTGAGAGTTAACTCTGAGGACCTTCACCTTTATGTGGTGTTTCTTCTAAACAAAACTCATGGAAGGGCAGTTTTGGAGCTGCTGAAGTTCCCTGGAGTTGCAGCTCCCCCAGAGCTGACCCCTCAGGGCTGTGCCAACCACACAGGATGAAGTCTTGAGTCTTAGTGAGGCCTCCCAAATGAGAACAGCCTCCCAGGGCTGAGGAGCCTGGTCAGACAGGCTTCCAGTGATTGAATTTCTCCATTTGTAGCCCAAGCTTCAGCTCTTTCAAGCTCTGACCTTGGGTGAGCAGCTAGGCTGGCTAGCTGGGACCACAGCACCGGGGTAATTGCTGGAGAGGAACATGAAAGCAGGAGGACAGACACGAAGAGCTGCTGGTGCAAGATGGGAACTTAATCTTCCTGGGATCTTTGAGCTCAGTTAAACTCAAATTATAAGCTGGTGTCCAGGTAGTTTATTTTATGGTCTTGGGGTTATTTCAGCCTCCTGCATATTAAGTAATGGGGCAAGTGATTCAGCTTCACTGGGAAGGAACAAAGCTTTGGAGGCACCGGTGGGTGTGCCAGCACTGAGCAGGAGCAGTAATCGCTGCAGTAACACCCCGAAGATGAAAGCTACCTCTTGTGCTTGATAGCGTGCCAAGCTCAGGATGAAGCTCTGACACACTGGAAATTGTTAGGATACACTTACTAGTTAGGACATGAACTTGCATATGCCTGGCTGGAGCTTTGGAGCACTTCTGACATCTTGATTTGCCTTTAATGAGTCCTGGCAGGCAAAGGGGGTGGCTAAAAAGGCTGAGCCACCTTGATTAAATCAACAGGGACTGCTGCAGACTGCGCTGCCACCTTGGATTTGGAGCCTTCCTTGGATTGGATGGTCTCAGCTTGGTGGCTGGAAGGGCTTGCCTGCTGCCACGGGGGGGTGGGAAGGACAGACCACCCCCAAAGAAGGGGTCCAGGTAACCTCTCTGCTCAGGGGAAGAAGGAAGGGAGGAGCAAACAGCTGGATTGGAAGCAGAAGCTGTTCAGAGCCCTCTAATGTAAGGCAGTCAGTAAAGGAGATCCACTCCAGCTGCTGGCCAGGCTCTGGCTGCTCTCCAAAGTGACCTATTTCTGCTGGATTAGCTTTTGATTTCGCTGCCTTGCACTGGAGTGACCCACATAAGCAGCAGGAGGGAATCCTGCTGCTGTGACCAGGCTGCTTCAAGAAGGTTTTCTTGCTTCTCACTGCCTCTCTTTGTACCTCAGGTTGTCCGTAGCCGCCTGGAGAAGAAAGGAATCGTGGTGCACAACGTGAGGCTCAACGGCTCAGCAGCCAGTCATGTCCTGCACCAGGACAGTGGCTTGGGCTACAAAGACCTTGACCTCATCTTTGGAGTGGATCTGAAGACTGAAGATGTCTTCCAGCTTGTTAAGGATGTGGTCATGGACTGCCTGCTTGATTTCCTCCCAGAAGGGGTTAACAAAGACAAGATCACCCCCATGACTCTGAAGGAGGCCTATGTGCAGAAGCTGGTGAAGGTTTGCAACGAGACCGACCGCTGGAGCCTCATCTCCCTCTCCAACAACAGCGGCAAGAACGTGGAGCTCAAATTCGTGGACTCCCTCAGGCGACAGTTTGAGTTCAGTGTGGACTCCTTCCAGATCATCCTGGATTCCCTCCTGCTGTTTGGGGAATGCTCAGAGAACCCCATGGCTGAGAACTTCCACCCCACAGTCACAGGGGAGAGCATGTACGGGGACTTTGAGGAGGCAATGGACCATCTCCGCAACAGGGTCATCGCCACGAGGAACCCCGAGGAGATCAGAGGTGGGGGCCTTCTGAAGTACTGCAACCTCTTGGTGAGGGGATTTAAACCCAAATCAGAAGTGGATATGAAGGCACTACAGAGATACATGTGCTCCAGGTTCTTCATAGACTTCTCTGACATCGGTGAGCAGCAGAGGAAGCTGGAGTGCTACCTGCAGAGCCACTTTGTTGGGATGGAGAGCAAAAGATATGACTATTTGATGACCCTCCACAGGGTGGTCAATGAGAGCACAGTCTGCCTTATGGGACATGAAAGGAGACAGACCCTGAACCTCATTGCCATGCTGGCTGTGAGAGTCCTGGCTGAGCAGAACATCATCCCCACGGTCACAAACGTTACCTGCTACTACCAGCCAGCTCCTTACATCAGCGAAATCAACTTCAACTACTACATCACCCACGTGCAGCCCTTCATGCCTTGCAATCAGTCTTACCCCACGTGGCTTCCCTGTAACTGAGCCAGGATGAACTTCAGGGTCTGTTCTCCAAGGTACTTCCTTGCCTTGGGGAGTGGGGAGGGTGGTGGGGGGCAAGAAATGGAGATGGAGTAGGGGGAGAGAAAAGAGAGAGAGAGAAACCAACCTTCCTAGAAGTGCAACAAAAGGAAACTTCCTGGACTCTTGCTCCAAGTGTCTCATTCCTGGGGTGGTTGGAACGAGACCTGTCTGCTGTACACTGTGATGGGAAGTGCAGTGTGATGGAGATGAGCTGACTTGGACCCTTGCAGGAGGACTCGGTGGCTTTGTTGGGTTCTGGAGGCGATGGGGAGGGTGGGAGTGTGTGAGGGGAGACTGTAGAATTACACTGAGGTAGAGCTGCACTGCCCTGAAATGGATCTGAACTGGGGGGTTTTTTTTAGTGTTGTGGGTGTGCAGACTTGTGGTTTCTGAAGACAGAAGCCAGAGTGGCTAATTCCTTTGAAGGACCAAAGAATCCTGTTTAAGTGCCTGTAACAATATAAACACAACTGTACTGTAAACCTTACCTTTTCTTTTTGCAGGGGCTGACATCCCAAGAGCTTGAGTTGGGGATGTCTGAAGAGGAAAATGTTTCTGTTGGGGGAGGGGAGGGTCGTGAGATCATTTCTAGTAGCCTGGCTGAAGCAAGAGTGTAGGTTCCATGTCAGAGGTGTTTCTTGGTGTGGCTTTTGCTGCCTGGGAAGGACCAGCTGTGGCAAAGAGCTCTCAAAAGGAGAGTTGCATCAACAGGGGTGGGCTTTGCATGACTCAAATGCTGTGCAGAGCTTTCTGGAGGAAAGGCAGTAGGGACCTAGCTATGGATTTACTTGAGCTCCCAAGCCTGTAGTGCCAAACTGTAACTGTGTCCATTAAAGGAGGCAGGAGAGCTGCCCAGGAGCCTGCCCCAGGCTGCCATGCCCTGTTGTGTGTCTTCTAGGGGAATTTGAAGTGCTGCTCTGTGTTTTTTTTGCTGGCATGCAGTGTGGTTTTAATGCACAAAGCCAGAGGCCAGCTGGGTTATCTGGGAGGAGGAGGCTCATCCTTTGAAGCACAAACCCAACTAGTTCACTAGTCAGTTACCTGCCTGTGTCCTTCCAGGACATGGGCAGAGCTCTTCCAGCCTCAGGTCTCCTGTGGCTGGAGAATCTTCCCTTTGCCCTTGGGCAGGTTCTGTCTTCAAAAGCAGCCTCTTTCCAGCTCTGTGATTCCACATGTGAGCCACTGATAGCATTTGAAATTCATCCTCTAGCCAGAAATGGAGCTTGGGGGGTGGGGGAGGGTGGGTGTTGTGCAAAAGTCAATTGGCCTTAGGAAAGAAAAAGTATGTCTTCTCTGAACAAACCCTCTTGTGTCTGGAGGGTTTGGCTCTCTCAGTCTAACAGGGCTTTGAAGTTGTTGGGTGCCTGGAGCACAAAGAGTCTTTCACAGAGGTGCCTGGGTTGTTGTGCCCCCTTCTTGTGAAACATCATCTCAGGCTTAACTGTGCAGGAGGAGAGAGGTGGGTGAGAGCCCTGGAGCCTCCCTCACTGTCTGGGGCCTCCTCCCAGGCTCTGATGTACTTGAGTGTCTTTAACTTGGGGTTATTTTTCTCTTGGGGGGGTTATATTTTGGTGACTGTAATAGCTGGGCAGATGGAATGCTCTAATAAAGACTAGATCCTTGGAATGTGTATAGCCAGATTGCTACCTTTATTGGGGTAGGGGTGATGTGGAGTTGGGGGTAAGGGAGGGAGAGGGGGGAGCAATTTGGGGGCTCTTGCATTTAACATGAACTACTAATCAGCTTTGCTTCCTGTCCAGTCAGAGCTGAAGAAGTGTCACTAACAATGTAGCTATTGCAGGTTGGACTGCCTGCCTGTAAACCAGCCCAGCCTTCAGGGTTGGGACTGATGTGCAGGCTCTGCCACAGCCTGGGAGCTCTCTGCTGCTCTGAGCCTCATCCCTGCGTGGGGAGAGCTTGAGTGCAAGCTACAGCTGGTTTAAGGGCTGCTTTTGAGATCCTCAGTGTTGCCACCTTTGTGGCTTAGAGGGAAGATGTGTTTTTTCTTGCATTTTGAGCTTCAGCTGAACACAGATGACATGTAGCATGCTGCTGCTTATTTTACAGGCTGCTTGCCCTCTACCCACAGACACATAGATGCACTAAACTGAGATTCCCTCCTTCCCTTTAAGGTGTCAAAAAGAATCCCCTCCAGCCAACAGCTCGACAGGGAGACTTGCATTGAGATTGCACTGTTTGACTGACAGAGTGTGTGTGGTGGGACTCTTGTTGAATGGGTTGAACCTGAGGTTTATTTCTGGACCTTGCAGTGATCCTGTGCTGCCTCCAGGCAGGGGGGGGGCAGTTGGAAGATTCCAGTAGCTTGAATGGCACTTGATTTATTGTTTTAAATCTTTTTTCCTACACCTGTATCACTTGTCATGCAATGGGCTTGACATAGACTCACTAGATTCTTTAGAATCTGTTACAAATAAATACAGTGTATTCAAATGTGGTGGCATCTTTTATTTGCTAGTGCATGGGGTGGTGTGGTATGGAGCTGGCTCATCCTGCTTCCACCCACAGCCAGCCTCTGAACCAACTGCTTGCCTCAAAGAGTGAGCACAGGTCCTTGGTTCTGGACACAGCCAGGTGATGCTCATACATGGGCTGTGTTGTGCCTTGAAGCAGCCCCAGAGCCTGGGAAGTGTGTAGCTGTTGGCAAGTCTCTCTGATGACCTCCCTCTGGAGATTTAACACTTCAGTGTTGTGCTTATTCCCTCTTCCTGGTGGCTCCTCAGGCAGCTGGGGCAGGGGAGGGCAGAGGGATGTGGCAGCCTGCTCTGTGGTGGGATCTGAGGTTCCCTCATCTCAGGGCTGGCTCTGGGTGTCTCTCACCTCTGCCTCATCTCACCCCCTGGGGCTGGTCAGGAACAGCAGAAGGTTGCTGGAGTAGTTTAGACTTTGCTTATTCTGTGTAGCTGAGCCACCTGCTAACTGGTTCCTCTTGGAAAAGAGGAGTTTATGTCCCCAGAAAGCTGAGGTCTGCTGCTGCTCAGGCTGGGCTGCTGTGTGGTGGCTGGAAGCTGCCTGCAGCTGGGTACAAGCTCCTCCAGCTCTGGCTGCCCTCCAGCCTAAGATGAAGTTTCATTTCCCCTTGTCAAGCTACAGGCAGTTCTGGTTCTACTGCAACAATGGAGCTGATGACATGCCAGTCTCTCTCTGGGACAAACTTGCTGGCTCAGCATCTCTGAATTGTCAGTCCAGGGCCAGGCTCCTCTCAGGCTGGCACCATGTAAGACTCTTCCTATCTCCTCCTTGAGCAGGACTCTGCCCTTGCAGAGCTGACTTCTCCCTCAACCTGTTGGCAGGGAGCTGTGTGCTTCTTGCCTGGCACATAACCCAGCAGAGGGAGGGAGCTCCTGCCTCCCCCAGCCTGTCTCAGGGAGGGGAGCAGCTCTGAGCTATCTGCTGGGGCTGGCAGTTGTCTTGGTGCCAGGGGTCAGTGCCACCAGTGCCTGCTGATGAATAAGCTGCCTCTGGATTTGTGTCCCTGGGCAGAGCAGCAAAAGCCCTGACAGGCAGTGGGGCATTGTTGGAGTGGATCAGACTATACAAAGGGATGTTGGTGGAAAGTACCAGCAGTGATCAGAAAGGAGCTCTCTGTGTTTACAGCTGGGATGGGGAGCTCTCTTTTGTTAACTGCCCAATTAAAAAACCCCACTCAACCTGTCTTTTCTCCCAGCCTGGGCTCTGTCATTAGTTTTCTCTTTGAGGAGAAGGTGATTTACAAGTGCCCTGAGTATCTGGTGGATGAGACTTGGACTCTAGTGCTGGTGTCTTGGCTCTGGAGCTTTGCTCAGAGGAAAGATGTGTGTGAGGGTGGTTGTGGCTGTGCCTCACAGTTCCCTGTGCTCAGCCTGATGTTATGCCCATAACAGACTCTGCTCTGGGCTCTGCTGGCAGTGCCCAGCTCAGACAACTGAAACCAGGAGTGGAGAAGCCTGTGCTGCAGTGTGAGCACAGCAGTGTGACACATGCCCTGCAGCACCTCTGCAAAGGGCTGGTGGGTGATGGATGGCTTGAGCTGTGGCCAAAGACACTCAGTCCTGTGGCAGCCTGATCCTTCCCAGCCCTGGCCCTGCAGGGGTGGCATCTGCAGCCCTGCCCACAGCAGCTTTTTCTCCTGGAAGGACATCTGGCTGAGCTCCAAAATTGTTGAAAAGGCAGGAATTTGTCTTCAGCCTCTAGAATTCAAGCAGCATCTTGCTCCAAGCCTCCTGCTCTGGCTCGTGGGCTCCATGCCCAGAGCAGCAGCAGCTCCGTGCAGGCTGGGGCTGGACCTTGCGTGGAGTCCGGCTGCTTCCCAGCCTCCAACCCGCCTCTCCCTCGCAGTACCCGAGTCTCTGCCCGCCCTCCTCCTCCTTGGGAGCTGCTGGGGCTGTGTGGGTGTTAACTCTGCTATTTGAGCTCCTGCAGAGTGAGGGAACAGTCTGTGTGTGAGGCTCCTCTTGCCATTTATAGCCGTGTTCAGGGCTGCGGCTCACGGCCCCTGGTGCGCTGGCGCCTGGTGCCAAGCACGAGACAAACACCCCATTGATGGGCTCCCACCGAGGGCTCTGGGCTCAGGGCTGGCTCAGGAGCTGGGGCTGAGCTGCTGGAGGATGGCACAGCCTTGGGCTCTCCTGTCCCTGAGCCCTGGGAGCAGCACAGGCTTGTGGGGGGTGAAGGTTGATAGCGAGGAATAAGCCTTGTCCGGGCTGTGCTCTGTCATTGAACCCTCCTGTCTTATCTCCTGGAGGGTCTGGTTCTGCCTTTTGTTGTACAAATAGGATTTCAGCTCATGGGAGAGCTGCTGTGGAGGCAGAGGAACGTGTCAAGGCTGCTGCTGTTGTTGTTCTGTGCATGGGGCAGCTCAGCTCCCAGGGCAGTTTGCTGGAGACCTCAGCTGGTGGTGAGTCACAGAAGGAAACCACAGATCTCCTGGGTCAACCACCTTCCCCCACCTCTGTCTTCTTGCATCCAGCCTCCAAGCAGATGCTCAAGTGTTGCCTCCAGAGCTGTTGAAAGAAGCATCATTATGGTTGTTAAAGCCCTTGAAGCTGCTGCAGTCCCAGCCCTGCCCTCACCCTGCCCAGCCCAGCACTGACCCACAGCCTCAGCTCCACGGCTTTGGGATCCCTCCAGGGCTGGGCACTCCCCCAGCTCCCTGGGCAGCCTGGCACAGGGGCTCACACCCCTCTCAGGGAAACAGTTCTGCCTCAGCTCCAACCTCAACCTCCCCTGGACAAACTTGAGCCCTTTTCCTCTTGTTCTACTTGTTACTGGGGAGCAGAGCCTGACCCCCAGCTCCCTGCAGCCTCCTGTCAGGGAGTGTCAGAGAGTGCTGCTGTCTCCCCTCAGCCTCCTCTTCTCCAGGCTCAACACCCCCATTCCCTCAGCCCCTCTCCAGCCCCTTGTGCTCCAGCCCCTTCCCCAGCTCTGTGCCCGGCTCTGGCCACGCTGCAGCCCCTCAGTGTCCCTGTGGCAGTGAGTGAGGGGCCCAGCACTGACACAGCCCTGGAGCTGCAGCCTCCCCAGGGCCCAGCACAGGGGTCAGTCCCTGCCCTGCTCCTGCTGCCACCCCACTGCTGAGCCCAGCCCCCCTGGGCACACTGCTGGCTCCTATTCAGAGACACACAGAGACCAGCTTGTGCTTTCCCTCCTGCTCCACCTGGGACAGCAGCCCCATTCCCCCCAAAACCCCACATGCTCTGCAAAGGCCACTGTGGGCTCATGGGGTGTCCCCCTGCCCCCTCCCTCCTGGCAACTCCTGCCCCAGTGCAGTGGCTGTGGGAGCTGTGCCCCATGCTTGGGGCTGCTCAGGCAGAGGCTGCTCCTGTGTTGCTCCATCTGGCTGCATCCCTCTGAGCTGACACCCCTTTCAGCTTGTAGGAACTTGATGCCTCTGACAAATTTTGATTGAAATCATCTGCTGGCACCCCAAGTTATTCAGGAGAATGACTGACAGCCATCCTTTAGGAAAGGAGGAAAGAAAGTCAACCTGCAGCCTCGAGCTGTTGCACGACTGAGCCACGAGATGGGCCAGAGATGGGGGATCCTTACACCCCCCTACCCCAACCCACTGCCCCTCCCAGCCATGCCAGGGGGAAATAATGGTACTTCCAGGAGAGAAAAGGGCTTGTGGGTGGGACTGTGGGTTTGGAGCCAGGCTGGGGTGGTGCCAGGGGAGGTGCAGGGTGAGCTGTAATGTGTTATCTCTCTCCCTGTACAAGTGGGAACACGCATCTGAGCTCTGAAGAGCTCCCATGGTGCTTCCAGCATGCCAGCCCTTCCCATCTCTCCTTCCTGGCTGGGAAGTCTCTTTTTGGGGTACCTCTGCACAGGGCCAGCACTTGGGGTGAAGCTGATCATTACCCTCTCCTGCCACCACAGCATATTTACCCTGCTTATCTCTATCAAAGCCCATTTCCAGCAAGAGCAGAGTCACCCTGCCTTCAAAGGGAAAGCCACCCAGCAGGCAGCTCCCCAGGGTGTTTGTGTGGCCTACATTTTTGCCTTGTAATCCAAGGAGGGGCTGGATGCACGACACCCCTCTGTCCCTCCTCCCTTCCCCCTCCCCTCTGCCATAGCCACGGGGCTGGCGTGGCTGCAGCAGCTGATTACTTTAAGCATCCCTCTAGTACTCTGCAATTACAGGTGGCTGGGACCTGAAATCCTGGTTAAATCCACATGTCCCCAGCATGATTCACCCAAGTGCTGCTCCCAGGATGGATCCTGGATGCATTCCTTAAAGACTGGACATAATGTTAACATGGCACTTACTAACCAAGCCTTTTCAAATCTCACCAGTGGAACCAGTTCAGCCAGTTTCTTCTCCTGCTCCTCCTCCCCTGAAGCCCTGAAGACAGTCCCTGTGTACTCTGATGGTGAAGGCTGAGGAGGAATCCCCTGCACAGAGATGTTTTCTCACTGCTGCAACGGGGCTGAGGAGGAATCAGTCCCTGAGGTGATGCCTGGCCGTGATGGTGATGAGCAGCACTGCTGGTTTGGGAAGGATAACACCCTCCCCAAATCTTGGCTGGTGGGAAGGCAGGAGGGGCACAGCCCTTCCCCAGGCTGCGACCCGCCTGCGAGGGGCCGCGTGTGCCCTTCCCCGCAGCATCGGGGCTGCTCCTGCCCCCGGCAGCTCATGGCTCCTGCAACGTGCCCTCCCCAGGCAGGCGGCTCTAGGACCCGACCTGCTCCTGTGGGGCCGGATCCTGCCGTCCCTGCTGCTGCCCGTGACGGAGGGCGCAGAGCGACGTGAGGAAGCGCATCCTCAGCATCATCATCCTCCTCATCCTCCCTCCCACGTCACGGGTGACCTGGCCCTGGGAGGGGCCGGCTACCCTCCACATCCCTTGGATGCGCCGGGGTTTGGGGGCGGTCGGTGTTGCTATTAGCGCTAATTACCCGGTAGTTAACTGGGCTGATGACTTGTTTTCCCCCGGGGGGCTGCATCGCCCCCAGCCCAGCCCCGGCGCTGCGGAGGGAGCACGGGGATGGGGCTCCGTGTTCCCATCCCTCTCCCAGCCGTTGGAACGGGGCTTTTCCTTTACCAAAACCCCCATTTCCTTGTCTCCCAGCGCTTCTTTCTTCGCTCTTTGGGATGGGGAGAATAAAAGGGCTGCTCGGGGCTTTTTGCGGGGCTGCAGGTGGGGGGAAAACAAAGGTGCACAACAGCCTCCGTGAGAGCCCTTGTCACCGTGGGAACAGCGTCTGCTGGGCTGGAGGAAAGGGATTTACTGGAGTAAAGTGAGCCCCGGGGAAGGCAGGATGATGCTCTTCCCCCTGGCACAGCAGCCCCGGGCAAAGGGCAGAAGCCCCGGGCAGAGCTGAGGCTCAGGGGGCAGCTGCCGCGATGCTCGGAGCTGGATTTTAACCACCCAGGGAGCTGGGGGAGTGCCCAGCCCTGGAGGGGTCCCAAAGGCGTGGAGCTGAGGTGCTGAGGGCCAGGGGTCAGTGCTGGGCTGGGCAGGGTGAGGGGAGCGCTGGGACTGCAGCAGCTTCAAGCAGATGAGAGCAGGGGGAGCTGCTCTGCTGCCGGATCCGTGGCTCAGCGAAGGCTCCTGGGCTGGGAGGGGGGCTGAGGCGATGGCAGAGGCTCATCCAACAGCAGTTGGCACTCCCCTAAACCTTTGAAAGCCGGGTTCCTGCCCTTAGCCTGCAACTGAGGAAAGCCACCCTCTCCTCAGCCCCATCACTGCCTCCCCCATCCCTCCTTTCATCTCAGGGGGTGCTCACTGCTCTCCCATCCCTTGACCTTCAGCACAGGGAGCACAAGCCCTGCCTTGGGAAGCCCAGTGAGCTGCTGGGGTGGTTACAGAGCTTCCCCCAACTACTGGCTGCTTCACAGGAGCTCAAGGGCTGGAAGGGACCTGCAAAGCTCATCCAGTGCAACCCCCTGCCAGAGCAGCACCACCTAGAGCAGGGCACACAGGGACTCATCCAGCTGGGCTGGAATGTCTCCAGAGGAGCCTCCACAGCCCATCTGGGCAGCCCCTTCCACTGAGGGCTGTGGGATCAAAGGAGTTGGGTTGGGTTCTGTTTTTTCTCTCTGCTCTAAGTGCAGCTGCCTGTGTTTGCCTCGGGGCTGCTGTGGGGTAAAGCTTAATTGTCTGCACAAGGTTTTCTTCTTGGTGGAGTTCTCAGCAGGAGCCTCCTCCTCCAGCTTGAGCTCAGAGGATGTTTGGGATGTCAGGGCTGACTTGCCAGCCACATTTCCTGGCACACAGGGAGGTGCCCTGTGGCAGAGTCTCAAGTTGCCAGCAGAAGGTGTTGGGAAGGGACACTGAGCCTGGCTGAGCCTGGTGCACCCTTGAAGCTGTGCACCAGCAGCACCCCTGGCTTCATCCAGACAGAGATGCCACCCACACCTTGTCCTCCCACACCTGGGGCTTTGTTGTAACAGGGGATTGTCCTGTTCAGCCACACAGCAGAGCCAGAGGGGCTTGGGGCCATGGGAGGGCAGGGACCAAGGCCACTCATGTGAGCAGCACAGCCTGGAGCTATGCTGGCAGCAGGTGGAGGTGTCAGGGGAACATCACCCCCTCAGACTGGACAGGGCAGTCCCCATGCCATGTGTCACACCCAGGGAAGACCTTTTAATTGTCCCTTTACAGGACATGGGCTGGAAAAAAGGAGGTGTTTTGTGCTTCATGATACTCATCTCCATGACTCCATCTGCCCCAAGCCCCCTGGCTCAGCCACCTGTGCTTCCATCCCTTGAGGCACAATGGGATGAGGTCAGCCCAGAAAATCCCCCTTTCCCATGCCTCTGAGCCCAAACCCAGCCTCACAGCATTGTCTGTATCACCAGCACAGCACCAAAACCTCCCCAGAGCTGCAGCAGAGCCAGGTTCTGCAGCAGAGCTGGGTTATTTGCTCACAGTGGGACTGCTGGAACGTCTCCCTGGTGACTCTGGGGCTGGGGCAGCTCAGGGCAGAGCAGAGTGAGACAGCAGGTAATAAATTCCCCTCACTCTGCCCTGTTTTTCAGGTATTTCAAGATTATGGCAACCTTTGTGTGCTGGCCCCTGGCTGACAACATGGGCTGGGAGCACGGTGCAGGAGGGCACAGCTCATTATGTACATGACTTTGGGGTTATCAGAGGAGTGGAGTAGAGGGAGATAGCAACACTAAAAGAGCTTTGGGCTAGAGAGCAGTCCCAAGGCTGAACTGATGGGTTCCTAAAGTGCATAAGCCACAGGGAGGGTGAACATTGTGCTCTTCACTCAGGGTGGGCTGTACAAAGCCAAGTGAGGCTTTTTTACCTTTGCATTGCTTTTTGAGGGGTATATTGGCACCTGCTTTGATAAATCAGCGTGGCACAAAGGAAATGATGGGGCTGTTTTCCTCCCCAGATGAATCCCTGCATGTCCTGGGCTTGGCTGGACTCAGTGACACCTCAGGCTGGAGCTTTTCTCCCCCAAACCCTCAGCACCTCTTCTCCAGTGGAAATGCAGCTTCACCTTGGCCAAAGTTTTGGCAGCAAGTGAGGATTTGGGCTAAAATCCTGAGCTGGAAGCAGAGTGGGTGTGATGGAGGCTCAGAGGCTTGTGCTTTTGGGAGCCCACAGTCAGTTTGGGCTTCGGTTTAGGCTGTTTCCAGGCTTTGAAGCTGGTGACTGTGTCTGTGCTTCACCTGCCAGGCTTTAAACTCTTATTCTGGCATAGGAAGGACTTGAAAGCTTTCAGAAAGGGGAGTGAGAAAAACACAACCCTATGATCCACTCCAGAGGGGCTTCAGAAGGGGAGACAGTGCTTTTGGGAGTTCACACCACAGTGAGTCGTGTCCTGGCAGCTCCTTGGCTGGAGGCAAAAGGCAGCACTTGCTCCAAAACCTTCCCTGGGAATGTTTCCATCTACTGTGCTGGGCTGCAGATCAAACCTTGGGTGACCTGTGGGGCTGACAAAGGGAGAATGGTCTCTTGGGGTTTGTTTAATGTCCCTGGGGCTGGGAAGGGACGTTCCTGGCCTCCCATCTCCCTTTGTTCCCAGGTTGGGCACTGCAGCGTGGAGCCCCAGCTGTGGCTGTGCTGCCCTGGGCTGCCCTGGGCTCTCTTTTGGTCCTGGCTCAGCTGGATGAAAGCTGTTGGGTCTTGGTGCTCACAAGGATTTCCAGGGGTTTTTAGGATGATGCCTGTGGCAGGGAATCTGCTCTGCAGGGTTTGACACAGGAGGGAGTGAGGATGCAATGGCAGCATCTCTCTGGGGTGGGAAGGAGCAAAGGGGAGAGGACCAGCCCCCCACAAGGATGGAGCAGGACCTGCTGGCTGCTTTCACATGGCTCAGTGTGTCCCACAGCCCCAGTCCAGTGTAGACAGGAGGTGCCATCCAGGACAAGGGGTGGTAGCACCTAAATCTCTCCATCAAAGCTCCCTCTGTGCAGGGGAAGGGATGGGTGGGTGCAGGAGGAAGGTGCTGGCTCTCCATCCCTCCCTCCATCTGTCCTCCCACCAGCACCAGCAAGAGGATTTGCCACAGACAGGCTGGCTGTGCTCAGCCCCAGCAGGTCAGCCTGCAGCCAAGCCCCTGAGCCAGGCAGAGCTCAGAGTTTTTACTCCAGGCTCTTGTTTTACCCCTCAGTGAAGGCTGATTGGGGCAGCTGCTGTTTTCCACTCAGGGTGATAACAGGGGAGCAGCACAAGGCTGTGGCATGTTCCTGGGCACAGAGGGACACCCCAGGGCTGGCTTGTTGGCTTTGCCTATCACAAAGTAAAGAGCTGAAAGCAGGCAGGAAAAAACACAACCCCAGTGGCTCCTGTGGCTGTGGGAGCCCCAGTGGCACCAGCAAAACTTCCCCTGGCAATGGGCAGCACTGATAAAGTTTCACCTCTGGGACACACCAGCAGTGCCAGCCTGTGTCCCCACATCCTCCACTTGCTATTGGCACCAGAAGCCACTCACACTGGTGAAGGGGTGAGTTACTGGTGTGCCATGCCATCCTAGGGGATGCAAATGAGGTGATGCCCATCATGGGGATGCTGCTGGTCCCTGTCCCTGCCTGTCCCTGCAGTGGGTATTGTTCTTGGCAGCCCCCAGGCAGGAATGTTTCCCTGCTGCTGCTGCTGCTGCTGCCACCAGTGAAAGTGGAGGCAGGAATTGCTGGAATAGCGATGGGCTGAGTAACAGCACTAACTTTATTCTCTCAAACAAAGGGCAGTGTCCCAGTGCTGAGGGCTGCTCAGGCTCCTGGCATGGAAGCCAGGGCTGGGGAGCATGGACAGCACCAGAAAAGCCATTGCCAAAGGGACTCCTGCCCCAAATTCCTGCCCTGGAGCCACTCAGCTCTGCCTGGCTCCCACCACAACCCCCTCTCCTGCTGCCCACCAGCCAAAAGTGCATTTCTGGGAGCAAAGGGGAGGTTGATAAATAGCACAAGAGGGTTGGGGTTTCCCTGTGAGACATTCTAGCAGTTTTCCAGCCCTTCCCAAGGCTCTTCCCTCTGCAGGTGTATCCCCAGCACCTCTCCTAACATTCTGGGGGTCTCTGAGCCTGATGCAGACACTCCACAGCCCTGAGCACCCCACATGCCTCTGCCACACTCCTTGCACCTCAGGGTGCTGTGGGGCAGAGTGCTGAGCCCCCTCCAGCCCTGCTGCCCCCTTCCCTGGGTCATTTCATGGGCAGGGAGGAGCTGGAGGAAACAGATCCCCTGGACAGGGCCTCATGAGCTCCAGGGGCTGTGGCAGTTCCCCCTAGCTCCAAGGAATGCCCTGAGTCCCCATGGAGCATCCCCAGAGCAGGATCCCAGCTCCAGGATGGTGGTTTCCCTTCAATACAGAGAGTGCTTTTGTGTCTGAGCAGGACCCATCCTAATGCTTTGTGCAAGCTGCCTCCCTGCCATGACCTGTGAACTGCTCCCTGCCAGGACCTGTGAGCTGCTCCCTGCCAGGGCTTGTAAGCTCCCTGCAAAGGTTTGTGAGCTGTTCCCTGCCAGGACCTGTGAGCTATTCCCTGCCAGGGCTTGTGAGCAACCTGCCAAGACTTGTGAGCTGTTCCCTGCCAGGACCTGTAAGCTACTCCCTGCCAGGGCCACCCTTGGCTGCAGGGCTCAGGACACAGCAGCACTTTCCAAAGCAAATATTTGCACAAGGCAATAACACGTGGGAAAGAGCAGGAGCACTTTGCTTCCCCAGCTGTGAGGGGAGGTTCCTGGGGAGCCAGACACGGTCAGTGGGGGCTCAGCTGTGCCCTGACCCGTCGCTGTGCTGAGCTGCACAGCTTTCAGACCTCTTCATGCTCTGCACCTCAGCACAAAGAGCTGTTTGATTTGCACAGCAGCAAAGGCATTGCTCTCAGCTGGCCCTGAAAAAAAGCCCTGCTGGGCACCAGCACAGGGAGAGCTCAGGGTGGACTTGGGCTGTGTTAGTGCCCAGCTGTGCCAGGGCTCTGCCATGTCCACCTGTGCCAAAGATGCTCCAAGTTGAGGAGTGAAAACCCCTCCTGCCCCAGTGGTGCTGGGGCAGCACGTGGGTGTGATGCTGCTTCCTCAGCACAGCTGTTCCCCAGGCTGGGTGCTGGGAGCAGCACACTCCACATCCACCCAGTTTTTCTTGGAAATGATGTAGGAATCAGGGAACAAGCCTGTGCAAAAGGCAAAGGCTGATTGATGGATTGGTACCAGCCCCAGGCTGCCTGGGCACCCAGCAGCACAGAGCATCCCATCATCACCCACCAGCTCCTTCTCACACCTTGGCAGACAGTGGCTGAACTCCAAGCAACGAGGCTGGGGGCTAATTGAGCATTAGGAGCCCAAAAGCCCCAGGTGAGGCCAGGAGAATGGCCTGGCTGCTGCAGCCAAGTCACCAATGGCTGGTGGGAGCTCTTCTTCCTCCTCCTCTTTCTCCTCCTCCTCCTCTTTCTCCTCCTCCTCCTTTCCAGGAGGCATCAGCTGTAATGTAAAGGTGTCAGCCCTGCTCCTGTTGTTTTTTAAATCCCTGTGTTTCATTGCAACAAGTCATAGAATCAGAGTCACAGAATGCTGGGGTTGGAAGGGACCTTTAGAGCTCATCCAGCCCAACCCCCTGCCAAAGCAGCTCCCACCTAGATCAGGTCACACAGGAACGTGTCCAGGTGGGTTTTGAAGCCCTCCAAGAAGGAGCCTCCACACCCTCCCTGGGCAGCCTGGGCCAGGGCTCCCTCACCTCAGCACTCAAACAGTTTTCCCTTGTGTTTCAATGGAACTGTTTGTGTTCCAGCTTCATCCCATCACCCCTTGTCCTGTCACTGGGTACAACAGAACAAAGTGTTGCCCCAACCTCCTGACACCCACCAGTGAGATATTTGTAACTATTAATGAGATCCCCCCCTCGGTCTTCTCCAGACTGAATAGCCCCAGGTCCCACAGCCTTTGCTCAGAAGGAAGATGCTCCAGTCCCCTGATCATCTTGGTGTCCCTGCACTGGCCTCCCCAGCAGTTCCCCGTCCCTCTGGAGCTGGGGAAAGTCCCTCAGCCAATGCCCAGGCTGTTCCTGGCCACTACCTAAACCCTGGGGTAACAGTGCAGCTCCTGGGGAAAGCCCCAGCCCCGAGCAGGCAGCTCCGAGCTGTGTCTCGGCTCTATCCCCACGGCCATCGTCCCCAGCGCACCGTCCCCAGCGCATCATCCCCAGCGCATCGTCCCCAGCGCATCGTGCCCAGCGCACCGTCCCCAGCGCATCATCCCCAGCGCATCGTTCCCAGCGCATCGTGCCCAGCGCATCATCCCCAGCGCACCGTTCCCAGCGCATCGTCCCCAGCGCACCGTCCCCAGCGCATCGTGCCCAGCGCATCGTCCCCAGCGCACCGTTCCCAGCGCATCGTGCCCAGCGCACCGTCCCCAGCGCACCGTCCCCAGCGCACCGTCCCCAGCGCATCGTCCCCAGCGCACCGTGCCCAGCGCATCGTGCCCAGCGCACCGTCCCCAGCGCACCGTCCCCAGCGCACCGTCCCCAGTGCATCGTCCCCAGCGCATCGTGCCCAGCTCATCGTGCCCAGCGCATCGTCCCCAGCGCATCGTCCCCAGCGCATCGTCCCCAGCGCACCGTCCCCAGCGCATCGTGCCCAGCGCATCGTGCCCAGCGCACCGTCCCCAGCGCATCGTCCCCAGCTCATCATCCCCAGCGCACCGTTCCCAGCGCATCGTCCCCAGCGCATCGTCCCCAGCGCATCGTGCCCAGCGCATCGTCCCCAGCTCATCATCCCCAGCGCACCGTTCCCAGCGCATCGTCCCCAGCGCACCGTCCCCAGCGCATCGTGCCCAGCGCATCGTGCCCAGAGCACCGTCCCCAGCGCATCGTGCCCAGCGCATCGTGCCCAGCGCACCGTCCCCAGCGCATCGTGCCCAGCGCATCGTGCCCAGCGCACCGTCCCCAGCGCATCGTCCCCAGCGCACCGTCCCCAGCGCACTGTCCCCAGCGCATCATCCCCAGCGCACCGTCCCCAGCTCATCGTGCCCAGCGCACCGTGCCCAGCTCATCATGCCCAGCGCACCGTCCCCAGCTCATCGTCCCCAGCGCACCGTCCCCAGCTCATCATCCCCAGCGCACCGTTCCCAGCTCATCGTGCCCAGCGCACCGTCCCCAGCTCATCATCCCCAGCGCACCGTTCCCAGCGCATCGTGCCCAGCGCACCGTCCCCAGTGCATCGTCCCCAGCGCATCGTCCCCAGCGCATCGTGCCCAGCGCACCGTCCCCAGCGCACCGTCCCCAGCGCATCGTCCCCAGCGCATCGTGCCCAGCGCATCGTCCCCAGCGCACCGTCCCCAGCGCATCGTGCCCAGCGCACCGTCCCCAGCGCACCGTCCCCAGCGCATCGTCCCCAGCGCACCGTCCCCAGCGCATCGTCCCCAGCGCATGGTGCCCAGCGCATCGTGCCCAGCGCATCGTCCCCAGCGCACCGTCCCCAGCGCATCGTGCCCAGCGCACCGTCCCCAGCGCATCGTCCCCAGCGCATCATCCCCAGCGCATCGTCCCCAGCGCATGGTGCCCAGCGCATCGTCCCCAGCGCATCGTCCCCAGCGCACCGTCCCCAGCGCATCGTCCCCAGCACATCGTCCCCAGCGCACCGTCCCCAGCGCATCGTCCCCAGCGCATCGTCCCCAGCACATCGTCCCCAGCGCACCGTCCCCAGCGCATCGTCCCCAGCGCATCGTCCCCAGCGCATCGTGCCCAGCGCATCGTCCCCAGCGCATCGTGCCCAGCGCACCGTCCCCAGCGCATCGTCCCCAGCACATCGTCCCCAGCGCACCGTCCCCAGCGCATCGTCCCCAGCGCATCGTCCCCAGCGCACCGTCCCCAGCACATCGTCCCCAGCGCATCGTGCCCAGCGCATCGTGCCCAGCGCGTCCCGCCAGCACGGGCGGAGCGAGGCTGCCGAGGCCGGGGCTCGCCCATCGCGGGAGCCGCTGCCGTCCCTCCTCCGTGCCGCCGCTGCCGCGGGGCTGGGCTCCAGCGCGGATTCCTGCGCCGCCCGTCACCGACCGATTTAGCGGCGGCGTCAGCGCGGCCGTGGGAGCGCCGGGCTCCGTGCGCTGTGCTGCCCCCGCGGGGGGAGCGACGCCTGGAGCGGCTGCGAGTCCCGGCCGTGAGCTGCCTGGGGCTGCAGGCGTGCGAGAGAGAGGGGCGAAGGAAAGTGCGTTGCTTTTCCTCCCTCCCTCCCTCCCTCCCTCCCTCCCTTCCTTCCTTCCTTCCTTCCTTCCTTCCTTCCTTCCTTCCTTCCTTCCTTCCTTCCTTCATCTCTCCCTCCCTTCCTTCCTCCCTCCCTTCTTTCCTTCCTCTCCCTTCCTTCCTTCCTTTCTCTCTCTCTCTTCCTTCCTTCCTCTCTCCCTCCCTCCCTTCCTCCCTTCCTTCCTCCCTTCCTTCCTTCCTCTCTCTCTCTTCCTTCCTTCCTCCCTTCCTTCCTCTCTCTCTTCCTTCCTTCCTCTCTCTCCCTCCCTCCTTCCCTTCCTCCCTCCCTCCCTTCCTTCCTTCCTTCCTTCCTTCCTTCCTTCCTTCCTCTCTCCCTCTCTCCCTCCTTTCCTCAGTCCTCCACAGGAGCTGTGCCACAGTCCCAGCACCATGCACTGGGAGTCACTCAAGCCCCACAAAGCACCCTGCTTTTAGCTTTGCCAGATGAGCACTGCTGGCTGAATGAAGCCACTTTCAACCAACAACAGAGGGTTGGGAAAATCTGGGGCTTTTTTCTCCCCTTCAGCCCCCACCTCCCAGAGCCACAGCAGTGTGCAAACCCTGCCTTGGGGATGCCAAGGTCGTGGTGCCACAGGTACCACAGCAGAGGGGAAAAGCACCACATGTGGGAACCAGGACGTGCCACCTTCTGTCAGGGGAAAGCCCAGAGCTGTTCTGTCCCCCCACCTCTGCAAGAGGAACCCCCAAAACCCCCAAACTCATTAGTTTTGAGGATTACACCACTGCAATTGTAGGAGATCCCTGCAGACCCCCTGGCAGAGCCCAGGGACCTCCCAAGCCCTGTGAGGGAAGCAGCAGGACGGGGGAGCTGCAGGGAACAACTGCTGCTTTTGGATATGAATCTCTTTAAACCCCTTAATGAAGGGTGATGAGGTGACAGAGCTCCCAGCAGCTCACTGCTGAGGATTAGCAGGCACAGCCCAAATGTGCAGGGGAAGAGCTGTGTCAGTGTCTGCTCTGCACATCCCTTCTGCAGCCTTGGCTGTTGGTGTTATGATGTTTACACATTAAATGTGTACATATATGTAGGGGACTGGAGGGGGGGTTGTCCCCACCTCCCCCAGGGATCTGCCCCCACCTCCCCCAGCCCTTCTGTGCACAAGATGGGACAGTGAGCAAGGCAAAACCACTTGCCTGCACCTTGCCCTTTGCTCTACATGTCCTGTGGCTATTTTGGTGTGCAGCCCTCTCTCCATCACCCTTCCCAGGGCTTGACATGGATTTGGCTGCTCTGGGTGTAGGGAAACTCTGATGCCATAGGGAAGGGGCTCATGGAGGTCCTCAGGTGCTGGGGATCAGCTCAGGGAAGGAGCCAGGGGGATAAGTGCCCTCTGTTGAAGACAAGGCCCTTGGAGGAGATGTTGGCTCCTGCCCAAGACAAAGCACCTGCAGGTGCTGGGAAGGAGCCTCTGTGGAGGCGTGGGATCAGGTTAGAGCAGCCAGGGCTCAAAATAGAGCCTCAGCCATGGGAGGCTCGTGGGTGCTCAGCCAAACCTGGGATGGAGGAGAGATACAGAGATATCTGAACCCTGGAAAATCACAGCTTGGACAGTGCCAGCTGCTGCCCAACAGGCTCCTCCTGGAAGGAGAAAGGCCATGAGAAACCACAACCTCCAGCCCACACTGGTAGGGTTAATTGGCCCATTTCCCTTGAAAGAATCCCTTAGAAAAGGCTCCAAATACCTGGAGAAAACCTTCCTCAACACCTAAACATTTGGAAGGGGTGTGGGGAAGGGGGATGAGGCTGAACAAACCACTTTCTGCTGCTCTGTAGCCAAAAGCAGAAGGTCTATGGGGCAGCTGTGCCAAGGCAGGGTGGGAATCACAGCCAGGGCTTGTCCCAGCTCTGCCAGGGAGGGGGATGCAAGGGGCAGGACCCCAAAAGAGGTGATGGGACCTCACATGGACCCTGTGGGCTTTGCATGCTCAGCTCTGAAGCTGCTCAACTCTATAGCATCCCTGACCCATCTGTGGCTGCTGTGCCCATGCTGAGCCAGGGCTGCTGGGCAGCATCCTGCCACCCACCCCACGGGGCTGAGACAGGGGATCTGCCTGTGATCCCCATCCCACATGGGGCTGCCATGGCCAAAATCAGCCAGGACAAGAGCAGGGGAGGATGTGTGATGTGATGTGATGTGATGTGATGTGATGTGGGCACAGGCACTGCACTGAGCTGGGCAGGGATTAGCAACACGAATCTATGGCACCAAACAAACTGATTGCAAAGGTTTAACCAGATCAGTGACTTAAAGAGCTTTAGCAGGGAAGGGAGAACTGAACCAAGATGTGCTTAGCACAGTCAGACCAGCACAGGCAGCCACATGCAGCAGCCACAGGCTCCCCAGACCTGGAAACCCATCAGAGCCAGGGCCAGAGCCTGGATGGGGACATGGGCACAGGCTGGAGGTGCTGGGGTAGGGGGAGATGGGGTGGTGGGAACAAGAAGTGCCCACCTTAGTCACCCCAATGGCCCTGGGACAGCAACTCCCTGCTGCATTGCTCTGCACCTGGGGGATGGGGGGCTGTCAACCCCCCAGTGACCCCCTCTCCCTTGGGCCTGGGGGGGTTGCAGGCTGTTCAGGGCAGGTCTGGGCGGGTGTGAGGTGACCAGACTGAAAAGAGAGGATTTAACAGCATTTCTCAACACATCTGGGCTGGGGGTTGGAGCACAGAGGTGCCCATCCCAGGGGCTGATTGCTACAGGATGGGGGGAGAAGATGAAAATGCACATGGAGTCAAAAGGAGCCAAAAACATGTCCTGAGAGGTTCTCAGCCCCAGTGTGGTGACCTCCAGGCTGGGCTCAGCTGCCCAAAGGGGCAAGTCAAGGGCTGGGGAACAATTGACACCCTCTGTAACTAATTGGGGCTGTAATGGAGTGTTAAAGGACTAAAGGCTGGAGGGTGGGGGCCATGAGATGGAGACTTAGGGGGTCCCAGGAGGAAAGAGTTAAAGGTGGGGCAGGGGGCTGAGGGAAATGGTCTTTAAATGCTGACACTGGCCTGGCCAGGGTAAAGGGGAGGGGAGAGCTGAGTGGGAGGATGCTGTGGGGGGAGACAGGGCTGGGGAAGGATGCTGTGGGGGGGGAACAGGGCTGGAGGGATGATGGAGGGGGGAATAGATCTGGGGGGATGCTTGTCAGGGGAACAGGGCTGAGGAGGATGATGTGGGGGGAACAGGGCTGGAGGGATGCTGGGGGAGGATGATGCAGGGGGGACCAGAGCTGGGGGATGCTTCGGGGGGAAACAGAGCTGGAGGGATACTGCGGGGGAGAGGCCAGGCGGGACTGAGGGCCCCGCGCTGCCGGCGGCCCCTGGTGCAGTTGCGCGGCGGCGGCTCCCGCACGGCTCCCGCACGGCTCCCGCACGGCTCCCGCAGCGCCCTCTTGCGGCAGAGGCCGGGAGAGGCTCCGGGACTCCTCCGTGACTTCTCGGGCCCCGACCTGGGGACAGCCTTGTGCTTTCATCCCCGTTGCCCTCTCCTTGCCTGTTTCCCCTTCCATCGCCTTCACTCTGTGCTCATCTCCCCTCCCACTGCCTACTCCCTGTCTCTGTCTCCCCCTCCATTGTTTTGCCTCATCCCTGTTCCCTCTCCATCACCTTGGCACCAGCCTTTTGGCAGAATTTCATCTCAGGGGAGTTTCTCTCCCTGCCCATGGGTGCTTATCCTCCTGCCATCCTCCCTGGCACCTGCCTGGTGCCCACTTTGCAGTGCCAGCCCTGGCCTGAAGGGGTTAACAGCAGGAAGGAGATGGGCTTAGCTATTAACATGCCACAATTTTCTTTCTTTCCCAGAAATTCTGTAACAAAATAATCTGATAAAACCAAGTGTTGGTGTGATTTATGTAACCCAAGTGCTGGCAGGAGGGCTGGAAGGGCAGTGGGGTTATGTAAAGCCCGATGCCCCTGAGGGCAGGGGCTGCTCCCAGGGCAGGGACCACAGGATCAAGCTGCTTCTCTGTGTTTTCCCCCTGACCTTGTGCTCAAGGTGCTGTGGGTTTTCTTCCCCCAGCTCTGTGCTCCAAACAGGCTCAGGAGCCTGCAGCAGGACTTTGCAGCTCCCACTGTGTGTCAGCCAGAGTGTTCTGGGGGTGACACGGGGCTCGTGTGCTTCATGGGGTATGGAAAGGGGGGTCACAGGTGAGGCCACCCACAAAACCAAAGCCATATGGCCCCTGGTGACATTGTGGGAGGCTTCTGGCTGGTGGCTGGACCAGCCCTGTCCATCCAGATGTGAACATGGGTGTGTGGGTGCTGGCATAGCCGTGTCTGTGGTGTGGGGACAAGGACTGCTGCATCCCCTCCAGCACAGCCTCAGGGAGCCCCAGGAGGCTGAGGGTCAGGAACATCTTGCAGGAGCTACTGCAGAAACCACCAGATGAGGATTTACCTGTAGAGATCTCTCTCAAAACCCCAGTCCTGGGATCCATGTGGGGATGGCACCAGAGGCAACTCAGAAGTGAGTTATGGCCACAATCAGCCACTGTGTAATGGGGCTCTGGGGTTAGTTTTTATTGTGGTGGTGTTCTTTTTCCTGCAAGAGGCATCACATCTCACTCCATCAGCCTGTGGAGCTGCTGGTACTCCTCCCCTTCAAAAGCCAGGTCTTGGATGTGGCCACAACCACCATCCCAGCACAGTTTAACTGCACTCCCAGCCTTCCATCTCACTCCAGGGGATGGATGGGACCTCACTGCCCTTCCTCATCCTTTGACATCCCGAGTGTGGCACTCCCTGGGCACCTGAAGCACTCAGGGATCCTCACTTGAGCTCAATGGGTGCTTATTTGCAGGGTGGAGCTCTGAGGGGACGTGGCATCTCCTCACTCTTCCACTGACCCTCCCTGACTGCATCAGCCTCCCCCACCCCACAGGAAAATGAGTGTGGGGTTGTGTTGGATGTCACAGTCCACAGATGCTGCAGGAACCCCAAGTGTGAGCAGATCATAACCTCACAGAGACCAAGGCCTGGGGAAGAGCTGGTGCATCCAAGGATTTGGAATGATTTTGCTCTCCCTGCTTCCATGGAGTTGATTTTTCCTCCTGGTTTCTTTTCCCAAGGTCTTTCCCTGCAATTCCTTTCAGTAGGTTTTGCTTTAATCAGGTCAAAAGCTGATTTGCAAATAATCACCAGGGAAGGGGGGGGGGGAAATGAGGGATTTAAGCCCAAGCTGTGCATTTCATACTATTAATTGAAAGCCTGAGAGAGATAACATGTCCCTTTGCCTGGCTGAGACCTGTAAGCTGCTATTAGCAGCAAACTCCCCCCTCCCCAGCCCAGGGAATCACCTCCTGCTTGGGATTACAGCTCCACACGCACGGCAGAACCTCTGGCAGGCAGCAATTTAGGAGGAAAGGATAGAAATCAGGGAGCATGGAGGAGATATGAAATGTCAGAGCATCTGTGAGCTCCACATAGGGCAGCACAACCCCCCCAGAGCAATTGGGGATGAGTAGGAGAAATGCATGATGCCTCCTCTCCCAGTGCCACTGCCTGACTTTGTTACTCTGGAGTCATTCTGGCAGCTCAAATATTTCTCTGCCACCCATTGCCTGAGCTTATTTGTGACCTTATACCGATTTTTCAGGACTCTTGAGTGTAGGTAGATATCAGCATCCTGGGTGAGACCCCAGACCCCAGTGACACTGCTGCAGGCAGCTCAATACATTCTCCACATCCCCAGAAGGAGGAAGGGGTGAATAATCAGAGAAAACCACCACTCTGGTATTAATTACACGCCATTAGCAGGGCTGATTTGCTAATCCCCTCCCCATTCTAATCACCCTCTCGGTTAAATTCCAGCCAGCACTAAGGACAACGCGTGTCATGAATAAAACATATCAAAGTTTAGTGCTGCCGGGGGCGGGACGCGGGGGCTCCAGCACAGACCCGCTGTCTCACACCAAAGCTGTCGCCACATTCATGAGTCAGTGAAATCCCACCCCCTCCCCTCCCTCCCTCCCCGCCCCCCTCAGCCCAAATCTAGTGATTCGGGGGGGGTTTTATCATTAAAAAAATGGCTAAGGGCAAGGGAGTTGTGGTTTCCCGGCGGGACGGAGGGATTCATGCAGCCTCTGGGGAAAGCCACTGCGAAAGCTGTTGCTGCAGAGCTGAGCCCCGGTGCCGGGGGCTCGGGAGCCGGTAGCCCCGGGGAAGGCGAACGCTGCGCTGCGGCGGTGTCCGGAGCGGGCTCGGAGGGTTTTCCCGGCGGGGATGCGAGGATGCTGTCGGGTTCTGAGCCCTCCATCCCGAGGCCGGCTCAGGGTTGATGGGGACAGCGATGCCGGGGCGTTGTGGCCGGTGAGGGATGCTTTGTCCTCAGCCCCCACCTCCGCTTCTCGGTGGCTCGTCGCCCGGCCGGAGCCCGCAGCGCCAGGCTGTCCTGCAGGGTGACATTGGGGATGCACAAGGACTCTTCGCTGGAAGCGCAGGATTAGTGTCACTCTCCCGCTCAGTCATCAAAACAGTCCCAAAAATCCGGCCTGGGATGGAGACGGTGCCGGTGCCACGGTGAGGATCAGTCCTGTCCTGCTCCCTGCCCCCGCAGGGGTGCGCAGTCCGCAGTCCTTTGTCCGGGGATGTGGGGTGACCCCGAGCCCGCGCGATCCCCCCCTGAGGCTGGTGCGGGGGGTACGTGGAGGCTGCAGCCCAGTCCCAGCACGAGGCACAGTCCCACCAGTATCCTGCTGGCTCAGGGTTTTGGGAATCCCCTCCTGGGGGGCAGCGGGGCTGGGATAGGTCCTGCTCCAGAATGTGACCCCTGAACCTGCTGCCTTTAAGGAGGGATGTGACCCCAGAGCGGGCTGGGGGTGCTGCCAGCAGATTTTCCCCCCATAAACACCTCCAGGGATGCCAGACCTTGCTGGGCCCCTCATGCACCCCAAACTCTGCAGGGTTTTACAACCCCACAAGGGTTCCCAGACCCTGCTGGGTCCCCCCACATTCACTGTACACTCCTGGACCCCTGTCCCTGCAGGGTCCCTCAAGCACCCCAAACCCCCAGGGACTCCCCCACCCAGATTCCTCAGGGCACTCCAAGGTCCCCAGATCCTGCTGAGTCCCCTGGAGTCCCCCAGTCCCTGAGTCCCCTAAGGAACCCCAAACACCCCCAGACCCTTGAGGCTACAGCTGAGGTTCCCAGGCCCTGCTGGGTCCCCTCACCCCATAGGGTCCCAACCCATCAGACTCCTCGGGTGATCCCCAAGGTCCCCAGATCCTGCGGGGTCCTCCAGCCCCCCTCATGCCCTGCAGGATCCTCCTGGGACCCCCAACCTCTCCCAACTCATCGGGTACCAACCCATCAGACTCCCCAGGCTTCCCTCAAGGACCTCAGACCCTGCTGGGTCCCCCCATTCCATAGGGTCTCCCTAACCTTGCAAGACCCCAACCTCTCAGACTCCCCAGACCCCGCTGGGTCCCCCCAGCCTCCAAGGGTCCCCCAAGCCCTGCAGACCCCCAACCTCTCTGAGCCCTCCTCAAGGACCCCAGACCCCTTCACTCCACAAGGTCCCTCAAACTCCGCGGGGTGCCCTGGGGATCCCCAAACTCACCCGGACCCACCAGTTCCCAACCCGTGAGACTCCCCCGGCCCCTCTCAAAGACCCCCCGTCCCTACGCGGGGCTGCGGGGGGCGGCGGGCAGGCGGCGGGACGCGGCGGGCGGCGCTGCGGCCCCGCGGGAGCGTGCGGGACCCCACGGGACGCAGCTGCGGAGGGCGCGGGCGGCGGCCAGGAGCGCGGCGGGGCGGGGGCGGGGGCGGCGGCGGAGCCCCTTCTGCAGCCGCTGGCTCTGTGCCGCCAGGGACAGCTGCGCCTGAGCCACGCCGGCGCCCAGGCGGCCCAGGGCCTCGGCGCGGGCGGCCAGGCGCAGCTCGGCGTGGCGCAGCGCGCAGTGAACCTGCCGGACGCGGCTCTCCAGCTCCGCCGCCGCCCGCCGCCGCCCCTCCGCCGCTACCAGCCGCCGCCGCGCCGCCGCCAGCTCCACCGACCCGGGGCTGCTGCTGCTCTTGTCGGCGCCGCCGCCGCCGCCGCGGGTGGTCGGGGGAGCGTTGCCGGTGTTGGAAGCGCCGCGATCGGGACGCTGCTCGTCGCCCGCAGACGGATCCGGATCCGTCGTTGCCGTCGCCGCCATGGGAACGGGAACGGGAGCGGGGCAGCCTGGCGGAGGGGATATATAGCCCGGGGGCGGGGCTGGCTCCGTGCGTGCTCGGCCCCGCCGGGGGCGGCTCCGGCCCCGCACCGGCACCGGTACCGGGGGAAGGGGCGACCCGCGACCCCGGCCCGGTGCGGCCCTGCCGGGGGATGCTCGGGCACCGGCACCGTCACGGGTCCCCGGGCGCGGTAACGTTTGGTGCGGCATGGCACCGGTCCCAGCTCTGGACTCGGTACGGAACGGCCCCGGTATCGACACTGGCACGGCACCGGGCTCGGTGCGGCACCGGTACCAGCATCAACGCGGCACCGGTACCAGCATCAGCGCGGCACCGGGCTCGGTGTGGCACCGGTACCAGCATCAACGCGGCACCGGGCTCGGTGCGGCACCGGTACCAGCATCAATGCGGCACCGGGCTTGGTACGGCACCGGGCTCGGTACGGCACCGGTACCAGCATCAACGCGGCACCGGGCTTGGTACGGCACCGGGCTCGGTGCGGCACCGGTACCAGCATCAATGCGGCACCGGGCTTGGTACGGCACCGGGCTCGGTACGGCACCGGTACCAGCATCAACGCGGCACCGGGCTTGGTACGGCACCGGTACCAGCATCAACGCGGCACCGGGCTTGGTACGGCACCGGTACCAGCATCAACACGGCACCGGGCTCGGTGCGGCACCGGTACCAGCATCAACGCGGCACTGGGCTTGGTACGGCACCGGGCTCGGTACGGCACCGGTACCAGCATCAACGCGGCACCGGGCTCGGTGCGGCACCGGATCGGCACCTGCCCGGTGGTGGTGGCGTTTTGTAGTGCTGGAAAACTGCCTGCCCTTGAGGGGAGGTCTCTGGGAAATGGGGAGCTGAGGACAGGGGGTCACTGGGAAAGGCTGGGAGGGTTGTTGGGGGTCACTGGGAAAGGCTCGGCTGTGAGGGTGTTAGTAGGAAGGGTTACTAGAGGGGTTATTTGGAAAGGTTTACACGGGGGAAAGGTTGGGCTTGGGAGGTACTGGGGAGATTTACTAGGAAGGGTTTAGTAGGGAAGGCTGGACTGGGATGGGTTACTGGAACAGTCTGTATCCCCTGGGAGAAGGAGCTTCAGAAGCTGCTGGTAAGGGGGCTGCAAGTGCCCCAGGCTGGCAGCTGGGGCAGGGAAAAGGGCCAGCCCCTGTTCCCCCCAGGCTGGGTCTGGGGTGTCCCAGCCTCAGGGCACAGGGATGTGGCACCAAGATGGCTTGTCCTTGGTTCCATGAATGTCACAGCAACATCTCTGCCAGTGTCATTGTCGTTTAAGACAGTGTTAACAGAGCTGAGTGGGCCAAGACAGCACAGGGAGGGAGGGGGCTGCTGCCAGCCTGCTCCCCCTCAGGAACCTGGGGCTTTGAGTTCCTTCTGCCAGGATGTCACACTCAGCAGCTGCATCTTCACATAAGTGCCTGGGATGAACCTGCTTGTGCTTTGCTGCAGAGAGCTTAAAAGGGCTGGTAGGAGCCAGGTGCTGAGGTCTCACAGCACTCCCAGACAGCAGCAAAAACAACCCCCACTACTCCAGCCTCAATCTGTTCTAGGCAGAGCCACAGCCAGCCCTGCTGAAAATGTTCCCCCTACCTCACATGGGCTGGTGGCAGCTTTGCTTCCTTTACCTTAGGGAGGAAAAACCCCATCTCCAGCCCTGTGCTTTGTGTTTCATTCGTGCTCTGCCAGTGCTGCCACGGCTGCCAGACACCGGAGCAGCGTCAGCGGCTGCTGCGTCACGCTCCGGCCCCCGCTGCCTGCTCCTGCTGCATCCCCACAGCCCAGGGACATGGCCACAACCGCTGCTCGAGCTCTGGGGGATGTCTCAGGCTGTAGCTGAGGTCTGAGCTGAGCCACTTTCATGTATCCACACAAATGGTGCTGTGAAAGGGGGTCTGAGGGGTGCTGCTCTGTCAGAGGTTCAAGATCAAAGCTCTGTGTTTGCTCCCTCTGCCTCCAGCCCAAAGGAACTGTGAGGACAGGCAGGTATTAAACAGAATATCCTCCTCTCTGATTGTTTGCTCTGCTTCAGACCCCCAAGAGCACCCCCAAAGGGGGAGAGGGCAAAGGTCTGTCTTGCAGTGAGCTTCCCCTGTTCCTCCAAAGTGAAGCCTCAGACTCTGTGAGGCTGGAGAGGCCTCTGGAGGTGTCTGCTCCAGCAATCACCTCATCAATCTCTTGGTTCTTCTCCAGGTCTGCACTGCTTGGCACCTTCCAGCTCCACTCCCTGGTCCAGGATGAGAACCAGGCTGCAGCTGTGTCTGGACATGAGTTTAAAAACTAAGAAGGGGACAGATAGGCTGGGGACATTAGCCAGTGAGGCTTGGGGGTGTCACTGAGCCCCCCAAGGTGTCTGTGTGTCCCCCAGGCTGTCCCAGCACATCCCAGTAGATGAGCAGATGAAGGCTGGTGTGGCCAAAGAGCAGAAATATCCATGAACTGGCCCTCAGGATGAGTAGCTGCCCAAGTCCCAGGACCCTTCCCATGCTGCTGCAGGATCTCTGCCTGGCTGATGAGCTATTAATGATGTAGCAGAGGAGTCTGAATTTAGCAGCGCTCAGAATAAACCTCTTTGATGCACCAGCCTGGTTAAAAGCATTGTTCTCCCCTCCCAGGGACCCTCTGCACCCTGCAGCTGTGTGTGGAGGCACCAACCTGCATCCTGGGGCTGCTCTCTGGTACTTGCCCTGGGATGGGGAGGGTGCCCAGGGCTGGGGGAGGCTGTGCCCTGCCTTGGGGGAGGATGTAGCTGAGAGCTGTGTGCTGACCTCCTGTCTCCAGCCTCTTTAAAGACCTGCATTGGGATGTGCTCTAGAAAAGGGAAGTGTTATTATAGCAGTGAATAATTGCTGTCAGTGCCATCTCAGCTGGGCTCTCTGGCTGAGTTTCCTCTCGGGTGTCTCAGTTGCTGGGGCAGGTGATGGTCCCAGGCACTGTTCTCTCATCCTGGCCCAGTTCCCACTTGAAGGGAAGGAACCCTGCATCAGGATTTGAGGCTTAAGCCCCAGGACTCCTGGGTTGACCCAGGCCCCTGCCTGGACCCAACAATGCAGGTGGCAGCAGTTTGGGCCCAGAGCCCAGCCCCACGGTGGCAGCTCAGCCAGGAGGTGATGAGTGGGGCACGGGGAGGTGCAGGAGCTCAGGGGCACTAAGCAGCATGGTGTTGGGCTCAAGGGGCCACACTCTGCTGCTCAGCTCATCCTGGCAGTGCCAGGCTCTGTGGGAGAGCACCAGGAGGGCTTTTGTGTCCGGGATCTGTGGTCAAGGCACCTGGCAGGGAAGGAGATGACATGTTTCCAAGCAGTGCTTTGACTTACACAGAACTGACACCGTCTGGAATTAAGGACAGTGTTCCTGAGCCAGAGGCTTAAATAAATAAACACAGTCTTTGTGCCCTTTAGAGAAGGAATGAGCTGCTTGGCACTGACACCATCCTTTACATTGATTTTTCTCTCTCCTCCTTCCTCTTGGAAACCATCTGGTGCCTGTGAGTGGAGCGGCTGCCTCAGCACACGGCTCTGCTCCTGCCGGCTCCTTCCTGCTCTGCTGCCCACCTTCCCCCCTTGGTTTCTTTCCTCCAAACCCTCAGGGAAGGATCCAACCCGCTGAGAGTGAATCACCAGCTCTTTGGGGACAGCCACTGAGTCACAGAGCAGCAGTGAGCAGGATGTGCTGAGCGGGCAGCCTCACTGCCCCTGCCACACTCGTCTCCCTGCAGCAGACAAGATGCTTTCCCCAGAGCACAGGAGACACACGAGGCTGCCCCACACCTGCCACACAGCCCTCAGCAACAGGGATCCTGAGGGATCAGGGTCCTTGAGGACAGGGATCCTTTGGGACGAGGGTTCTTTGGGATGAGGATGCATTGGGATAAGGATCTTTCAGGACTGGGGCCATTAGGGAGTGAGACCCTTGGGGATTGAGACCTTAATGGTGGGGACCTTGGGGACAGGGATTACCAGGGAAGGTGATTGTCATCAACTGGGTTCCTTGGGGACAAGGAGGTGGGATGGTTTGAGACACAGACCCTTGGGGATCACAGACTGGTGGAGGCTGGAAGGGCCCTGCAGAACTCCCCCAGCCCAACCCCTGCTAAAGCAGGTTCCCCTGGCTCAGGGGCACAGGAACGTGTCCAGCTGGGGTTGGAAACCTCCTGAGAAGGAGCCTCCACACCCTCCCTGGGCAGCGTGGGCCAGGGCTCCCTCACCTCAGCACCAAAGGACTTTCTCCCCCTGTTCCAGTGGCATTTCCCATGTTCCAGCCTGTGCCTGTTCCCCCTTATCCTGTCACTGGCCACCACACAACAAAGTGTCACCTCATCCTCCTGACACCCACCCTTTAGGTGCTGATCAGTGTTGCTGAGGTGCCCCTGAGCTCAGGCTTCTCTTCCCCAGGCTGAACAGCCCCAGGGCTGCAGCCTTTCCTCCTCACACACATGTTCCATCCCCTCAGCATCTTGGTGTCCCTGCACTGGCCTCTCTCCAGCAGTCCCCTGTCCCTCTGGAGCTGGGGAGCCCAGAACTGGACCCAGGACTCCAGCTGAGGCCTCAGCAGGGCAGAGCACAGGAGCAGGAGAACATCCCTCAAGCAGCTGTGTGTCCTCGGGCTGTGGGGCACTTTGGGAGCCCTCTGGGTGCTTTGGGAGCTCTCGGGGCGCTTTGGGAGCTCTCAGGGAGCTTTTGGACCCTCTGGGTGCTTTGGGAGCTCTCGGGGCATGTTGGGAGCCTCTGGGTGCTTTGGGAGCCCTCTGGGTGCTTTGGGAGCTCTTGGACTGCTTTGGGAGCCTGCTGGGTGCTTTAGGAGCTCTCAGGGCACTTTGGGATCCCTCTGGGTGTGTTGGGAGCTCTCGGGGCACGTTAGGACCCGCGGGGTGCTTTGGGAGCCCTCTGGGCGCTTTGGGAGCCCGCTGGGCACTTTGGGAACCCTCTGGGTGTGTTGGGAGCCCTCTGGGTGCTTTAGGAGCTCTCGGGGCGCTTTGGGAGCCCTCTGGGCGCTTTGGGAGCCCGCTGGCTGCTTTGGGAGCCCTCTGGGCGCTTTGGGAGCCCGCTAGGTGCTTTGGGAGCCCGCTGGCTGCTTTGGAAGCTCTCGGGGTGCTTTGGGAACTCTCGGGGCGCTTTGGGAGCTCTCGGGGCGCTTTGGGACCCGCAGAGGCCGGGCCGCGCCGGGGCAGCTTCGCGCTCCCGCTGTTGTGTCCCTGGCGGCGGCCCGTCGGGCGGGTCACGTGTCTCACCTGGCGCAGGTGGGGCGGGGCCGCGCTCCGGCTCGCAGGTAACGCCGGGGGGAGGCCCCGGCCCGGCCCGGCCGCGACCCCCAGCCCCGGGCCCCCGGCAGCGCCCGCCCGGCCGCTCGGCCGCTTCCCCCGCCGGGGCCGCCCGTGCCGGGCCGGGGGGGGCGGGCAGCAGCGGGTCGCGGCCGGGAGGGCGTGAGGGGGCGCGTGGGCGCTGCCCCCCGGCCGCGCCCCCGCGCTCTGCCCTCCGCCGCTGCGGCTCCTGCTCTGCCCTCGCCCCGCGGCTCTGGGGTGGGCAGCAGCTCTTCCGGGGGGAGGACGAGACTCTGTGCCCTGGGCTCTGCGTGGCCTTCGGGGGATGAGCGAGTGAGGGGGCGCGGCGGGGCCTGTGCGGGGAGGGGAGGCCGGGCCGGGCCGGGGGCTGCGCTGCACACGGGCTGATTCTGCCGCCAGCTTCTCATTTTCCCCCGCAACCCCCGTGTCGCGGTGTCCGGGGTCCCAGGTAGGCAGAGCAGCCTCTGTGCCGTGCCCAGGTGGGTTCCCCCCGCCGCGCCGCGTTGGTGGGAGAAGAAGGGGCACGTTCATTTCCCTGCAGCCCCGGAGCAGGGCCTGGCTGGGCTTAGGAGCAGAGGCACCTCCTCCTCCAGGTCATTATATACCGGGTGGGTGAGAGAAGGGAGAGAGGAGCCCAGAGAAGAGGCCCCGAGTTGCTCTGGGACAGGGGTTGTGGCTGAGCAGGAGCAGACAGGAGTCTGGGGGCTCTGTGGACCCCTCTCAGCTCCTGCCAGAGCTGCTTTATAAAAGTTCCCAGCCCTTGATGCTGTTGGATATTCAGGACAAGTTGTAACTACATGTGTAGCCTGGATTTAGGTTCTCTGGCCCCTGTTTAGGTTAATGCTGAGGCTTCCTCAGCTTCCAGCAGCAGCAGCAACGTGGTTATTGGCAAACTGAGGGGGCTTTCTTGCAGAGAATCACAGCTTCATGTAGCTTCTTTTGAAACCCCCCAAGGCAGAGCCCTGTCCCCTGAACAATGAAGATCTTGGACCCTGGGTAACGGCCACGCAGCTGCCAGCCCCTCCTCACTCCTCTGAAGCAGATGCTCAAGTTCTTGAGGAGGATCTTTCCTGTTGCCATCCAGTGCCTGTGTGAGGACAGAGAGAGCTCCTACCCACCCTGTGAGTACCTGCTTGGCTGGGGATTTCAGGCCCAGCACTTGTTTCTGGCTGTGCTGGACCACTGGCTTTGGGTTTCAGCCCAGCCCTTTGCTTGTGACAGGGAAGCTGCTGGATCCAGGAGCTGTGTTGTGTTTGTGCCTCTGGGGAACCTCTGCATGTGGGAGCTGTGGTGGGGAAGGGGCTCAGTGTTGGGGTCTGAAGGTGTCTCTGACCCTTGATGCAGCTGTGGAGAAGTTTGTGCCATGTTGGGCAAGTGGCTCAATCTCTGAGCCCACAAGTCTTTCGCTTTAGAGCTGAGATGAAGCTCTTCCCCATATCAAGGATGCTCTGAAGCTTCCAGCTACCCTGTAACTGCTTATTACTGTGCAAGGCACATGTTGATCTCTTGGTGAGGCCTCAGGACTGAGGGAGATGTCCCAGGGAAGCTGTTCTGGGCTTGGATCAGCTCCAGTGGCTTTGCTTTTGTTTCAGTTTTGAACTGCAGCACCAAAAGGTTGAAGCTGAGGGGAAAAAAACCCAACTATTGTTCTGAAGTGAGAGCAATCAAACCCCTGTGCTGGTGCTGAGGTGAGGGAGCACACTGGAGTGTGTGGGGCTGTTGTAGGTCACTGAATGTGCAGGAATGTGCCCAGGGAGCTCTTGGGACATGCTATGGGTGATGGAGCCAAAGTGTTCCTGGAGAGCAGAGCTGTGCTGAAGCTGTCTGGCTCCACTCTGCTGCTCTGAGGGGAAACAGTGCCTTTTGCTTTCAAATGTGAAAAAGATGCAATGTCCTCCCAGGGTGGGACATGGGTTTGTTCATGCTTGAGCAGAGCAGCAGGGACAGGCCACAGACAAGCCATGGCTTGGCTCTCACTGCTTATTGATTAGCTTCATTAGTATTTAAAGGGGAGATTTCATGTGCCACATGCTGTGGGTGGACTTGGTGGGGTTGAGGTGTGAGAGCAGCCTGCAAATACAGGTTGCTCCTGAGGGAAACACTGTTGGGCAGCAGGATAGTCTGCTGGGGGCTTTCTGCAAGGGGGCTTGTAGAGGTTTTGCTCCCTGAGGTGGGAATTGAGACCAACTCGTTGACAAAGCCTTTCCTTTAGTGCAGCTGAAGCCATTGGCTTTCCCAGGGAAGTCTGTAACATAACATGGCCTCAGCATGAGCAGCAAAGTCATTGCTGAACCCTCTAAACCTGAAGAGCATCGAATGACCTGGAGCCTGAATCAGGAGGTGGTGTGGTGATGGATGGTTTGGCACCTCCCATGGGCTCAGGGGGGTTGAGATGGATAAATGCTGTCAGGGCCCAGCTGGATCCTGAGGAGTGAGACAAAGGGGAAGTTACTGAAAAGAAGATGCTTTCCCTTTGGAGTCTGGCAAGTGTCTCCACCTGCAGCTGGGCTCCTCTTCCAGCTGCCTTGAGGAAACCTCTTCTGAAGGTTCCAGGGGTTTTCATAGAATCACAGGGGAGGTTGGAAGGGACCTTTAGAGCTCATCCAGTCCAACCCCTGCCAAAGCAGGTCCCACCTAGATCAGGTCACATAGGAACATGTCCAGGTGGGTTTGAAGCCCTGCCAAGGAAGGAGCCTCCACACCCTCCCTGGGCAGCCTGGGCCAGGGCTCCCTCACCTCAGCACTCAAACAGTTTTCCCTTGTGTTTCAATGGAACTGTTTGTGTTCCAGCTTCATCCCATCACCCCGTGTCCTGTCCCTGGGTACAACAGAACAAAGTGCTGCCCCAAGCTCCTGACACCCACCAGTGAGATATTTGTAACTATTAATGAGATCTCCTCTCAGTCTTCTCCAGACTGAACAGCCCCAGGTCCCACAGCCTTTGCTCATAAGGAAGATGCTCCAGTCCCCTCAGCATCTTGGTGTCCCTGCACTGGCCTCCCCAGCAGTTCCCTGTCCCTCTGGAGCTGGGGAGCCCAGAACTGGATCCAGGACTCCAGCTGAGGCCTCAGCAGGGCAGAGCAGAGGAGCAGCAGAACCTCCCTGGCCCTGCTGCCCACACTCTCCTTGATGCCTTTCCAAACAGTGCTGTTTTTAACCTCTCTCTGTGCTCCGAGCACCGAGGTGAGGACGCAGCAGTTCCCTCTCTGTGCCAACACTGAGAGCCCCAGCACAAAGGCTCCTGTAAACCGGCGCAAAGCTGACTGTGAGGATGAGCACTGGGTCCTTCTCTCATCACTCAGCAGCAGGCTGGGCTGTGAGCAGTGCTGAACACTCAGTTTGACCTGAGCCCTCCTGTCCTGCAGGTGCCCGAGGCGGGAGCCATGCTGGGCCGGAGCTCGGGGCCCCGTGAGCTGCGCGGCCCCCGCCGCCCGCCGCAGCCCTTCCCCGAGGCCGTGTCCCCGCGGGGCAGAGCCCCCCAGGAGGCAGATGTCAGCCTGGAGGTGTTCAGTGGCTCCACACCCGAGGTGCCCCCGAGCCGCCCCCGGGGGCAGAGGAGGGACAGGAGAGGCCGCAGGGCCGACGCCAAAGACGCCAACGGCAGAGAGGCGGAAACAATCACCTTCATTTCGGGCACGGCCGAGGCTGCCCCGGCGCAGAGCGTCTGCTGCTCCTCTCTGGCTCAGGCCTGGAGCACCTACAAGGCTGTTTTCTGTTGCATAGTGACGTGTGGGGGCTGTTTCCAGGACTGCAGCGTCTGCATCCCCTACCCAGGGCCCGCCGAGAGCTCCACCGACGACAGCAAGAACGTGGATTACAACGGGCGGCTGCCAAACAGCCCCAGCAGCACCTCTCCTGCTGAGAAGAATGGCAACCAGATCAAGAAGTCCAGCATGGGCAGCAGTTTCAGTTACCCAGATGTAAAACTGAAGGGCATCCCTGTCTATCAGAACAGAAGCCCCAGCCAGCACACGGAATCGGAGTCGTGCTGCAAAGAGCTGCTGCCAGAGAAGCCCTTCAGGAACAGCATAGAGAAGGCCACACTGCCCAGCAGCCACCGTAGCTCAGAGGAGTATTATTCCTTCCATGAGTCTGACCTGGACATCAGTGAGCTGAATGGCTCCATGTCCAGCAGGGAGATCGATGTCCTCATCTTCAAGAAGCTGACAGAGCTCTTCAGCGTTCACCAGATCGATGAGCTGGCCAAGTGCACGTCTGACACCGTCTTCCTGGAGAAGACCAACAAGATCTCAGACCTCATCAACAGCATCACTCAGGATTACAACCTGGACGAGCAGGATGCCGAGTGCAGGCTGGTCCGAGGCATCATCCGCATCAGCACCCGCAAGAGCAGGGTCCGGCCCCACATTTCTGTCCCTCCCAGCCAGAGCCATGAGGAGAAGTCAGGCAGAGGCACCGCCCCTGACAGCGGCAATGAGACCATGCTGGAGTCCATGGTCACCAGCCAGGATGGTAGGTGGGCTTCCCTGGGTTTAACCAGAGGGTTCCTGTGCCCAGACCCTGGAGGTGTGGCAGTGGAAGCGGGGCTGGGCGCTGGGCTTTGTGCCTGGGAGGTGGGAGTGGAGGCTCTTACAGAGGCTGGAGGTCTCTGCTTCCCACAGGTCACCCTGTCCTGGCTTTCTTGAGGAGTGTCTCTCACTGTCAGGGGTTTGTGCTGAGCAATAAAAAGACTCATTCTGCTGCTGCAGGGATTCTGGCTTTGCACCTCTGAGGCAGGCAGGAAGAGTGTGAGTCAAAGGTAACTGGTATGACCAGCTGAGCTGGCTGGTGCCAGAGGATGTCCAGTTACTCAGCTGGCTCTCTCCCTCACCTCCTGGCACATTTTGCTAATGCCACCCTTAGTCTGCTGTGACAGGGTGTCTCCTTAGAGCTGGGACTCCCTGCACACAGCAAGGTGAGAAGCAGCCAGTAAATACCCAGGCAAAGAGGAGGGAAGGGCTGTGGCCACAGTGTGGGGGCCTCAGGGATGCTGCTGTCTGCTGGGGCAGCCTCAGGGGCCTGACCTCCAGAACGGGTTCTAAGGGAGTTTGTTGTAGAAAGACCTTGAAAAGCTGAGTGTGGGAGGCAGGGAGGGTAAAGGAGGGGTGGCTGCTGTGCTCCCCAGCTTGGCAGTGAGTGAGGCTGCTGCTGCTTCCTGGTATTTAAGGACTATAAAGCTCAGATTACCAAGACAATGGTGGAATCAGACTCTGCCTCTGCTGTTACCCCAGGG
Source organism: Colius striatus (assembly GCF_028858725.1). Lineage (NCBI taxonomy): Eukaryota > Metazoa > Chordata > Aves > Coliiformes > Coliidae > Colius > Colius striatus. The sequence goes on from NC_084782.1 coordinate 2,421,909, forward strand.
TGTTGCCTTCTGAAGCAGAGCTGGGTGGGATCTTTGCTCCTGAGTCCCAGCTGCCCATCCTTTCCTCTCAGGCTCTCTGGGTTTCTCGTTGCAGATTTGGCTGTGCAGATATCAGAGGAGACCCCTGCAGACGTGTTGGCCAGGAACATGAGGCGGCACAGCAGCGCAGGTACCAGCCAGGCTGGGAGCAAGAGGGAGCCTGAAACCTCCTATGCTACCTGGGCCTGCAGCTCCCACCTGCAGAGGCTGAGCTGCCACTTCTTGGGGGACCTGCAGGGGTTCAGCTCTCCTAAGGGAGGGAGGGGAGCTGGGAAGGTCTGAGCTTCTGACTCCTTTGCACTGCCTGGGCCACTGGTTCCTCCTCAAAGAGTGAAACCCAAGTGTGGAGAGCTCTGTATCCCTGCACACCACTTGGCCTGAGACATTTCAGTCTCTGGGTGACTTGACAAAGTTTGGGGCTGTATTTGGGGTGTGACTGGCTCAGGGCTGCACTGGGAACAAAAGGAACTGTGCAGAAGGGAAGCAGGTGAGAGTGACTGGCTGTCCCCTGGGCTCTGAGCCTCGTGCTACGTGTGTTCTGCTCCAAAGAGCAGCCCAGGGCTAAAAGACAAGTTTTCTCCTGCATAATGACAGATCTGTCCTAGGAGGTGGCTACAATACAGGCAGGGCTGTTCCCTGCCTGTGGGCTTTGTGTGGCTTTCTCCTCCCTCATGATACACAAAGCCTTTTGTGGCAGTTGCTGGCCTGGCTGCTGGGTGCTCAGCTGCCACAGCTCCTGCTTTCTAATGTCACCATCTCTTTTCTTTCCTCTCCAGGCTCTCCAACAAGCAGAGATTCCTCTTTCCAAGACACAGAGACTGACTCATCTGGGGCACCTCTGCTTCAGGTGTATTGTTGAGGGGAAGGAGCCTGGCAGTGGGCAGGAATTCTGGGGCTTTGCTGCAGATTTCTTCCCTTCCCATCTGGAGGGTGCTGAGCCACTTTGGTTTTGCCTCCCCTGATCCCTTGTTGAAGCCAAAGTTCTCCTGCTGCCTGAATTTCACTGGATATGTGGAGTTTGGGGGTCTTTTTTTGGACAACAGAGAACATCAGGAACTGAACTGTGGAGCTTTTGAACTTGAGATGGAATGTGTGCACAGGGAGGAGATGATGGACAGGGAAGTGTCACATCATGTGTGCCTTGATTGGTTGCCAGACTTCACATTTTAGCTTCCACAGCCCCAGTGGCTCGGCCCTTGCCCTGCTCTGAGGGTCTGTGGGACAGTTCTTGCTTTCTGGCATTGCACAAGTTGATTTGGGGAGGGAACAGTGGGATGGCATCTCAGTGTTTGTGCCAGTGCTGAGGGAAAGGCCAAGCACCTGCTCCCTGGGCACCCAAATCTCTTGGATGTGGCTGGGTTGGTCCTACCCCAAGGTTAAATCCTCCCTCTGTAGTGGTTGCAGTGGCCAGATCTGCCTCCTTCCTGCTGATCCTTTGAGGTGACAACTCCTGCTGCCTCATAGGCTTCAGGTGATGTGGTTTGTTTAATCTTTGGCCTCTTGGTGTGTCTCTGGAGCAGACTGGGGGGCACCAGCCCCTCCACATTCCCTCTGAGCTTCCCCATCACGCCTGGTGTCAGAGGGGGAGCTGGGCAAGTGAAGCCTGGGGCTGGGCATCGAGCTCCTGTGGTGGCAGGAAGTTTCTGAAGCTAATAATTCAACTGTTTGACTAGAAAGTCCCTTAAGAGGGGCTTTTTTTGTTGTTGGAGAGTGTCCCTGAGTGTCTGCAGAGGGTCTGTGAGGAACTGCTGGGTCCTGCCTTTCCCCTGCAGGCTCAGCACCTCCTGCCCTTTGCTCCTCTCCAGCAGCCTCTGGCACCTGGAGCTGTGGCTGCTGCCCTGGGGCTCAGTACTGGGTGACCTTGAGGGCTGCAGCAGGAGGAAGCTCAGTCTCATGGGCATTGCCAATGGCTCTTTTATCACAAAGTAAACACGTGGAGCCATGGGACCTGTTTATACCTTCAGCTGCCCTTGGACATGAGAACAGTTGGGATTTACCAGCCATAGAAGAAATACTCCCACTGTTTCTGAGGGAGAGGGAGACCAAAACAGGCCCCAGGCTTTGGTGTAGGCTGTGTGTTTGTGCCTTAACTCAGCTGAAAGATGCCTTAATTCAGCCAAAAGGTGCCTGAATTCCAAAGCCTGTGATTACCCCTCAGAAGGTTGGGCTGTGGGGGAGGGATTTCATTCCTCACACGAGCACTCAGGCTGATGGACCTGACCAAAGCCCTTTGCAACGGACAGTGAAGTCCCTGTTGGAGCCTGGTGCTGCACAGTGCTTCTGTTTCAGAGACTGCTTTCATCAATCATGGCCATGTCTGAGGCCACAGCTTGAGACACTGACAGAAGGAGACTGAAAAGCAAGGGGAGAGCCTGAGCCCTGGCTTTGGCTTCCGCTCCCTGCTTGGTTTGTGACAGACCCTGTTTGTACATGGAGGAGCCTCAAAGTGTGGCCAGGCCAGGGCTGCTGAAGCAGCTGGGTTTTGTCTCCTCCTTCCCAGTGCCACCAGTTTGGTTTCTTGCTCCTCAGTGGCCTCACCTGAGGGGTTTGGAGACGTTTCCTCCGCCGTGTGCACTGGGGCAGTGTTTGGGTCACGCTGCCCTGCGGCTGCTCTGTGCTGCAGCTCTGGCTGTGCAGAGCCTCCCATCACCCTCACAGATGCAATAAGGATGGGGTTTACCTTTAGTCTGTGTTTGAAGAGTGAGTGTGGATGGATTAAGCTTGCAAAAACCTACCCCCAAAGCCCCCAAACCCTGCCATGGAGGAGGACTGTCCCCTCGACAGTCCCTGGAGCGGGTCCCTCCAGTGCTTTAGGGATCCTCTCGCACTCCTTGGCCTCCCATGTCTCATTTGGTCCTTTTTTATAAAGTAAAAGTTGTGCCCTTTACCTGTGCTGTGTCTGTTCTATCCCTGCTTGCATCAGCCTGGGGAGAGCCCTCAGCAGAGGGAGCCTGGGCCAGGCTGGAGGGGGGTGGTTGTGGGTTGCCTTTCCCAGCAGCACATGGATGGTTTTGTCCCGAGGGAGGGATTTGGTCAGAGGATGAAAATGGGGCTGGTGCAGGGGACACAGGACAAAGGTGGGTGCAAAGGAAGAGGCCTCTGGGGAAGGGCCTGTTTGTGTGCAGGGAAACCTGGACCTGCCCTGAGGGGTGATGCTGGAACTGAGCTCTGGAAAAGATGAGCCTGAGGGGAGGATTGGCAGCTCCCTGCTGCTGGCAACTGCAGGAGCAGTCCTGGGATGTGCTTGGGGAGAGAGGCTCAGTCTCTGCTGCTGCCACTTGAATGACCAGTTCTGCACTTTCCTGATGTCAGTGCAAAACCTGAGCCAGGAACCTGCAGAGCTCCATTCCCTGCTCTGACCATCCCTCTTCTCTCCTTGGCCAGAGGACAGGCACAGGGTGGTTTCTCCCAGCTCTCCCTGCAAGGTAGGAGTGTGGATAGTGTGAAGGACTGACACTAACCCCTCTTTTTTTCCCCTTAAGTTTGGCCTGTTAAGGACTGTGATTCTTGTCCAGCCCGTGCAGACAGGCAGCAGACTGAGCCCCAGCTCCAGCCTCCTGTGTCTGATCCTGTCCTGACTTCATTAAACCAGGACTGAGTCCAACCCATCCAGCAGCAGTTGGTTCCTGGAAGGAGTTTAAAGCCATGAAGAGGTAAATGCAGCTTTCTCTCTCTAGGAAAGGTCTCTAGAGGAGAAGGGGTTGTGTCTGGAGCCCTTGAACCAGCTGGCTGGGGCCCCAGGGCAATGGGGATGTGGCTGTGCCATTGCCCTCTCCTGTCCCCACCTGCTCCTCCCTCTGAGCTCCCCCTGAGTCTGGGCCATGTTTTTTGTGCTCTCTGCCTGCTCTTCCTCTCCAAACCTCCCTGGTGCCTTTCCTGGAAGAGGTCAGTCTTGCCTGGGCACTGGCTCAGGCTGTGTGGCTGCACTGGGCAGTGCTGCTGCTGCTTCTCTTGGGCACATTGAATCAGATTGGTGGGGGTTGGAAGGGACCTTCAGAGCTCATCCAGCCCAACCCCCTGCCAAAGCAGCTCCCACCTAGATCAGGTCACACAGGAACGTGTCCAGGTGGGTTTTGAAGCCCTCCAAGGAAGGAGCCTCCACACCCTCCCTGGGCAGCCTGGGCCAGGGCTGCCTCACCCTCAATCCCTGGGTAAAGGCTGTTCCCAGAGGCTTTGGGTCTGACCACAGCTGGGTGCAGCTCTGCTGAGTGCACAGTGCAGCAGCTCAGCCCTTGCCCCAAAGTGCTTGTTCAGAGCTGCTGCTGCAAAAGCACTGCCATTTCTGGAAAGACTGGAAAGCTTTGTGTTTCAAACACTGCCCAAGTGCATCTGTCTCAGCTCTGTCCTGTGCTCTGCAGCTCTCCTGCTTCCGAGCTCGCTGCGTGGCTCGTGGGCTTCAGTGCTCAGGCACAGGTGGAGTGAGGGAGTCCACAGGATTTTCTCTCTGCTGAAGGTTCTTTGCTGTGGCTCAGGCTGCCTTGGCCTTTGCTGGGGGGTTGGCTGAGTGCTCTGCTGAGTGAGGAGGCAGGAGCTGGTTGCCCAAGTGCAGACCTTACAAACACAAGAGCCCTTTCCCTGAAAACACGTGTGTACACAGGCTCTTCTCACAGGTACTTCCTTTTGGGAGCCTGACTCAGCACCTCTCCTCAAGCCATTGTTTGATTTTTATTGGGCTTGCTTTTGCCAGGAGACTCTCCAGAGGCTCACCCTGTGCCTGGCTCCTCACCCTGTGCCTGGCTCCTCACCCTGTGCCTGGCTCCTCACCCTGCTTGACTCGAGCACAGCCCAAGCCTCCCCACTGCCAGCAGCCCTTTGGGTTAAGGCACATCAGTAACTGCTGGGAGCAGATGCACAAGGCTTTGAGTGGGAAACAAATTCCCCCACAGCCTGAAATACCAAGTTCTTTCTTTCAGTGGGGCTTAGAAAGCTGATAGATTGACCCCAATCCCCCCCAGCCTGGTTGTCAGCTGTGCTGAAGCTGTGGCTTCTCCTTAAAGCAGGTGGTAACATGAAGCACCCCCTGTCTGTGTGTCCTTCCTTGCTCTTCCCAGACCGTTTCTGCAGCCAGGGCTGTTTCCTCAATGCTCTGAGCTGCATCATTCCTACAGAAAAACCCAGCTAGGAGCTGCTGTTAGAGAAAGAAACCTCCTGGGGGGAGCTTTTGCCACCTGGAAAGGCCTCTGCAGAGCCGGTGTGATACCTTCAGGGTTTAAAGGTGAGGAGGGAGGCAGGGCCGGGCTGGGGGAGAGCTCTGGCCGTGCTGGCAGCAGCCACTCCGGTGGGTGGCAGCAGCGAAGCGGCTTCTGCAGCCGAGCGTGGAAAAGCAAAGGGACCTTCAGCTCCTGCCCACCCCCAGCAGGGCTCTGCCAGGGAAACAGCTGCTGGGACTCAGGCGAGGAGGGACTCGCAGGGTTCGGTTCCCGAGGGCTCTCATGGGGCTCAGTGTCTCCCTGCCGTGGTCACAAGGATGAGGCCACGGGCTGTGGTCTGCACAGCCTGGCCTGAAGTGGGGCTTTGCCCCTTTGCAGCTGCCCTGGCCGGTGCTGCCCTGGCACAGTTTATGCCAGAGGAAGCTCCCTTTTGGAAGCAAAAGGGTGTTTTTTGATTCACCTTGGCCCAGGAAAAGCCGGTGGCAGCTGTTTACAGAGGACAAGGCCATCAGCAGAAACACCTTCTGTTCCGCTGCTGGGAGGGTTGAAGTCCAGGGGCAGCGTGGGATGAACCCGCTGACAAACACGGCGCTGGGCATTCACCCCCGGGCTGGGGCTGCACTCACAGCCCCTTCCCCACCCCCAGGCCTGTTTGCCTTTTCCCTTCACCTGTCTGAAAGCCAAAATGACACCCTTTCACCCCCAAAATCTGCCCCTGGGGCTCCAGCCAGTCTTTTCTGTCTTATCTGTTTTCTCTCAGCTGCTGCCCAACCTGCCCTCTGTGAGCAGCAGCCAACAGCCCCAGGGAGCCTGGGACGGGCACCCTGAGCGCTGCTGTGGCTCAGAGCCACGACCCTGGGGGGTTCAGGACAGGAACAGCCCCATCTCAGGTTGGAGAGCACGGATGGAGCTCTGCCCTCAGCTCAGGCAGTGCCCAGCCGTGTGCCAGTGCTGGGCTCAGGTAGGAGCTGGGGGCTCTGGGGGGGTGGTAACAGGCAATAAGGCTCCAGGGTGGGTTTGGGGTTGTGCTGGGGTACAACTGCTCCCTGTGCTGCCTCCTGTGCTTGTTGCAGATGCAGAGCCAGGACACCTTCCCCTCAACTCCCAGGAGCAGCAGCTGATGGCCAGACAGAGCTGAGAACAGGGTGAAGCTCATCACACTGGCTGTGCCCCACACTCTGCTGCTCTGCACAGGCAGGTAACGAGCCCTCCAGGGCCAAGCTCCTCTGGAGCAGCACAGCACAGCCCCGTGGTCCAGTACCAGGAGATGCTGCTGTTTGGTCAGGGACAGAGCACAGCCAGGTAATGGAGTGCAGCCTGAAGTTTAAGTTCAGCAGGGAGGAGGCAGCTGCCCCAACCTGGGTCCTCTACTCACCCACAAAGCCACCACTCAGCTGGGTGGGTGCTGCTTTTTCACCCCAAGAGCCTATAAAAGTGGGAGACTAAAATACAAACAATGGCCTACTACCCAAAACCAAACCCCAGCAGGCCAGGTGCAGGGCCAGGCTGGACTTTGCCCCAGCAGGTTCCTCCCCTGGCAGGAGGAGGAAACATTTTGGGGAGGCAGAGGCAAGAACCAGAGCAGCAGGACTCTGGGGCAGCCTGACAAGGCTCCTGCCACTTTCTTCATCAGCTCCTCATAAAGGAAACCTGGGGCAAGGGTGGCTTCCCCAGCTCAGTCACGTGCTGCTACGTGGAGGGCAAAGCCTGCAGCACTGAGCCTGCAGCACTGAGCCTGCTCAGCACCAGGGTTTAAGCTGCAGCACTGAGGCTGCTCAGCACCAAGGTTTAAGCTGAGCACAGGGTCTGTGGCCCTCCCCACTCAGACCCAGCTCCACGTGCCCCCATTCAGGCAGGGGCAGAGCCCAGGGCAGAGCAAGGACCCTATGCTGGGCTGCTGGGGCCCCTGGTCCCCCCAGCCCTGCCAGGAGCCCTGGTACCCTCCCTCCCAGGTGCTCCCCCCTGGGGCCCCTCTGAGGGCCAAACCAAACCACACTCTTCACCTGCAGAGATGCTGCTTTTTGTCTTTATCTCGCATCACAGATTGAACAGAGACAGGACCATGCAGAGTGATGCCCCTGGGCAGGGGGAGCTGGGGAAGGAGGCTCCTGGAGAGGCAGGAGACACATTCCCAAGGGCAGGATCCTTAAAGCCCCCCATATCCTCTCCCTTGCCCACAACCACACTCCCCAGCCTTCCCTTGCCATAGGACAGCAGGTTGACCTCCCTTGAGCCCTGAGTGGGCTCAGGCTGCTCCCCCTCTCTGAAGGAGAGGAGCAGAGTCTGTCTCTACTGCAAGCTGCTATGTTTTAGAATGGTGTTTTCCCTTCTCAAGGAGGCAGAAGGAGAATTGTTTGACAGAATCAGCTGGCCCATGTTTTCCCAGGAGAGCAGGAAAGCCAAAGGGAAGGAGCAAACACTTGGGAGAACCTGCTGCCAAACTGAAACAGCAAAGAGTGGCTGAACAGCTCTGAAGAGCCAGGAGGTACAGCCAAGCAACACACTAAGGGTATGTCCCCAAACCTCTCACATCTGGCTCCTGCAGCCCCAACCCCCTTTTTGCTCTGTGCTCTCCCCTAACTGCTGTTTGGGAAGTGCCACAGGTGGCTCCAGCAGGGCTGTGACCTCGTGTCCTGCTCCACTCAGGACACCTGAGGCCCTGGGGAGCTGCCACAGCTCAGGGAAGAGGCTGGAAGTGCTTTGCTTGCCCAAGGTAAGGAACATCCAACAAACATCCTGCCCCATTCCAGGGCCTGACAAAGAAAGGGGGGAGGAGGGGAGGGCTCAGTTGAATTTAGCCTTTGAAAAGTCCATTTCTGGATGCTGTTCCATGAACCTGCAAGGAAAACAGAGACAAGAGGTGGGGTGGGAGTCAGGGGACAGCTCTGGGGGGGTGGGGTGCAGCATCCCTCTGCCCTGCACTGTCAGGTTTGCTCCCTCCCCAGCAGGAAACTGCTTAGCTGAGCTCCCTGGGACACACTCTTCATACTACAAACACTTTTTGCTTGGGTCAGTGGTATCAACAGCCCTACCAGCCATCAAGGTCAGCAAGTCCAGACCCATGGGAGTGATTAATTATCAAACCCACACCCTTTAACTGCTGCCTGTGGGACAGACACGTAGCAGCTGTGACGCTGCCTGTGGGGCAGAGGGGAGATTGGGAGGCCAGATTAGGATTTAAGCTCAAACTTGTCAGTTCAACCATTCCTGGGGACAGGGGGGGAATATCTCCAGTGCTGAAACAGTGAAAACTCACCAGGGCCGTGACCAGAGGAATCTGGTTTCACAGTAGGTGCGACTTGATTTCGAATGCCCTGCAGACGGACTGTTTGGACTCTGGCTGCCACATCAGAAGGTTCCAAGAACCAGAGGCTGTGCCCAGGGGTGATCAGTGCCCACAGGAACTGCTCCTGCCTGTAGGTCACTGAGGGGCACGAGGCTCAGCCAGGCTGAGGATGCACACACAGGGCAGGGGCTTCTCTTCCTCTGTGCTCCCAGCTTGTGGTTTCCTCTGAAAGGGCACCACAGCCTTTCCATTTCCAGGGAAATATGTGCTGCAAGAACACTGTCCCTGCTTAGCAGCCAGGAGGGATTCACAGGCAAAGATCAGGACCCACCTGGGTGTCACCCAGTCTACTTTGGCCTGAACAAAGTCTAAACTTCCTCTCCATCCTCTACCAGCCAATCTGTGCACAAGCCAGACCTCACTGAATGAGTGACCTTGACAGCCTGGCTGGGCTCAGCAGTGGGGTGGCAGCAGGGCAGGGACTGTCCCCTGTGCTGGGCCCTGGGGAGGCTGCAGCTCCAAGGCTGTATTCAGTGCTGGGCCCCTCACTCACTGCCACAGGGACACTGAGGGGCTGCAGCGTGGCCAGAGCCGGGCACAGAGCTGGGGAAGGGGCTGGAGCACAAGGGTGCTGAGGGCTGTGGGTCAGTGCTGGGCTGGGCAGGGTGAGGGGAGGGCTGGGACTGCAGCAGCTTCAGTGGCTTTTCTAATTGAAATGGTTCTGTGATTCCCAGGAGCTGCTTTCCATTCCCTTGACAGCAGCCAGGCACTGAGGAAGCCTGGTCCCTGCTCTGTGACCCTGCACTGCTCAGTGAAGCCTCTGCTGCTGCAAAGGAGGAAGAGCAGGAGCAGGGCTTGGTACAGGAACCCTCCTGCCCAGCCCAGGTAAGAGGTGGCTCTGCCCTTGCTGGACGAGCTGCATGGCCCAGGGTTACCTCAGCACCTTCCCCATGGCCTTGGGAGCTCCCTGGGCACTTCCCTGCCAAGGTCCCTTCATACTAAACAGGGCAATAAAGACATAAAAGTGCAGCTGGCTCGGAGACAGCTGCCTGCAGGAGGTGTGCAAAGAGGGAGTTATCTGGGCTACTCCACTGAGGGAGATTAGACAACAATCAAGACCATGTTAAAGTTCAGTAGAGATGGTACCTCCAGGCCCTGCAGGTGCTTTCTGGACCTGGAATCAGCAGATCAAGGCAACCCCAGAGCTGGGCTGTGCCCAGAGTTTCCCATTAGACTTTCTAACCCCTTCCCAGGGCCAAGAATGCAACCACAGCCCAACTGCAGGTGTTGAACACAGGTAGGACTGAAGGCCAACCCATCCTCTGCTCACAGAGGATGTCCAAGAGGGGCTTGGGGAAGCAAAGAGCCACAAAAGGAGGAGATGTACACACTTTTTCAAGATGTCCTGCTTCTTCTGCTCATCAGAGGTGGGCAGCCCCATGGATTTCTGGCGTTGGTCATACATCATTTTCTCCACCATACTGCGAGTTTCACTGTCCAGGTCTGACAACTGAAAAAGCAAAGGCTTTGCTTAAAAGTGGGATCACTTGGCTCAGCCCATCCATACACCCTGCTTGCAGAGAGGGCAAAGACACTGAGGTCACTCTGAGGTGAAATGCTCATACAGACACTGCCTCAGCTCCTCTGAGGTTCTGGAGGCACTTCCACAGCTGCAGGACTCCCAGCACTGGTTTTACAAAACACAGCCACAGGAGCTGAGTGGGAGCACATTTCTGAGCAGGCTCCAGTCAGTCAAACAGGGCAGTTCTTACCTTTGAGTTCTCTGGGTTAATTTTCTTGGTGTTGATCTCTGGGTCTGTGGAGACCAGTTTGTTCCACCATTCCATCTTGTTGATCTGAAGGATGAAGAAGCAGAAAGATTCTCTTTTTTTTGTTCCTGGACTTGATGTAGGGATTTTATGTCTCAGTCACTGGAAGAAGCTGCTGGAATCAGGCTTTGATGGTTCTGTAATGTCAGTAAATCTGCACATGGATATGGAGCATTGCTCTCACTCTGAACCACTTTAGGTAGCCTGAATTTCCACAGCTGAGAAAGCTGAAGGCAGGTGTGGTGTCATGTTTGGCATGATATCAATGGGATTACAAACAAATCACCAAGGGACACAATAAGGTCTGTCACTGGACTTTTGTACCACTGGCAGATGTCAAAATATGGCATTATTGCATTAAGGAACAACTTTGAAATGACTGGTTTCCTTCCAGCTTCTCCTGACCTTGCTGAGCACTCAGCTGGAAATCCTGGATCAGCCTGCAGCTGAGCTGCAGACAGGGAAGCTGCAACACCCAGCTCCCAGCAGCGTGGATGCTGTGCCAAGGCTGTGCCTGGTGCTTCTGCTTCAGCTGACAGCGCCCAGGGCTTTCAGAGGTTTTGTTAAGAGTCATTTCCCCAGGGAAGAGGCAGGTTAAGTGTGAATCCTCCCTGACTGGCTCTGCTTTACCTTCTCCAGGTGCACAGTGACTGTTTTGCCATCCTCAATCAGCCAGGAGCTCTCCTCCACCTTCACCTCGTTGAAGAGCTCTCCATCGATGACGGGCGGGTGGCCCTTGAGGCCGACGCGCAGGCGACGGCGCTGGATGTCCACCACCACATCCTTCCCCTTCAGCCTGAAGTTCACCTTGAAAGGGATGGCCAGCTGGGGAGAGAGATCAGCTCTCAGTTGCTGAGCACTGAGGTCCCTCCTGTGATACTGCTCTTGGAGTTCCTGCCTTGGTTTCACATGGGCAAGACCAAGCGTGTGCCCTCAGGGCCAAGAGGGTCCCAGTGGCACCCTGGGGTGGGTCAGAAGGGCTGTGGGCAGTAGGTCAGAGGTTCTGCTCTTCCTCTACTCTGCCCTTGTGAGACCACATCTGGAATATTGTGTCCAGCTCTTGGCCCCTCAGTTGCAGAAGGCCAGGGAGCTGCTGGAGAGAGTTCAGGGCAGGGCCACAGAGATGCTGGAGTGGAGCATCTGCCTTGTGATGAAAGGCTGAGGGAGCTGGGGCTCTGCAGCTTGGAGGAGAAGAGACTGAGGGGTGAGCTCAGTCATGTTACAAATACACAAAGGGTGGGTGTGAGGAGGATGCAGCCAGGCTGTGATGGCCAATGACAGGACAAGGGGCAACAGGCACAAGCTGGAACAGAAGAGGTTCCAAAGCAACACAAGGAAGAATTTGTTCCCTGTTGAGGTGAGGGAGCACTGGCAGGGGCTGCCCAGATGGGCTGTGGAGGCTCCTTCTCTGGAGACATTCCAACCCAGCTGGATGAGTCCCTGTGTGCCCTGCTCTAGGTGGTGCTGCTCTGGCAGGGGGGTTGCACTGGATGAGCTTTTGAGGTCCCTTCCAGCCCTTGAGCTCCTGTGATATTGTCCTCGGGGTGCTGAGTGAGTGGGAGGTGAAAGGGCACAAGAACAAGTTTGGCAGCAGAAGGGCTGAGACCTCAAAGGCACCATAAGAAAGGGAAACAAATCTTAATGTCTTGTTAAAACAAGACTAAGATTTGGCAAAGTGGCATTGGCTCCACCCTTACCAACATCTGCTCTTAGTCCCCATCCCAGATTCCTCAGGTCCTGGCAATACTTACATCCAGCTCTGAGAGAGTCTGTGTCCATCTGTAATTTGGCAGGTCAGCTCCATTGCCAGAGTTGGGTTTCATTTTGCCTTTATCCTTCTCATCTTCTTCTTCATCATCTGTTTCCTGAGCAACCAATTTAAATGGTACAGAAAGAAGCTTTTCAGGTTTCCATTTCTCTTTCACTCGTAACAACAATTCTTGGGTTAAGACTCCCAGGCCAGATGCACATGTCTGATACTCACACACATACAGGCCAAAATGAACAGAGGCTTCTCTTAATACAAGAAGGAGGGGGAAAAGCCCCCCAAACCCCTATTTTGAAGCCTTTGGGAACTGTGTATTCTTCAAAAAAGACCCCTCACACTCCCAGTTCTCATGTTGTCCCAAAACAGATTCCTCTCAGCCTACAACAAAGTCCCTTGGTGAGCTTTACCTGTTTGTTAGAATCTGAAGATTCACCTTCTTCCTCTGAGGGTTTCACTGGGACACTGTTAGTCTGTCCTTGGGCCTCTTTCTTCTGTTTCAAAAGAGAATGAACACCCTCAGCCAAGTGCTGGCACTCTGTGTCACTTGCTGATCTGACACTAGGTGGCCTCAGCCCCTTCAGCTGGCACTGAACAGGACTGGGAAAAAGCTGAGGGGGGATTTGCAGCCCTTAGGGCAGCGTTAGAGGGAAGGAGTGCTGCCAAGGGGGAGACTCCCTTGCTCCTCACACCTTGATAACTGTCGCAGAGGGATGTTGCTACAATCAGAGAGGTTGCTGAAGGTAGAAAAGCAAAGTGAGTTCTGGCAGAATCCACAGGAAAACACAGTGGCTGGGCTGAGTTTCTGAAGCACTAAAACTGCTCCAGTCTGACAGCCCAGACACTGCAAAGGAGCAAATCCGAGGCATTTCAACCCTTAGTGCTGCCAGCAACACACAGCCAGCAGAGAGAAGGTGGCTGAGATAGCACCTGAGACCCCAGACAGGGCTCTCACCTGCTCAATTTCCAGCTGCAGCCTTTCTGCCTCCTCCTCTGTCAGTTCCTTAATCCTGGGCTCGTTGGCCTCCTGCTTGTCCTTGGCCAGCCTGGCAGCTCGCTCGGCCTTCTCGCGCCGCTCGGCCTCCTGACGAGCCTTCTTCTCCTTCCGCTCCTTCTGAGCCAGCTTGTTGTGGTGGTTGAAGGTCTCTGTGATCAGCTGAAAGATGGGAACACTTGTCAGAGGGGTTTAACAGAGGAATCACCACTCCCTCAAACCCAAATGAAGCCAACTCAGTCCACCAAGGAGCAGGAGGAGGTGTGTTGGGCACACTGACCACTTCATTGCAGTCCTTCCTTACCCAGGGACTGCTTCCATGGAGAGAACGGAGAAAGGAAAAGTCTCCCTTTGTTTTGCCCTCTGCAGTTGCTGCAGATGCCTGACCCAGTGTGTGACAGCTGCCCCACACATCCAGTGCAGCTGGAAGGACAGACACACGGCAGCCAAGTTTTTTTTGCCTCCTCCTGACCTTTCCCACGACGGGACGCTGAAGATCCCGTGTCATGAGTTAGAGGAGAAAGGTCTGAACAGCTTTACACAAGTGTTTTACCCTTCAGGGCAAGTTCCTACTTAAACCTTTGCTTCAAACTCCAAATTCTTGTGTTGTTGTGACTGTGAAAAGCAAAATCTCAAGGTCTCTGATGCCAACGGCCGCGCTGCTCCAAGGCAGAGCTGAGTACACAGGCAGGGGGCCAGAGCAACGGCTCCTGGTCAACAACAGCCCCTGTGCAAAGCAGCACGTATGAGAACTGCTCCAGAAACCACCACAGAGCCTGAGAAAGGGGATCTGAGGGAGAGGTGGCTCAAAGCAGGGGCTCAGGTACTGGTTTACATCTATCTCGGACACTCTGGGGGGATTCAGCAGCTCTCCAGAGCATCCACACCCTGCAGTGTTGGAACCAGCCACCCAGCAGGATTGGTTTACACCCCCCAGCCTGCTGTCTGCAGGACACAGAGTTCAAGCTGTGCAGCTCCAGCCCCTGCTGTGAGCATCCAAGGTGAGCAAACTGCAGTGCCTGAGCTGTGCAGGGTGTACACAGCACTCCTCAAGATCCTTACTCTGAAACGACACCCACAAAAGGCAACAGCTCTCCTCTTTCCTCTCTCCTCTCCTCTTTCACGCCAAAGGGCCAGCAGAGTTGAGGGAAACTGATGCTGCCACTTCTCTGTGGTGCTACAGACTCTATGCTCAGCACCTCAGAGCATTTGAGCAGGTACCACCCAACGACACAAACACTTTTCTTTTACAGGCAAAGACACAGTTTTCCTGTGGAATTGCCACCAACAGTGGCTGTGGCCTCCAGGAGCACCAGACACTGAAGTCTCTGAGATGCCACTCAGGGCTTCACTTCCTGGGAGCCCACAGTTCTCAGGAACTTAAGGTTTGCTCTCTAGGAGACAGCAGGCTTCACCTTTCTTACTCTGGAACCATCCTCCTCCTCACCCCTTCTCTGCTGCACACCACCAGCCATCAACTCCTGCCCTGAGCCACCAGTGTGGCCAGGGAAGGGGAACCACTGCTCTGCTGCTGAGCACAAGCAACGAGGCTTCAGCAAGTCTGGCCAGTTAGTGTGGGAATGCTCTCAATTCCCTGCAGTGAAACACTATTGCAGCTCATCACATGGCTGAGAAATAGCTGCTGGGGCTGCTCATCCCCAGGCCTGCTCCCCAGCCCTGCTGCTCACCCTCACAGCCCTGCTGCCCATCCCCCAGCTCCGCTTCCCACCCCCCCCAGCCCTGCTCCCTAGCTCTGCTGCTCACTCCCAGCCCTGCTGCCCACACCCCAGCCCTGCTGCCCACCCCCCAGCCCTCTCACTGTGTCCCAGCCCTGCAGACAGTGCCTCAGCCTCATCCCCAGTGCTGTGGACTTTGTGCTTTCCAGGAGCTGAGCAAACAGGGGAAGGCCAGGCTGTCGACACGCCGGTGTCTGGCACTGCCCAGGACCTGTGTCTGCCACAGTTACTTTCCAAACAAGCCTTTGGCCTGAGTGTGGCAAACACAACCCCGGTGTGTCGCTCCCACAGCAGCCCTGTGGCCTCACCTCAGAGAGGGGCAATTCCCTGTCACCTCACCTCAGGGATGCATTTCATCAGCATCTCAGGCTGCAAGGCCCCAAGTGCATCAAAATCTCTGAGGTGCTCAAGGAGGGAAATCTTCCTATAGCACAAATGGAGGTGGCAGGAAGTCAGAAGCCATCAAAGCCTGAGGGTTTGGGGTTTTTACCTTCTCTGCTATTCCATCTTCTCCACCAGTGAAGAAATCTGTTTTCCTCCTCAGGAAACTAAAGAAGGTGTTCACAAGCTGCCAGGGAAACAGGAGAGAGAGAAAAAAATCAATGAGAGCAGATCACTCCAAGCCAGCTCCTGTCTCTTAAGCAGCCTTTATTCCTTGTGCTGCTTCTTCTGGGCCAGGCTCACACTGGAACCAGCCACAGCACCATTTCATTGAAAGAATGTCTGGTGGCTTTTAGGGACACAAGTTAGTGGTGGGCAGGGCAGGGTGAGGGGAGGGCTGGGACTCCAGCAGCTTCCTTTGTGCAGCTTCTGGATTCCCTGTTTGCAGAAGAGGCATCTGTATGGTTCCCATGAGCAAAGGGTGAGCAGTCACGTCCCAGCTCCCCTGGGAAGTATCTCTGCTCCCCTACCCCAGGCTGGGGTCTGAGGCAGTGACTGGGGTGGGTATGTACAGACATACACTGTACTTTGCTGCTTTGCATTCCCAAGGGTGCAAACTCCCCCTGCCACAGCTCCTCTTTATTTTTTACAACAATGAAGGGGCACAGCAACGTGTCCAGCTGGGTTTGGAAACCTTCTGAGGAGCCTCCACACCCTCCCTGGGCAGCATGGGCCAGGGCTCCCTCGCCTCAGCACCAAGTGACTTTCTCCTGCTGTTCCAGTGGCACTTTCTGTGTTCCAGCTTGTGCCCGTTACCCCACACAACAAAGTGCCACCCATGCACCCTTTAAGCACCGATCAGCGTTGCTGAGCTCCCCTCTCAGCCATCCCTTCCCCGGGCCGCTCAGCCCCAGCCCCGCAGCTGCTCAGCATCACGCTCACCAACGAGCGCGGCCTCGCACTCCCCGGGGCCGGCAGAGGCCTGAGCCGCTCCCGCCGCCTGCGGGGAAGCAGGGAGCGGGGAACAAAGCCGGCCGTGCACCGCCGGAGCGAGCCGGGGCACGAGGCCGCTCCCTGCGCCCCTCTCGCGGCCCTCCCGCCCCGCCCCGCCTATCCCGGCGATAGGGAGAAGCCGCTGTGGGGCCGTGGCGGAGCCGGCGGCGCTACCTCGCGCACGCCGCCCTGGTGCTGCTGGGCCATGGCGAGCAGCATCCCGTCGAAGCGATCCTCCTGCTCCGCCGCCTCCTCCGCGCTCAGCCCCATCGCGCCCGCCGCGGCCCCTCACGCCGGTCGCCGGAAGCGGAAACACCGCGGCCGGAAACACGCGCGCGCGCGCGCGCCCCGGTCCCCTACGCGACCGCTTCAGCCAATCGCAGCGCTCCACCGGGCGCGTTCTCTTCGCGGATTGGTCCGAATAGAAGGAAGGCGGGACGTGAGGCGCGCGCGCGGTTGCCATAGCGACGGCCGCTCCGCGCGCTGCCGGAAAGCGCGGCCCGGGGCGCGTGACCCGCCCGGCACGGGCCTGAGCCCGGCACCCCTGTACTGAGCACCCCTGAGCCCAGTACCCCTGTACTGAGCACCCCTGTACTGAGCACCCCTGAGCTCAGCACCCCTGTACTGAGCACCCCTGAGCCCAGCACCCCTGTACTGAGCACCCCTGAGCCCGGCACCCCTGTACTGAGCACCCCTGTACTGAGCACCCCTGAGCCCGGCACCCCTGTACTGAGCACCCCTGTACTGAGCACCCCTGAGCCCGGCACCCCTGTACTGAGCACCCCTGTACTGAGCACCCCTGAGCCCAGCACCCCTGTACTGAGCACCCCTGAGCCCGGCACCCCTGTACTGAGCACCCCTGTACTGAGCATGGCCCTGAGCTCAGCACCCCTGAGCCCGGCACCCCTGAGCTCAGCACCCCTGTGCTGCCGCCCACCTTGGGGCAAGGGCTGCTCCCCCAGGCACCCTGCAGCCGGGCACTGAGCGCTGATGCTTCCCTGGCTCCTGTTCTGCTGCCAGCAGAGGAACAGTCACAGAGCTGCTGCAGTCCCAGCCCTGCCCTCACCCTGCCCAGCCCAGCACTGACCCACAGCCCTCAGCACCTCAGCTCCAGGGCTTTGGGATCCCTCCAGGGCTGGGCACTGCCCCAGCTCACTGGGCAGCCTGGCACAGGGGCTGACACCCCTCTCAGGGAAACAGTTCTGCCTCAGCTCCAACCTCAACCTCCCCTGGGGCAACTCGAGCCTCTTTCCTCTTGTCCTGTCACTTGGGAGCAGAGACTGACCCCCAGCTCCCTGCAGCCTCCTGTCAGGGAGTGTCAGAGAGTGCTGCTGTCTGCCCTCAGGCTCCTCTTCTCCAGGCTCAACACCCCCATTCCCTCAGCCCCTCCCAGCCCCTTGTGCTCCAGCCCCTTCCCCAGCTCTGTGCCCGGCTCTGGCCACGCTGCAGCCCCTCAGTGTCCCTGTGGCAGTGAGTGAGGGGCCCAGCACTGAGCTCAGTTCAGTACTTGGCAACTGCAGCTCAAGCTCTGAGCACTTGCCCCACATTTCCTCTGCGAGACACAAACCAGAGAGCCCTGGACAGTGCTCTGGGGCCCATCAGTTCACCAGGTTTCTCTCCCTCAGCCCCAACAGCACCAGCCTCCCGTCAGCAAGGTCAGGCAAACAGCCGCTGATAACGGCACTTCCAGGTTGCTCTTGCCAAGGCCGTTGAGCCCAAGGCCCAGACGAGTGCCCTGTGCGTGCGTGTGACCCAGCCTGCACCCGTGCCATGGTACAGCCCGGGTTAATGGCTCTGTTTGTCCTGGGGGTGATGGTGATAAGGCCCAACCCAGGGCCCCCTCCCCCCCTTTCATTGAGAAAACGACTCGTTAGCTGCAGCCAATCAGCGTCCCGTCGGGTGTTTTTAATGAGGACAAGCTTAATCACACAGTGGTCAAGGCTGCACAGGGGTGTTTCTCTGGTGACCCAACCTTATAAGAGCTGGTTTGAGCCGCCATGGGCTGGCAGAGCCGCAGCACAGGCACAGCCCAGCCCGGGACAGACCCTCCTGTTTCACCCGGGATCCCGCTCAGCTGTGACCGCCGCCACGGCCATGGAGTGCGAGGGGTGCGGCTGCCATGGCGAGGACAAGCGCACTGCCATCCTCTACACCCTCCTGAGCCAGAACCTGGGCCCTGGCACTGCCCGGCAGCGCTGCCTGTGCCAGCAGCGCCGCACCGTGAGCCTCCGCACGCCCCGCGCCACCTGCCAGGCCGCCTCCGACGTCCTGCTCAAAACCGTCAGCTTCATGAGGAACCTGCCTTCCTTCCAGCTCCTGCCACGGGAGGATCAGCTCCTGCTGCTGGGCAGCTGCTGGGTGCCTCTTTTCCTCCTGGGGCTGGTCCAGGAGATGGTGACCTTCGAGGTGATGGAGACCCCGGCACCCAGCATGCTCAAGAAGATCCTCCTGGATGGCCGGAGCAGATGGCAGGAGCCTGAGCAGACACAGCCCACGCTGGCTGCCGTGCAGCGCCTGCAGGGCACCCTCAACACCTTCTGGAGCCTGGACCTGAGCCCCAAGGAGTTTGCCTACCTGAAGGGAGCTGTTCTCTTCAACCCTGGTGAGTGCTGGGCCCTCGTGGCTCTGCCTGATGGCACATCTCACACACAGCAGTGTGGGGAGACCCAGAGCTGGGCAGGGAGGGGAGCAGAGAGGGTCCTGACCTTATAGAATCCCAGAGTGGTGGGGTTGGAAGGGCCCTGCAGAGCTTCTCCAGCCCCAGCCCATGATAAAGCAGCTTCCCCTTGCTCAGGGGGCACAGGAACGTGTCCAGCTGGGGTTGGAAACCTCCTGAGAAGGAGCCTCCACACCCTCCCTGGGCAGCCTGGGCCAGGGCTCCCTCACCTCAGCACCAAAGGACTTTCTCCTCCTGTTCCAGAGGCATTTCCCATGTTCCAGCCTGTGCCCATTGCCCCTTGTCCTGGCACTGGCCACCACACAACAAAGTGTCCTGGGCACCGACTGTTACTGGGAAGAGAAGTGGCAGGATACCAAAGGCGGTGGGAAAAGCCAGAGCCCTTTACCTGCCCTGCAGACAATAAAGAACCCCAGGGTTTCCTTTTTAAAGCAGAGTTTGTCTGCTTAACTACTTTTCCTCCCTCAAACATCACCCCTGAACACCTACAGCTCGGTAGTGCTGCGCTTCTCCCATTAGTGTGGCCTTGCACATCTCTTCTGAGAATACTGGAAGGCTGGGAATGGGAGAAGCCTGGGGCTGTTTTCCAGACTCTCATCACCATCCTTTCCTCCTCTCCCTTGGCAGATGTCCCTGGGCTGAGAACCTCCCTGTACATCCACAGCCTGCAGCGGGAAGCCCAGCGGGCGCTTCAGGAGGTCCTGCAGCCCCGACAGCCCGAGGGCCGCGGCCGCTTCGCACGCATTCTGCTCATCACCTCCACCTTGAAATCCATCCCTCCCACCCTCGTCACAGAGCTCTTCTTCCGGCCCCTCATCGGCAACGCCGACATCCTGGAGCTGATCACCGAGATGCTGTAGGGCAGAGGGGCAGCAGCTGGCTCCCTGGGGGCTGCCAACGCCTCAGCAGGCGCCAAACTCAGCCTGGGAGTGGGGATTGAGCAAGAGAAACACTCTGGACTCTGTGGGGAACTGTGTGTTGTGGGGAGGCTGCAGGGGGGGAATCGAGGAGAAACGGCTCTGGGGCTGCTCATGGTGGCTCCTGCTCCTCCTGCACCTGGGGAGTGTGGGTGCAGGTGAGGGGGGTCTCTCCAGGCAAGGGGGGTCTCTCCCTGTCTGCAGCCCAAGCTGCTCAGGCAGCTGTGAGCAGAGCACAGAGCAAGTTGGTTGGGAGCACAGCACCCCTGAGCCATGAGGTTTGTGGCAGCGTGGGATCGCCTGGTGAGTGCAGACACTGTGCACTTGGGTCCTGGGTGAAGTCCTGCTCTGTCTGTTGTGCTTGAAAGCTTAGAAACAGTAATGAGAGACCTTCCTAAGGCACCAAGAGGGACAAACCCCAAGTGTTTCACCTGACAGGGTGTGCAGATTCCTCTCTCTTTTCCTTAGACTGTATCTGTTCACAGGGCTCATGGGGCAACGGGGTTACCTACGAGCACCTCAATTTAGGGCACCTCACCTTGGGCCATGGGCTCACCTCTGCTCAGCAATCCCTGACCCTCCCCCAAGCTCTGAGCAGTGCAGGGGTGGTTTAATATCAAACCAACCACCCCTGGGCTGGAGCTTGCAAGCCTGGGAAGCTCGTTCCTCCTGCCTGCAGCTCCTGCAGGGAGCTAGATGTCAGTATTTTGTAAGTGGATGTTCTTGCAGTTTGTATATAAGATGGAGTAAATTATTTTTGTAATACAGTGTCCCATGGTTTGGAGTGAGATGAGTTTGGAGAGATGGGGGGGATCTGGGCAGAGGGGAGGATCTGGGCAGAGGGGAGGATCTGGGCAGAGGGAGAAGGGTTAGTAAGAGTGGAAAGGATGCTGCAGTGAAAGCTGCTGCATGCTGAGTGAAAAGAGGCTCTCCACAAAAGCCACAGGGCACAGGCTGGCATCTGCCAGGCACCGAGCCCAGCGGGCAGAGGGCTGCAGACACAGCGGAATCGCAGCCCCAGCTGCCGGCGCAGCAGCCGTGCCAGGGGCAGCCGCTCTGACTCAGGCCCAGCCGAGCTGCTGGCTGAAGCCTCACCAAGGCTCCGTGTGCCCCGTCACCCTCCTGCCCACGGCAACACCTCGACGTCAGGCGCGGTGCCGGCTGCTGACAGGCGGCTCCCGGCGTGAGCTCACCCCGTGACGGGCCCTTTTGCCTTGGGGAGGGAGCACCTGAGTCACCGGGCGGCTGCCACAGGCCCATGGAGCCACGCAGGCCGGGGGTGAGTCACGGCACACGCGGTGCCAGAGCCGGGCACACGGACACAGGCGGGCACACGGACACAGCAGCGCGGGGCACAGCTCCCAGGCTCCGTCCCAGCCATGGGGGAGGGCTGTGGGACACAGCAAAGGAAGGGCAGGACAGGACGCCCTACCTGGGGCTACACGGCATGGAGGGGGCCTGAACACCCACCCCCAGTGCTGTGGTACCCCCAGGGCTTGTGACATCCTCCAGGGCTTGTGACCCCTCCTGGCTCGTGACCATCTCCAGGGCTTGTGACTCCCCACATCTCAGGGACACCCCCAGCGCTTGTGATGCACCCCAGGGCTTGGGAGGCCATCCCAGGGCTTGTGATGCCCCTCAGCTCTTGGCCATCCCGAGGATGAGTCCCCCTGGGGCTTGTGACCCCCATGGGGCTTGTGACCCCCCCCGGGTCTTGGCCATCTCCAGGGCTTGTGAATCCCCTCCAGAGCTTGTGACCCCCCCCCAACAGCTCTTGGCCAACCTCAGGGGTTGTGATGCCCCCCCCAGCTCTTGGGCATCCCCGGGATGAGTCCCCCTGGGGCTTGTGACAACCCCTGGGTCTTGGCCATCTCCAGTGCCTGTGACCCCTCCATCTCAGGGACACCCCAAGGGTTTGTGACCCCCCAGCTCTCGGCCATCTCCAGTGCCTGTGACCCCCCATCTCATGGACACCCCAAGTGCTTGTGACCCCCCAGCTCTCGGCCATCTCCAGTGCCTGTGACCCCCCATCTCATGGACACCCCAAGGGTTTGTGACCCCCCAGCTCTCGGCCATCTCCAGTGCCTGTGACCCCTCCCGTCTCCCCAGCTCTCTGCAGAGCGCTTCTCCACCACCAGGCGGCGCCCGCCCCGCTGACGTCATCACTCGGCGCCGTCGCGCTGAGGCAAGATGGCGGCGCCCAGCGGCGGCGATGGCGGCGCCCAGTACTGCCTGGTGAGCGGCATCCCGGCCGCGCTGCGCTCCGCACAGCTCCGAGCCTACTTCAGCCAGTTCCTGGAAGCCGATGGTTTCCTCTGCTTCCACTACCGCCACCGCCCCGAGCGCCTGCCGGCCGGCGGCTCCGAGCAGCCCGCGGCGCCCCGCACCTGCTGCTGCCCGGTGTCGGTGCGGCCCGGCCGCGCCCGCCGCCTCCTCCGCATGTACTCGGGCAAGCGCTGGGTCGGGCCCGCCGGCGCCTGGCTGCCCGGCCGCTGCCTCATCCGCAGGGTCCGCCTGGGCCCCGCCGCAGGTACGAGGCGACAGCGAGGAGGGGCGGGCCGGGACCCCCTCACGGACCGGGATGAGACCCGCCCTGATGGGCTGGGCCTGGCCCCTTCGTGGGCCTGGAAGGGTCAGGAGGCCTCGCGGATAGCAAAGACAGAGGGAGTGGAAGCACAGCTCCCCTTTGGCAGCTGGGCTGAGCAGTTCTGAGGGAGGAACGGGCCCCTTTGTGGAGTTAATGGGCAAGCAGGAGGGAAACCTCCTGGTGTAAGCTGTGCCTGCAGCACATAAGCAGGTCAGGGTGCTAAAGGGCAGCTGGGTGCCAGGCAGTGCTGGGTGTCCTGGTTCTGCTGACCGAGGGAGGTTTCCAAACCCACCTGGACACATTCCTGTGCCCCCTAAGCGAGGGGAACCTGCTGTAGCAGGGGGTTGGGCTGGAGCAGCTCTGCAGGGCCCTTCCAACCCCCACCACCCTGGATTCTATGAGTGTGCTTTTGTCCCTGTGTGTGGGAGGAGCAGAGATCCCCCCACACACACAGAGTAAAGCCCTGGCAGCTGTCCAAGCTACCCCTGGCTTTGGGGAGATTTCTGGTAACTGCTGGGCAGCAGCTCCCTCCCCTGTGGGTCTTGTCACCAACCTAGGGGGTTAAAATCCCTCATGGAGCCCATTATGAAGCAAGCAGAGTCACTTGGGGGTCTTCTCACCCCCTTCCAACCACAGAGGGCCCTGATTTACCCCTCCCCAGTGTTTGTTCCCTCACAAACCCCTTTCTTCTCCCCTCTCCAGGCACAGAGGCAGCTCCCAGCAGCGAGGACAATACGACTGTGGCTGAATGTGTCACAGAAGAAGCCCTGAAGCGTCTGCCTGAGCTCAACCCACCCTCCTTCATGCCCCAGGGGAACGTGGGCACCCCCCTGGCCGTGTTCCTGGGGCTGATCAGGGCCTGCAGGTTGCCTCCCTGGGTCATCAAGAAGCTGCAGCTGGATTTCCCCAAGACAGGCTCCTGCCGGCGCTACGGCAACGTGCCCTTCCAGTACCAGGACACTGAGACAGTCACAGAGGAAGAAAGAGTGTACACTGCCTCTGGAGAGGAGATCCCAGGGGGAGAGGGACCCCTGACAGAACCTGAGGGGGCTCCTGCAGCCCCTGCTGAGGAGGAAGAGGAGGGGCAGCAGGAGGAGGAGGAAGAGCAGTCGCACTCGGATGACGTGAGTGTCGCCGCTGGGAGGGCTGGTGCCGTCCCTCAGGGCTCCTTGTCATCTCTGGGTTGTGTTTGTAGAAATCTCTTGTGTGAAAGTGGTGTTGGAATGTGGCTATTGACACCTGAACAGGCCCTGAGTCCCCCAGGCATGGGAACAGGGTAGGCAGAGAGACTCCCAGAGCTGCTTGTCCAAACCAGGCCAGTTGGAGAGGCTGAACCCACAGGGCTTGGGGGGATTGAGCCCAT
Source organism: Colius striatus (assembly GCF_028858725.1). Classification (NCBI taxonomy): domain Eukaryota; kingdom Metazoa; phylum Chordata; class Aves; order Coliiformes; family Coliidae; genus Colius; species Colius striatus. Next base: position 2,445,626 of record NC_084782.1, read on the forward strand.
GGGGTTTGCTCCAGAGGAGTGAGCACAGGTGGAGGCTGATGCTGTGGGGTACAGCTCTGCTCTGCCCTGCTGAGGCCTCATCTGAAGTCCTGTGGTCAGTTCTAGGCTCCCCAGCTCAAGAGGGCAGGGAACTGCTGGAGAGAGGCCGGTGCAAGGCCACCAAGATGATCAGGGGATGGAACATGTGTGTGAGGAGGAAAGGCTGCAGCCCTGGGGCTGTTCAGCCTGGAGAAGAGAAGCCTGAGCTCAGGGGCACCTCAGCAACACTGATCAGCACCTAAAGGGTGGGTGTCAGGAGGATGAGGTGACACTTTGTTGTGTGGTGGCCAGTGACAGGACAAGGGGTAACAGGCACAGGCTGGAACATAGGAAATGCCACTGGAACAGGAGGAGCAAGTCCTTTGGTGCTGAGGTGAGGGAGCTCTGGCCCAGGCTGCCCAGGGAGGGTGTGGAGGCTCCTTCTTAGGAGATTTCTAACCCCACCTTGACACGTTCCTGTGCCCCCTGAGCCAGGGGAGCCTGCTTTAGCAGGGGCTTGGGCCAGAGAAGCTCTGCAGGGCCCTTCCAGCCCCCACCACTGTGGGATCCTGTGATCTCTGCCCCTCTGTGTGCTCTGGGAGCAGATCCCTGCCCTGTTGTGCTGCTACATGGGAAGGAGCTGACAGGGCAGTCAGCAGCACACAAATGTTTGCCCTTGAATGCTCCTGTGATTGAAGTTTGTTGTTCTGGGAGAAGTGGCTTCTGTGACAAAGGCTGTCAGAGAGCTGGGCTGGTCAGGCTGGCTGGAGAACACCCTGCTCTCCCCTGTCTGGCCTGTTCTCCCAAAGCTCTGTCATTACAAAGCCAGCACAGTCCTGAGGCAAAGCCATTCCCCTTTGCTGCACCACAGTTAGCTGCCATGCCAAACCTTCACTGCAGTTTGATCCCATCAGGTTCCCTGAGCTGCAGCAGACACACAGCACTTCATTCCCTTCTTTACAAACCCTTTATTCACTCCTTTCTTCCTCAGACTAAACAGGCTCCCCCAGCCTTTTCTCCCAGGCTCTGTTCCTGCATCCCTGGTGAGTTTCTGTGCCGGTTGGTGCCTCCCTGGGCGGGCTCTGCCCAGAGCAGTAAAGCTGTCAGTCAGCTCCATGGCTGTGCCAGCCAGCTGCTTCCCTCCAACCCACACAATCTCTTCAAGGATCATCTGGAAGGGAATTAATTTGCTGGTGCTGCCTTTCCATGCTCCCAGCTGCTCCTTACATGGGCATCACGGCGCTGCCCAGCCCGGGCTGGGCGTGGGGTGGTGTTTGCAGCACCGGTGTCTGCTGATGGAGAGGCTGTTAGTCAGGGGTGAGCTCACGGGGCTGGGCCTGTGGGTGCCTGGGAGCAGCAGGAGCAGGCTGAGGCAGAGCTGCACAGGCTGGGGGGAGGCAGCAGAGGAGGGGTGGAGGTGTGTTGGTGTCATCCTGTCGTGGTTTTTGCCCAGCCAGCAATGAAGCAGCACGACAGTGTCTTGCTCACTGTCCCCCATCTACCCCAACCCTCATTAGCATGGTGGAGGTCCCAGTGAGATGGGAAGGGAAAAAGATAAGCAGGGATGTTGTGGATGGGGACAAGGGCAGGGAGGGCTCCCTGCCAGGTACAGTTCTGGGCAAAACAGACTCTAGTGCTCGACTTAGGAAAGTAGGAAAGTTTATTCTACAAGAAACAGAACAAAAAGCAAAAACAGGGCAGGATGATGAGAAAATTACAACCAACACTTTGAGATCTCCCTCCCCCATCCCTCCTTTCTTCCCAGCTCACAGCTCCCTGTGTTCTACCTCCTCCCCCCACAATGGTACAGGGGGGTAGGGAATGGGGGTTGTGGTCAGTCTCTCACAGATGGGCTCTACTGCTTCTCTCCTCTCAGAAGAGGATGACTCCTGGCATTCTTCCCCTGCTGTGTTACAGGGTCCCTCCCACAGGACACAACCTCCTCTGGTCACAGTCTCTGCCCCTGGTGTGGGCTCTTTAATGAAGTGCAAACAAATCTCAGCTTCCCCACTCCTCTCCACAGGACGCAGGGGGGTCTCTGCTCCAGCACAGCTCCTCCTCTCTTCCCTCACTCACCTTAGGGTATGCACAGTCTCTTTTCTCTCTCTCCCAACTCCTTGCACCACCACCAGCCAGAAAAGAAGGAGAAAGGAAGAGGAAGAACCCTCCTCTTCCAGCTGCTGCGTCTCAAAAAGTGATGGTGGAGGTGCCCAGTTGGCTCAGCCCCAGCAACGGCTCCGACTCAGAGCTGGGGAGAGTTTTAAGCAACTTCTTCCAGGAGCCATCTTTCCAACCCTTTCCCTATGCCCAGAAACAGCCCCACACAAACCCCTGACACTCCCCTCCCTGTCCCCTGTGCAGGACAACGACACATGTGAGGAGTGGGAGCGGCACGAGGCCCTGCACGAGGACGTGACGCGGCAGGAGCGCGCTCAGGAGCGGCTCTTCGAGGAGGAGATTGAGCTCAAGTGGGAGAAGGGCGGCTCTGGCCTCGTCTTCTACACAGATGCTCAGTTCTGGCAGGAGCAGGATGGAGGTAATGCTGGTGCTCCTGTGGCTGAGCCACCACTGGAGCAGCCTGAGCTTGGGGAGGGCCCAGAGTAACCCCATGGGACTGTCCCAGGTTAACACATCTTACCACCCCTGTCCAAACCTTCCCCTGGTCACAGAACCTCAATCCAGTCGCTCCCGTGGTCCTGGTGACAGTCCAGCTGTAAGCACTGTGGTCTGGAGGGTCTCTGAGACCCTTCCCTTCCTGTTTTGTTAGAGAAAGTAGGGACCTGGACCACCAGCAAAGGTCTGTTCTGTGTCAGACTCCCACAGCCATCACCAGAAGCGCTGCTCTCCTTCTCTTGGCAGACTTTGATGAGCAGACAGCCGATGACTGGGACGTGGACATGAGCATCTACTATGATGAAGGTATCTGAGCTGATCCCCCCTCCCAGGAAACCAGGCTGAGGAGCTCTGACCCTGCAGAGCTTCTGCAGTGGGGAGCTCCTTGTCTCTGGCATCCTTTGAAAGAGTCCCCATGTGTCATTGTACTTGGAACAACGTTTTTCTTGTCTGGCAGTGAGAGTTGCCAAAGAGAACAGGTTCTGCCTCCTCGTTGTGTGGTGCTCTGGGGCAAATAGTGAGAGCAAGTGGCTTCCCTGAGCTTTTCTGCTGAGGCAGAACTGTTTCCCTGAGAGGGGTGTCAGCCCCTGTGCCAGGCTGCCCAGGGAGCTGGGGGAGTGCCCAGCCCTGGAGGGATCCCAAAGCCGTGGAGCTGAGGTGCTGAGGGCTGTGGGTCAGTGCTGGGCTGGGCAGGGTGAGGGCAGGGCTGGGACTGCAGCAGCTTCAAGGACTTTAACAACCAAAATGGTCCTGTGGTTCTCTGATTCTCTGCTCATGCTGCTTTCTCCCCAGCTGGAGGGGACAAGGACGCTCGGGACTCGGTGCAGATGCGGCTGGAGCGGCAGCGCTGGGCCGGCTCCCAGGGCTCTGTCCCAGGGCAGCAGATCGGCACCTTCGAGAGGCACACCAAGGTGAGCTCTGGGGGAAGAGAGATCTTGTGTGTGGGGAGGGGGCAGAATGCTCTGTGAGAATGAGGATGGGCTTCATCCAGTAACTCTGATGGGTTTTTGCCCCTGTGGCAGGGCTTTGGCCGGAAGGTGCTGGAGCAGCAGGGCTGGACGGAGGGGCTGGGGCTGGGGAGCAGCAACTCTGGAATGGCCGAGGCTCTGGACAACGAGGGCCAGAACCCCAGATGCAAGAGGGGTCTGGGGTAAGTAGCCAGCCCTGTCCTGCCCTGCCAGCCTGTGTGCAGAGCCTCTGCCTGAGCTCTGGGCTGACCCAGCAGCACACAGACCCAGCAGCAGAGCTGTGCCTGAGGGTCACATCTGCTGCACTATTCAGATGGCACAAGCCCAAGTGACGTGAGCTGTGGGCTCAGCCCTGCCTCTGCAGGGTGTCTGTGCAGTGCTGTGAGGGCTCCTGTTCTGGAACAATCTCACAGCAGGAACATGCCAAAGGCTCCTTCCTGCCCTGGACTTATCCCCTGCAGCAGGAGGGGGATGCTCTGAGCTGCCCTGGCTGCCCCAGCAGTCTTGGACCAAGCATTTGCCACTTGCCTCTAGGTACCACGGGGAGAAACTGCCAACATTCAGCCGTGTGAAGAAGCCCCGTCAGGATTCTCCCATCCTCATCTCCACCATCTATGACAGCCCTGACCCAAGGGACAGTGGGGAGCAGCTGCTCAGGAGCCAGCCCCCCACAGCCATCAAGTACAGGCAGGACATGGCGTTTGTGCGGGCGCTGCCCAGCTCCAGCACACAGGGACACTGAGCAGGGGCTGCAGTGGGGCCTCTGCACTGCTCCTGCTGCACTCCAGCACAGGCTGGCTCCTGGCCTTGGCTGTGCAGCAGGATATTTCTATGTTTATTTTTGGAAGAAGTGCAGACTTGTCACAAAAAAAAGTGTGTGAAAATGAGGGGTCCTGTTCAGTGAGTCACAGAATCCCACAGTGGTGGGGGCTGGAAGGGCCCTGCAGAGCTGCTCCAGCCCCAGCCCCTGCTAAAGCAGCTTCCCCTGGCTCAGGGGCACAGGAATATGTCCAGGTGGGTTTGGAAACCTACTGAGAAGGAGCCTCCACACCCTCCCTGGGCAGCCTGGGCCAGGGCTCCCTCACCTCAGCACCAAAGGACTTGCTCCTCCTGTTCCAGTGGCATTTCCCATGTTCCAGCCTGTGCTTGTTCCCCCTTGTCCTGTCACTGGCCACCATACAACAAAGTGTCACCTCATCCTCCTGACACCCACCCTTTAGGTGCTGATCAGTGTTGCTGAGGTGCCCCTGAGCTCAGGCTTCTCTTCCCCAGGCTGAACAGCCCCAGGTCCTGCAGCCTTTCCTCCTCACACCCATGTTCCATCCCCTGATCATCTTGGTGTCCCTGCACTGTCCTCTCTCCACCAGTCCCCTGTCCCTCTTGAACTGGGGAGCCCAGAGCTGGCCACCAAAGGGGAAAAGTGTTGCTTTTCTAACTGACAATTTAAAGCTGATAATAATCCCTGGACCAACCAATCTTAAAAGAACCCAAACCACCAAAAACTCTGTAGGTGCTGAGAGCCAGGGCAGGACAAGCCTAGGCAGGGCCAGCCATGACAGGGTAACTGTCCCGCTGGCAGCTCGCTGCAACTTCACCTCATTTGGGTGTGACAATCCCACACTCCTTGGAGAAACTCATCAGGGATGAAAGACAGCCTCCAGAGGGATTTTCCCCGTAGGGGGTTGTGCTGGTGGGGAAAGGGCCTGGGCCGGGACTCGAACCCGGGACCCGGACGCCGATTCCGGCGTCCGGGTCCCGGGTTCGAGTCCCGGTCCCGGGTTCGAGTCGCGGTCCTTGGTTCGAGTCCCGGTCCCGGGTTCAAGTCCCGGTCCTTGGTTCGAGTCCTGGTGATGGGAATAGCACGGGAAGGTTTGCGCCGTCCTCCAAGCCGCCAGGCGGTGCTGTGACGTACCGCGGCCTGTCTTTACCCGCAACGCCGCCATCGGTGCCCGGCGGCGGGAAGCGGTGAGGGAACGGGCCCGGGGGGTCGTGAGGGACATTGGGGAGGGGGATGAGGGGAATGGCGAGAGAAGGGGAGATGGGGGAAGGAAAGGGGAATGTGGGAGGTAAAGGGGGAGAGAAGGGATGGAGGGTCTGGGGTAATGGGGGTGAGGGGAAGGGGGATATGGGGGAAGGGCCCTGAGGGAAAGGGGAATGTGAGGGGGGGAGGAGAGGAGGAAAAGGGGTTGTGAGGAGAAAAAGGGTTGTGAGGAGAAAAGGGGGTGTGGGAAAGGGAGGAGAGGGGCTATTGGCCTAGAGGGAGACGTGGGAGGTGAGGGGATGTGGGGGAAAGGGGATGGAGGAACCGTGGAACATGTCGGGAGCGAGAGACTGAGGGAAGGAGACACGGGAGATGGGGGATGTGAGGGCTATGGGGAAGGGGACATAGGATCACAGAATGGTAGAGTTGGAAGGGACCTTTAGAGATCATCCAGCCCAACCCCCTGCAGAAGCAGCTCCCACCTAGATCAGGTCACACAGGAACGTGTCCAGGTGGGTCTTGAAGAGCTCCACGGAAGGAGCCCCCACACCCTCCCTGGGCAGCCTGGGCCAGGGCTCCCTCGCTGGAGCTGGAATGGGAAGGAGGAGGGTGTGTGGGGTGATGTGGGGAGGAGAGGGGACATGAAGGAGAAAAGGGATGTGGGGATGTGAAGGAACACAGAGGAGGACACAGTGGGGTGAGGGAGGGAACATGTGGGCACTGCCACAGCAGGGAGGGTATAACTCACCCCACACATGGGTTGCAGTGGGGATCTGCCTCATGGGAGGCTGGGGGTGGGGGTGGGCTTGATTTCAACCACAGCACCAGCAGGAGGGTGTGAGGGGGACCGGGCTGCCCTGCTTGAGGCTCTGCTGGGGAGGAGCAGTGGGAAGCAGCAGCAGCTCCTTCCAGTAACACCAACAAAGTGGCAAACAGGCATTTTCCCTTGGTCCACAGGAGAAGGAGATGAGGCACCATGTCTGAGGGCAGCAAGAGAAACTCTCTGGCCTTTGGCCAGGTGGTGATCGGGCCACCAGGCTCCGGCAAGACCACGTACTGCCAGGGCATGAGGGAGTTCCTGAGCAGGCTGGGCAGGGACGTGGCTGTGATCAACCTGGACCCTGCCAACGAGGTGCTGCCCTACCCCTGTGCCCTGGACATTGCTGAGCTCATCACCCTGCCCGATGTGATGGAGAGCTTGAAGCTGGGGCCCAACGGGGGCTTGATCTACTGCATGGAGTACCTGGAGGCCAACTGTGACTGGCTGCAGGAGAAGCTGGCAGCGTTCAAGGGGCACTACTGTCTGTTTGACTGCCCAGGGCAGGTTGAGCTCTACACTCACCACAGTGCCCTGAAGAATGTCTTTGCACAGTTGGCTAAGTGGAATTTCAGGGTAGGTTTTGGCCAGGTGGGATTTCAGGGCAGATTTTGGCCAAGTAGATTTCAGAGCAAGTTTTGGTCAGCTGAGCTTTCAGGGCAGGTTTTGGTCAGGTGGGATTTCAGAGCAGGTTTTGTCCAAGTAGATTTCAGAGCAAGTTTTGGTCAGCTGAGTTTTCAGGGCAGGTTTTGGCCAAGTGGGATTTCAGAGCAGGTTTTGGTCAGCTGAGCTTTCAGGGCAGATTTTGGTCAGGTGGGATTTCAGGGCAGGTTTTGGCCAAGTGGATTTCAGAGCAGATTTTAGTCAGGTGGGATTTCAGGGCAGGTTTTGGTCAGTGGGATTTCAGGACAGGTTTTTGGCCAAGTGGGATTTCAGGGCAGGTTTTACACTGTGCCTGGTTTTCATCTGGGCCAAACCCCCAGTGCTGCACACCCTGAGTGCTGTCACGTTCATTTGCTTGGGAATGTCACTGGGAGGTGGCTTTTAATTCAAATAAATGTACATGAAATGGCAGTTAGTAAAGAAAAGGGGCACTGCAGTGCTGTTTTACATCTCAGAAGTGCCCACACCTGCCCCTGAGCCTCAGCCTGGTGTTTTCCTGCTGCTGTGACTCAGCCTCGTGCGGCTGCAGGGCCCTGACTGAGCAGCGTTGGGTATCAGGCAGGTAACAGAGGTCTCAGACCACGTTGTTACAGCTGCACAAAACCCAGGGAGTCCCAACTGCTCATTAATTGAAGCATTGATTGTTACTTTCAAGCCAAGTGGCAGCTGGTTCTCCTGGCAGAGTGGTGGTTACAGCCCCTGAGGGGAAGTTACATCTCTAGGGGAAGGGGGAACTGGCAGTTGTGTGGTTTGGGGGGAGAATTAACCCCAGCTCCCACCCCAAAAACCCTGCAGAGTTCAGACAAGCCTGGAAACTTCATCTGCAAAGAGAGGAGCCCTGAGAAAAGGGGGAGCAGCAGCAGGTTGAGTATCTCAGTGCTGCTGGTGGAGCTCAGCACCTCCCTGAGCCTCCCCACAGCCTGTTGTGTGCACCAGCACCACAGGTCCTGAGCCCCCCACCAGTCCACGGGTGTGGATGTGACTGTGGATACTGCTCTGTGTGCACTCACACAGGAGGATGTTTTATCTGCAGGAGGCAGAAGGTGGGTGGTAACTGAAGGGGCTGGTCAGGCTGTGCCCATACTGTCCCTCTGTGCCCTGCAGCTGGCTGCTGTGCACTTGGTGGATTCACACTACTGCACAGACCCTGGGAAGTTCATCTCTGTGCTCTGCACCTCTCTCTGCACCATGCTGCACGTGGAGCTGCCCCACGTCAATGTCCTCTCCAAGATGGACCTGATGGAGCAGTATGGCAAGCTGGGTACGAGCTGAGGGGCTTGGGTTTGGCTGGGGGGCTGGGACAGTGCTGGAGGAGCTGGTGTGGCTGTCACTGGGAGCTGGGAAGGTGCTGGGGAGCTGGTGTGACTGTCACTGGGGGCTGGGAAGGTGCTGGGGAGCTGATGTGACTCTCACTAGGGGCTGGGAAGGTGCTGGGGAGCTGGTGTGGCTGTCACTGGGGGCTGGGAAGGTGCTGGGGAGCTGATGTGACTCTCAGTGTGTTCTTGGGGTTTCCCTGCAGCTTTCAACCTGGACTATTACACTGAGGTCCTGGACCTCTCGTACTTGGTTGATCATTTGGCTTCTGACCCCTTCTTCAGAAACTACCGCCGCCTCAACGAGAAGCTGGTGGGAGTGATCGAGGACTACAGCCTGGTGTCCTTCCTCCCCCTCAATGTGCAGGTGATGCAGCAGGAGGGGCAGTGAGGGGTTGCCTGGAGCCCTGAGGAGCCTCATGTCTGGAGGGAGACAGTGAAACACCCCCAGATGTGTAGATGATATGTGGCAGGCAAAGGAGAGGAAAAGGCCGATGAGCTTGGGCCTTGTGTCCCTGGGGGTGGGAATCAAGGTTCCCCCTTCCTTCAGCTCTCCTGTGTTGGCCTTTCAGATCTGGGCAAAGCTCTGCCTGAAATGTTGTTAAAGTTAGGGAGCACAGGGAGGAGTCCATTTGGGAGGAAGAGCTGCAGATGTTCCTCTGGAGGTTTGCAGAAGTGTCAGCAAAGGCAAATGGGCTGAGGGAGGAGGTGGGGGGGTGTCAGCCCATCCTGGATCCGCCTGTTCCTGTGTGTCCTGTGGGTCCTCAGGGAGGTCACGGTGTCCTCAGGGTGCTGGGTGCTGTGTGGGTGCCTGGGGGAAGTCCCTGGGGAAGGAGCAGGTTCCCTGAGCAGCGCCTGCCCTGTGCCAGGACAAGGAGAGTGTGCGGCGGGTGCTGCAGGCGGTGGACAAGGCCAACGGCTGCTCCTTTGGGGACCACGAGCTCAGGAACCTGGAAGCTCTGATGTCAGCAGCAGTTGGGGCCGATTTCCACTTCACTTCGTATCCTTCTGCCCTCCTGAGCTTTGCTTCCCCCTTCCCTGGGGAGGGGAGGCTGCAGGTGGGGCTGGCTGTTTGCAGGCCCAGGTTGTGACTAACATCACTGATGGGCTGAGATAAGCAGAGAGGGCTCAGCCCAGCCCTCAGTTCACAGTTAGAGAATCATAAAATGGTTTGGGCTGGAAGAGTCCTTTGAGTCTTCAGAGTGCAGCCTCTGTCCCAGCCCTGTCACCCACCAGCCCGTTGCCCTCAGTGCAGCACCCACCCGGCTCTGAAACCCCTCCCGGGATGGTGACTCCAGCAGCTCCCTGGGCAGCTGTTCCAATGCCTGACAGCCCTGGCAGCACAGAGATTCCTCCTCACATCCAGCCTGAACCTCCCCTGGGGCAACTTGAGGCCGTTTCCTCTTGTTCTGTTGCTTGTTACCAGGGAGAACAGACCAACCCCACCTGGCTCCAGATTCCTTTCAGGTAGAGTGAGAAGGTTTCCCCTGAGCCTTCTCCAGGCTCAACATGCCCAGATCCCTCAGCCCTTCCTCATCTGAGATGTGCTCCAAATCCTTTCCTAGCTTGGCAGTCCAGCCTCTGGATCCTCTCCAGCACCTCCTTGTAGAGAGAGGCCCAGAACTGGACACAGGATTGGAGGTGCAGCCTCACTGAAGCCAAGCACAGGCCGATGCTCCCCTCAGCTCCCTGCTCCTGCTGACAGCACCGTCCCTGAGCCAGGCCAGGGTGCCCTTGGGCTTCTTGGCCACCTGATGTCTGCAGTTGTTACTCATTGATCCTGTGAATGTGGGAGGAATCCTGTGACAACTTTCCCCTCTCCCTCACTCCCTGGGCCTGCTTCCCTCGCTGAGCTGTGCTGCTGTGGGGTGTGGGCTCAGCGCCGGAGCCGCTGCCAGCGCCGCCTCTGCCGCCGGCCCCGGGGAACGTGGGGCTGGTTCCTCCTGAGAACGCCCAGAGCTCCTCACACAAGGGAGTGTTTGAGCCCAGCCCCTTGTTTTCCTTAATTAATGCCTTATCAGCACACTTGCAGTGCAGGAGAAGTATGTGCAATCTCAGGACAAAGCGCTGGAAGAAGAAGTGATGGATCTCTAACACCCCCACCTCTTCCACCTCTCTGTTTTGGCACCTCTCCTGCTGCCAGGAGCTGAAGGATCAGAGCAGGTGAGAGGCTGCTGCTGGGCTCCCTCTCCCTCAGGGGTTCTCCCTCAGCAGCTTTGGCCTCTCCTTGGCAACTGGGGGATTTCACCAGGTGAAGGCACAGTTAGAAAGGGCACAGGGGGCCTGACCTTTCCCCCAGGATGACCAGGATAGAGCCAGAGAAAGGAAAATCAGTTGTAGCTGTCTCTTCTGCAGGGAGTCAAAAGCTCAGGGTGTTGTGTGGCGCATGGGGCTGGAGCTCAGAGGAGGCTCCAGGCTGAGGAGCCCCTGCTCTGCCTCAGGCAGGACAGAAAGCTGCTCAGGTTCTTGCTTTTTTAAAACAACACTGGGCTCTTTCTGAATAAAACACACCCTTGTCTCATTTTCATCTCCAGAGTTTGCTGAACCTGAATAAATAAAACCCAGAGTGCCCCAAAGCCTGAGGCCAAAGAGCCTCTGGGGAGAAGGTCAGGTGGGTGGCAGCAGGAGGGTCGCTGGGGCTGGAAGGGGCTGTGCCCACAGATCCCTCCTCACCCGTGGGGCTGGGGGCCAAATGCTGCACTGGGGCAGCGAGACACAAACTGCAAGGTTGGCTTTTGGCAGCTGCTGCTGCAGAAGAGCCCCTGTGTGAGTCAGCAGGAGGCTGCAGCGCGGCGCTTGCGTCTCCCCAGAGGCGCCTGCTCTGCCCTCCTCCACCTTGTTCTCCTCTTCCTGGCCTTACATTCTCCAGCACCTTCTCACTTCCCAAGGCTGGAGCCTCCCCTCTTTCCCAGGCTGCCTGGCAGTGCCCTGCTCAGTGTCTCTGAGGCCAGGGGCTGTCCCTCAGCAGGGGCTGCAGCGAGGTGGGGAGTTCAGCCTTAAACTTCCTGCACCTCACAGCTCTGTGGCCAGGAGCAGGAGACCAGGAGGAGTTTAGAGGGGAGAAGGAAAGCAAGGACACATGTCCACACACACACACACTCTTGTGCTTTAACCAGGTCACAAAGACCCCTTCAAACCTAAACATCCCATCCCTGCCTGCTGTCAGTGCCTGAGGCTCTCCTGAGGGCCCTGGGCCTTCCCTCAGCATCCCAGGCTGGAACCCAGCGGCTGCACTTGGCTGTCCCCTGGGGCTGAAGGTCTGAGGCTGATGTGGCTGTACCTGGAGCTGAGGCTCTTCCATCCTGCCCTTGTGGACTCAGCCCTGTGATTGCAAAAATGGGAACTTGCAGTGGGTTTTTTCATGGCTTTGAGAGATTTGGTGGCTTAAAAGGCTACTGGCAGGTCAAGCTGGAGTTACAAGAGCCATCAAAGCTTTTGTGGCTGTTTGGCTTTTCTATTGGAATGACCCAGGCAGTATCTGCTGCCCCAGAAAATGGAGCTGCAAAGGGATGGGAAGCTCAGCTCAGGGAACCTCTGCTGTGCCTGAGCTGAGAGCTGGAAGAGCCACAACCTGACAAGTGCAGTGGTTTGGGACCCTGGGGCTCGTTGCAGCCTGGGCTGGTGAGGTGGGAGCTGAACTGGGACCATGCTGCTGCTGCTGGGGGGAAGCAGAAGGGGCTCTGCAGCCATCAGAGAGCCCGGGAAGGGCCAGGGATGCTGGTGGGAACCATCCCAGCCTGCTCCTGCACACACACCCCCACGCTGGGAGGGGACAAGGCTCCGGGGCTGAGGGAGGTGACACTTTGGCTCCTGTCGCTCCCGTTGAGCAATCAGCAGTGGCCAAGGGCCAGGATTAGTCACCCCAGCTGAGGCACATCCCTAGGGGGGGCTGGGCTTTCTGCAGAGCTGGTCCTACCTGCCCCAGCCCCTCCAAGCCCGGCGCCAGGAGGGGCTGATCCCACCCCCCACCCGTGTGGGACCTCCTGGGCGTGTTCTTTGGGCCAGAGGGGTTTGGGCTGAGCTGGGCTTTGCCACAGCCCATCCATTGCTTCCAGCCCCAAGTCCTGTCTCACAGCCAGACCATCACAGCAGGGCCCTGGCTGCCCATCCACAGCTGCTTGTGGGGGAAGCACCCAGAGCTGGGTCACCCCACAGCCACAGCTCCCTCCCAGTAGCCCAACCTGTGGCTGGGTCAGGCCAAGCTGGGTGGCCACGTGTCACTGATGTGAGTCCAGGCTCAGCCCTGTGTGAGGAGAGACTCAGCAGGGCTGTGGGGTGGAGGAGTTGGGCTCAGATCCTGAGGATGGGGCCCAGGAAAGGCTGGGGGCTGCCACTTCCATCCTGGTGCTCTCACTCAAAGGCTGTGAGTGTCCCATCCTGTGGTACCTGCTGAGGAGAACAAAAACTGCCCAAAACCTCCCAAGCCCCCAGCCCAGGCAGCCAGGGCAGGACTGGCACACCCAGCACCATCTCTCTGGGTGCCACAGTGCCAGGGAGCTGCCTCAGCCGGCCCCACTGGGCAACCAGGAGCCAGCCAGTCCTGGCCCTGGGCACAAAGCCCTGCAGGGAGGGTGTGAGAGCTGGGGACAAGGGACAAGCCAGGCTGTGGGTCCTCTGGCCCCACTCAGGACTGGCAGAGCCTGTTGCAGGCAGCAGCCAGGGACAGCATCCCCTGCTTGCCCTCAGAGGCTTGTTTCAGCAACCTTAACCATGTGGCTACCAGCCACGAGTGACAGCCCCTGTGCTGGTGAGTGGCTCCAGGATGGGAGATACTCCCTGGCCCTGGGGCACCTGCAGCCCTTTGCTGGTGTTAATGACACTAATTGCATGTGTCTGAGCTCTCTGCTGTGGGCTGGGGGCTGCCGGGGACTCCGAGACCCTCCAGTGGGCCCTGACATGGGACTGAGGTCTCAGTGTCTCCCTGGTCCCCTCTGTCTGTGTCCCACCACCCTACATGAAACAGGGGGACCCCGGGGAACACTCCTCAGCAGCACAACCCTCTCCCAGGAGGTGTTGGAAGGCCCAAGGCCTCCCTCCCAGCCCCAGAAAGCTGCTGAACCGGCTGGGAGCCGGGGAGCCCCATCCCACAGGGCTCAGCCACGGCGGCACTTCTGGCTGCTGCTGAAGTACCAGGGAGGTCCTGGAGTTCTCCCCTACCTGTGAGCCCTGAGAGGCAGAGATGGACAATCACCCTGCTCCACCCCCTCCCTGAGCACCAGCACCCTCAGCTCCCACCTCCACCCCCCCAGCTGAACCAGCTCATGTCCCTGCACTGCCAGGTCAAGGGCCAGCAGGAGCCCTGGGCTCGTTTTTCACGTCGGCCGGCCCCAGCTGAGGGTAATTACAGGGCTGGGGCTGGTTCCCAGGCTGGGAGCGCTGGGGGCCAGGCAGAGGCCAAGTGTCTGGGCCTTTCCCTGCTCTGCCCCTGCTGCAGGAACCGGCTGCACTGCCCAGCACTGCCGGGGCTGGGGCCACGGAGCCCGGCCTCAGGGGGCCACATGGCACCCACACTCACTGCTGGGACATGTGGTGAGGGCCTGGGGGGTAGGCTGGGGGCTGGGGGGCTTTGGAGAGGCTGAGGAGCTTTACAGGGGCTGGGGGTCTTTGCAGGGGTTGGGGGTCTTTGCAGGGGTTGAGGGTCTTTGCAGGGGTTGGGGGTCTTTGCAGGGGTTAATCACAGAAGCTCAAGGGCTGGAGGGGACCTGGAAAGCTCATCCAGTGCAACCCCCCTGCTAGAGCAGGGCCACCTAGAGCAGGGCACACAGCAACTCATCCAGCTGGGTTGGAATGTCCCCAGAGGAGCCTCCACAGCCCATCTGGGCCTCCTCCAGGCTGGTTTTGTGCAGCTCCACTCCGCAGAGCAGCCGGAGCCTTCCCCCAGCACCCCTCCCTCCAGCCTGTGCCCCACAAGCCCTGCACACAACAGGGGCATTTCCTTCATCGTGCCTCAGTTTCCCCAAAGCCCAAGAGCTCCTGACACCCCAGGAGCTGGGGTCAGGCCCTGTGGGGTGTCTCAGGGCTGTTGTATCCCCCCTGCCCTGTCCTGGCCGGGACCCCCGGGTGGTGTGTCCTGAGTCACGGCGCGTTTCCTCCCGGCATCGCGGCGTTTCCCATCAAAGGGCTCCTGCCCTGCCCTGCCCTGCTGTGCCTCAGCTGATGAGCTCATGGCCCAGGGTGCCGTGACTCTATTTTATTGTAATTGTTTCTCATGTTGGAACTCGTGCTGCAGCAGGGGAAGGGGGTGGGGGTGGGGGTGTGGGGGGGCTGCGCTGGGTGAGCTGCGCCCGGCGCCGTGGCCACACGCCAAGGCCACAACTGCTGAGCTTTCGCCCTCCCTGGCACGTCCAGACCTCGGCAGGGGTGTCCCCACCCCGATGATGACCCCCCAAAGCTGTCCCTGTGGGGAACCCCCCACCTCAGACACAGAGGGGAGCTGCTGGGGGAACCTGTGGAAGTGCACAAGGGCTTTGCCGGTGGCTTTGGGGACTCTGTGGGTATCACTAAGGGGATGGGACACCCCACTGCAGAGTCAGGGCCCTCGGTGCACCCCACGGAGCAGCCAGTGCTGGAAATCACCTCAGCTCATCCCTGCAGGGCTGCCAAAACCCTCCTCCCCCGCGGCTGAGCCCACCCCGGGAGCCCTTCCCCGGGCTGCAGCTTTGCAGCCGCCGTGGGACACGGCTCATGGGCAGGGACGGGGGTTCGTGGGCACCCTGAGAGCCCGTCCCGGGGCTGGAGGGGGTTGGGAGCAGCTGAACCGGTGCTGCAGACGCGGGGAGACCCGGGAGCTCGGCGCGGGGCCGGGAGGGGAAGCGGTGCCCGGCGGCGGGAGCTGCCCCGACACGTGTGCGGGGGAGAGACGAGGCAAAACCAGAGGCAGGAGTGCAGGAGATGGTTTATTGGAGAGGCACAGAGGCTTTAGCAACATGTGACACCCTCCCCTGGGATGGGGAGGGTTCTGCCCAGACCCCCACACCCCCCCCAGCCCATCTCAGCCCCTCACCTCCTCCCGCTGCAGCTCCAGCCCTCGGGAACGGGCGCTTTGGAGCTGCCACGTGCTGAGCTGTGTCCCCCCCTCCTCTGCAAAATGTTAAATAGCGGGGGGCCAGCAGCCCTCAGGGCCAGAGGCACCCCCTCTCCCTCCCTTCCCACCCCCCAGGCAAGAGCAGAGAGGAGAGGGAAGGAGGAGGGGGGACACGTCCCAAAGCCGCCCAGCAAACACCACACATGGCCCCAGCTCCCGGCATCCTGGGGGGGGACCATGGAGGAGCTGAGACACCTCCCCCCGAAACAAAACCACACAAAAATAAAAGACCACGACAAAATGAACCACAGAGAGATGCCAAAGAGACTGAGGGGGTTGGGGGGAAGGGAGGGAGGTGGGGGACAGGTGGGGGCCCAGGCCCCGGCTCCTCGGGGGCCATTCAGTTCTTGGGCTCTTCGCCAGCGTCGCCGCCGTCCTCTCCGGCGCACTCGGCTGTCCATAGCGTGAGGTTGTCCCTGAGCAGCTGCATGATGAGGGTGCTGTCCTTGTAGGAGTCTTCACTGAGCGTGTGCAGGTCCCCCATGGCCTCGTCGAAGGTGGTCTTGGCCAGGGAGATGGCCTGCTCGGGGGCGTTGGCGATCTCGTAGTGGAAGACGGAGAAGTTGAGGGCCAGCCCCAGGCGGATGGGGTTCGTGGGCTGCATCTCCTTTTTGCTGATGTCCATGGCCTCCTGGTAGGCTTCCTGGGCGCTGTCTATCGCCTTCTTGCGGTCGTTCCCCGTGGCCACTTCGGCCAGGTATCGGTAATAGTCACCTTTCATCTTCAGGTAGAAGACCTTGCTCTCGGATTCGCTCGCCTTCTTGATGAGATACTTGTCCAGCAAGCTCAGGACGGTGTTGCAGACGGAGTTGAGCTCCCCTTCCACCTTCTCCCGGTACTCATTGACCAGCTGTGCTTTGTCATCTCCCTCCTCGGTCTTGTGCTCGATGCTGGAGATGACCCTCCAGGCCGAGCGCTGGCAGCCCACCACGTTCTTGTAGGCGACGGACAGGAGGTTGCGCTCCTCGTTCGACAGCTCGTCCCCGTGTTCCACCACGGCCTTCATGAAGTCTGCCATGTCCTCGTAGCGCTCGGCCTGCTCGGCCAGCTTGGCTTTCTGCACTTGCTGGTTTCTTGCCATGGCTGAGACGCGGGGCGCGGGGCGGACGCTTCGGGGCGAGCAGCGGGGCCGGGAGCCGTCGGAGCCTCTGCAGAGCTCAGCCCACGGGATTCGCTTTTGGCTGAGCGTCGGAGCCTCGAGCGAGAGCGGGAGGAGCCAGCGAGGGCGAAGGAGTGTCCTCCTCCTCCTCCTCCTCCTCCTCCTCCTCCTTCCCCTGTTTCCTCCCCACCGAGCCCAACCTTAAAAGGCAAATTGCCGTGAATCATCGCCCGCGGGCGGCGGGAGCTGAGGAAGGGGCGAGAGGGGTGGCCAACGCCTTCCCCTCCCATCCCCTCCCATCCCCTCCGCTCCCATCCCCTCCTCTCCCCTCCCCACGGGACCCCGGGAGGGTTCGGCGGTGGGCGCAGCACCCCGGGGGTTCATCCCCCCATCAACGCTGGGACCGAGGGAACTCCCCGTCCCACAGCTAAAAGCGGGACCGGGGTGATGGTTTTGGGGGAGGCTGAGATGTGGCAGCTCTCTCCACCTCCCCCCGGAGAAATGGGCCACGGGGTGTGTCTGCTCATAAAAACGGTTTCCTCCCTCCCCCCCCCAAAAAACCCCTCATATCACCGTCGTTTTTGTATGGTGATTAAGTCGTTAGTAATGGCAAGGGCTTGACAGACAGGTATTTATTCCCACAGGTGGGGAAACTGAGGCAGAGGCTCAGCAACCGTCCCCAGCGCCTCGGGAGGGGCCGTCCCGCGGCAAAGCCCAAGCGGGACCCCCCGAGACCTCCCGCAGACGGGGACCCACCGGGCAGCTTGGAGACCCCCCCAGCCCCGCTGCCTCGGGCTCCTCCACCAGCCCAGGGCCGCGTTTCCCCACCCAGCAGCTCTCCGGGGACTTGTCTCATCTCTCCGCGTGTAACCGAACACTTCTGGGCTTGGCGGGGTTGGGGTTTTCTTGTTCTCCCGAGGTTTTCTTTGACAGGAGCTGAGTGCGGGTGCTGAGCCGCGATTGGCATCTGCGCCTGGCGTTGCGCTGCAGTTTCACTCGCCTCCTGCTCCGGCTTGTTGCCACACGCCGGGTGCCGGCGGCTCCTGGCGCGGCTGCAGCCCCGGGCTCGCCGAGCCGTGCGGGAACCGTGCTGGAGCCGTTTGAGCCGTGCGGGAGCCGTGCGGGAGCCGTGCGGGAGCCGTGCGGGAGCTGTGCTCACCGGCACCGCACCGAGCCACGAAAGGGTTTGGGAGGTTTATTTCTGACTCGCCGTGACCCCCACAAACGGGCCCCGGGGCCACCGCGGCCGGGAGAGCCCCGTCCCGTCCCCCCGCAGCTCCCGCACAGATGATGCTGAGGACGGGACCTCACCTGGGGATGCTTT
The DNA here is from genome assembly GCF_028858725.1 of Colius striatus. Taxonomy (NCBI): domain Eukaryota; kingdom Metazoa; phylum Chordata; class Aves; order Coliiformes; family Coliidae; genus Colius; species Colius striatus. Next base: position 2,463,506 of record NC_084782.1, read on the forward strand.
TCCCGATCACGTGCGGGAGAACACCCCCAGATCGCTCCCTCCCCACCCTGGCAGAGGCGGGGGGAGCTGGGGCTGAGCCCCATCCTCCAGAGGCAGTGGGAGCTGCTGCCCCGGATGGGCCCGATCCGGCGCGGGAGCTGGTGACCAAAGGAACGGCCACTGCGCCGGGAAACCTTCTGCTGGGGGGCAGGTGAACCAGTAGAGACCCTCAGAGAGCTTCAACCAAGCAGAACCCCCCCAGAGGAGGTGTTGGGGGCCAAACGGGAAGCACAATGTACCCGACCCTCTATAACCCGCCCTGCAAAGCACCGCGGCAGCGCTGCCGGGGCGGGCACGGGCTGAGCTCAGCAGCAAAGCTGCGCACGGTGGGGGGCTGCAGCCCTCAGCCCCGGCAAAACACCCCCAAAATGCCTTCAAAACCTCGGGATCCGGCACTGACCCGGCTGCATTTGGGCTGATTCAACCCATCAGCCCAGCCCCGAGACGGTCCCGAGGGGAGACCCCCCAGCAGGACCCCCCTGAGCCGGCCGGGAAGCTCAGCCGGGGTGTGGGACAGCCCGACAGCCCCTGCCACAGGCGCTGCGCTGCTGCCAAGCTTTGGTTGCAACTGGCTGAGAAGAGGCTGCAGAAACACTCTGCTCTACCGGTTTGGTGAAAGGCAGCGTGTGGGTGAAGGGAAGAGCCTCGGACGGCTGCGGGTGAGCTCGGCTGCAGCGGCACCCCGCGGGTGCAGCACAAGGTGCAGCACCCCACAAACGGGCACCCGGCTCAGCCCCAGCCCTGTGAGCATCTCCCACCCCACAACCGGGCACCCGGCTCAGCCCCAGCCCTGTGAGCATCTCCCACCCCACAAACGGGCACCCGGCTCAGCCCCAGCCCTGTGAGCATCTCCCACCCCACAAACGGGCACCTGGCTCAGCCCCAGCCCTGTGAGCATCTCCCACCCCACAAACGGGCACCCGGCTCAGCCCCAGCCCTTGAGCATCTCCCACCCCACAACCGGGCACCCGGCTCAGCCCCAGCCCTGTGAGCATCTCCCACCCCACAAACGGGCACCCAGCTCAGCCCCAGCCCTTGAGCATCTCCCACCCCACAACCGGGCACCCGGCTCAGCCCCAGCCCTGTGAGCATCTCCCACCCCACAAACGGGCACCTGGCTCAGCCCCAGCCCTTGAGCATCTCCCACCCCACAAACGGGCACCTGGCTCAGCCCCAGCCCTGTGAGCATCTCCCACCCCACAAACGGGCACCCGGCTCAGCCCCAGCCCTTGAGCATCTCCCACCCCACAACCGGGCACCCGGCTCAGCCCCAGCCCTGTGAGCATCTCCCACCCCACAAACGGGCACCCAGCTCAGCCCCAGCCCTTGAGCATCTCCCACCCCACAACCGGGCACCCGGCTCAGCCCCAGCCCTTGAGCATCTCCCACCCCACAACCGGGCACCCGGCTCAGCCCCAGCCCTGTGAGCATCTCCCACCCCACAAACGGGCACCCAGCTCAGCCCCAGCCCTTGAGCATCTCCCACCCCACAACCGGGCACCCAGCTCAGCCCCAGCCCTGTGAGCATCTCCCACCCCACAAACGGGCACCCGGCTCAGCCCCAGCCCTGTGAGCATCTCCCACCCCACAAACGGGCATCCGGCTCAGCCCCAGCCCTGTGAGCATCTCCCACCCCACAAACGGGCATCCGGCTCAGCCCCAGCCCTGTGAGCATCTCCCACCCCACAAACGGGCACCCGGCTCAGCCCCAGCCCTGTGAGCATCTCCCACCCCACAAACGGGCACCCGGCTCAGCCCCAGCCCTGTGAGCATCTCCCACCCCACAAACGGGCACCCAGCTCAGCCCCAGCCCTTGAGCATCTCCCACCCCACAAACGGGCACCCAGCTCAGCCCCAGCCCTTGAGCATCTCGCACCCCACAACCGGGCACCCGGCTCAGCCCCAGCCCTTGAGCATCTCCCACCCCACAAACGGGCACCCGGCTCAGCCCCAGCCCTGTGAGCATCTCCCACCCCACAAACTGGCACCCGGCTCAGCCCCAGCCCTTGAGCATCTCCCACCCCACAAACGGGCACCCGGCTCAGCCCCAGCCCTGTGAGCATCTCCCACCCCACAAACGGGCACCCGGCTCAGCCCCAGCCCTGTGAGCATCTCCCACCCCACAAACGGGCACCCGGCTCAGCCCCAACACCAACAGCATTTCCCACCCCCTGAACTGAGCTGGGCTGAAGCTGCTGCAGGTGCTTGAGAGGCTCAGGGTGCTCAGGAGGCTGCTCATGGCTGTTCCCAGCAGTATTGGGCAGATGTCAGAGCCCTCCTGGTCCCCCCCGGCCAGCCCTGTGCCCCCTGGGCTGAGAGTCCCCTGCCCACAGCTCTGGAGGGGATGGATTTTGCAGGGGGGAGCTCGCTGCACCCCATGTCCTTCCACAGCCCTAAGGCTCGTGCCCTTCCCTCTGCAGAGGGTGCAGAGCCACAGAAGGCTGAGGCTCCTCAAGGCTTGTGCCCCCTTGGCTGGCCCGGGGGGGGGCAGAGGGGTGCCAGCCCTCCCTGGCTCCCGCTGGTGTGCCCTGGCAGCCGGCACAGAGCAGCCTCACACCGACCTACAGCAAACAGGAGACACTTTTATTGTGTTACAAAAGTAAAAGGCATAAATAGAAGGTGAGTGCTGCGGGGCTGGGGCTGGGGCTGTCCCGCAGCCCCTCCCCTAAACCTAGAACCACGCTGGGATGAAACAGGAATGGGGGGAGGTGGCGGTTTGCAAAGGTAAACTCTGACCATGTGCTGGCTGGAGAGTCCTCCTGCCCCCAGCCACGCTGCAGAGGGGCTCGTGGGGCCGTGGGGCCGCTGGCTTGCCTGTAAAAACTCGTTTCAGAAGCCGCAGGAACAGCAGCTGCCCCCTTGCAGAGCCCGCACGGGGTGAGGCTGCTGGGGACCCGGAGCCACCTTATTGCACTCACTTATGGCTTGGAGCTCTGCACCCCTGGGGCTCCTGGCAGGGGTGGGAAAAGCTTTTCCTGGTGCACAGCCCCTCCTCGTGCAGAGGGAGGGAGGGAGGGAGGGGGCACAGGCAGCCCCGGCCAGCCGAGGCACTCGCGGTGCTCATGGCTGTGGGCTCCGGCGCTGCCCGCGGCGTCTCGGCTCCCCACGGGGCTCTGCTGAGGGCTGTGGGCTGCCAGGACACTGCAGCAACACACACACAGGGACAGGAGAGAGGAGGAAAACAGAGTGTTAGTGCCAGAAACCCAGGAGTGAGGAGCAGAGCCCAGGCTCAGGGGCAGAGAGGGGAGGCAGGGCTGTGTCAGAGGAGGAATCTGGTGTTAGAGAGGAAAACAGGCTGAGGGGGAGGGATGGAGCACCTGAAGCACAGAGTCAGGGCTGGCATTGGAAACACAATGGCAGGGCTTGGGAGGGACCTTTAGAGATCATTCAGTCCAACCCCCTGCCAAAGGTCACACAGGAACGTGTCCAGGTGGGGTTGAAGCCCTCCAAGAAGGAGCCTCCACACGCTCCCTGGGCAGCCTGGGCCAGGGCTCCCTCCCCTCAGCACTCAAACAGCTTCTCCTTATGTCTCAGTGGAACTGTTTGTGTTCCAGCTTCATCCCATCACCCTTTGTCCTGTCACTGGATACCACAGAGACCCGTTTGGGCTCCTGCTCCTCTGTTCAGGCCCCAGTTGGCTCCAAATCCTCAACCAGGGGTTTCCTCCACACCCAGCAGGGCAGCTCCACTGGGCACAGCCCACAGTGTGTCAGTCCCAGGCTCCAGGAGCCCTCAGCCCCACACAGAGCAGCTCCAGCCCCAGCCCCAAACAGGGGAACCATCCCCTTGTCTGGCTGAGGCTGTGGGTGACCCCTCTGTCCCCCATCCCAGCCCGGGCTCAGCCCAGGGGCACACGATGGCTCTGGGTCTGGCAGCAATGGCACATGGGGGGTGAGAAGGGTGGCTGAGGGGAGAAGAAAGCAGCTCCTTACCAGGTAACCCTCAGAAAGCAGAGCTAAGGTCCAGGGATGGGGCCCATCCCGTCAGGCTGTGCAGGAGATGGCAAAGTCCTGGCAGGCATCCTCCTGCGGGAGACACCAGCGGTTACACCTCACACCCTGGGGCCGAGGCACAGGGGCCACAGTCCCACCCTGGGCCCAGCCAGGAGGGTGTGGAAAGGGTGAGGGAGGTGATGGGTTGTGCAGTGATGTGAGACTGGAGACAGGGGAGGGAAATGCAGCAAGAGCCCTGGCAGCCAGCCCCCTGCCCTGAGCCGGCTGCAGGGAATGAAACAGCACCCAGGCACTTCACTCTTCAAAAATAGAACTTTATTATGTCGAGTAACAAAGGAAACCGGTTTAAATAAAAACAGGAAGGAGTTTGGCCCCTGATTTGCCCCCTCCCCAGCCCCTCAAAGGCAGGGCCGGCGGGGAAGGGCCGGGGGTCCCTCCGGACGCTGCATCCCCGGCTGCGGAGCGGGGACCGAGGGCCACCTGCTGGGACCCGGCAGAAGTTCAGCTGCCTCCGTGCCCTCCCCGAGCTCCCTGAGCAGCCAGGCAGCGGGGATGCACCTCAGCCTGGCCCCTGGGGCTGCCTCTGCCCGAGGCTGGGACGTGTCAGACCCATGGCAACCCAACCGAGGCCCCTTGGCAACAAAGGCTGCGGGGCTGGTGCCACCCTGCACTGACCAGGGAACCTCCTACATAGAGCAAAATACCTACAAGTTGTGCAAAAAGATCCAGCAGCTTGTAAGAACACAATTCAAGTATTGCTGAGGGGGTGTGGGGCTCCTCTCTGCACAGGGATAGTGCTCAGGGTGGTTCTGGGTGCTGGGGACAGACCCCCACTGCGTGCCCACGAGGGGTTATCGGGGCCCTGGCCCCTCTCTGCTTCCTCAGCCAGATGAGCCCAGGGAGGCTGCAGCCCCCAGGAACTCACACACCTCTCTGTTGCCTTTTGGTCTCCCACAGCAGGGCATAACCCAGCTTTCCTGGCCCACTCAGGCTCCCAAATCTGGCATCTCTGGAGAAGAGCCACAGGATGCTGCATGTTCCTCCTTCCCTGGCAGAGGGAGGATCATCCCAACTCCTGGCTGCAAGGCTTTGTCTTACTGTCAGGGCCAAAACACAGAGGGTTCCTCAAGCAACCCCACAGTGACCAGCCAGAAACAGGATCAACTTCTACATCTGCTGGGAGCCAGAATCCTTGCAGCTGAACAGCCCCAAAGCTGAACAGCCCCAAAATACCAAGGCACAGCAGCTGCTGGGCAGCAGAAACTGCTCTGGCAGCACTTGAGGTGAGAAGGTGGCTGTCAAGAGACAGATGCTCCCTGTCCTGCTCCTCCCCACATCAGCACAGGGCAAGGCTGCTCGTGGAGCTCAGGAGAACCCCCCCAGAGCTCTTTGCTCCCCTTGTGCAGCAGGGAGACCCTGCTTCCTGCACCAGCCTGAGGGTCTTGCATGCTGTTGGGCTCTGCCAGTCCAAAGCCCAGACAGGTCACATCACAGTGAAACAAATCAACAACCAATAAATAAATTACATAGAGATATAAAACCAAAGGCAACGGCGGCTCAGCGAGTCTTTGGGAGCTCTGCAGCACAGGGCTGGCCTGCCCCAGGCCCAGGGATGGCAGGAGGGGAGGTGCTGGCTGGAGGAGGAGCAGGTACAGCAGGCCCTGGGCTGCTCAGAGCACTGCTAGGGAATGCCTCCTACCATGCTGGTGTCAGCCTTGGCTCCAAAGGAGGGGATTTCACTCTTGGGACTGGATGGGGTCCCGACATCTGGCTGGATGAATCCTCTCCTGTCTATCAAACTGGAAAAGAGAAAGGGAAGGGGAGTTGGGGAAATGAAGAGTTGAACTCTCCAGGCTCAAGCACAGGAGAAGTGACAGTTCCATTGGAACATAAGGAGAAGCTGTTTGAGTGCTGAGGTGAGGGAGCCCTGGCCCAGGCTGCCCAGGGAGGGTGTGGAGGCTCCTTCTGTGGAGGACTTCAAAACCTCCCTGGACACGTTCCTGTGTGACCTGATCTAGGTGGGAGCTGCTTTGGCAGGGGGTTGGGCTGGATCAGCTCTGAAGGTCCCTTCCAACCCCCACCATTCTGTGACTCTGTGATCTCCTGTCTTTCTCTGCAGGGACTGGGAATTGGTTCCTCCTCATCACAGAAGCAGATGTGTTTGTGCTGACACAACCTCCCCTGAGCTGGGCTGAATCTGTCCCTTCCAAGGCTCCTCTCACCCAGCCAGATGTGATTCCCAGCTGAGGCTCTTACCTGGGATGGAATGGTCCACACAGCACAGCACAGCAGTTTGTGAGGATGCTTTTATGGCTGTAAGGATTGGCAAACTCTGAGCCCCTCTTATTTGACCAGGACCCTTTGATCTGAAAGGAAAAGGACACGAGAAGATTAAAACAGGAAGGATGTGACAACAGATGGTTACACTGTCATGGCCTGGGTTTGGATCCTTGCTCAAGAGGTGGAAAGTTTTGCTGCAGTGTCCTCCCTCTCCTTGCTCTAATGAGAGCAGTTGCAGAAGGGCAGCCAGAGATGGCACCACACTGCCAAGGCTGAGCCTGGCAGCTAGAGAGCTCCTGAGCTGAGCCCTCCCCATGCTGCACAGCAGCTTGTCAGCATCACCCCCTTCAGCATCAGCCTCTTCCTCCTCCTCCTCCCCAAGGCTGACAGCTCATCAGAGCAGGGCTCTGGCTCACAGTCCCTCCTGGGCTCCTCAGGCCCTACACAGAGCAAGGGGATTCCCAGGGAGGAAACAATCTCACCCTCCCCACCCCGAGCAGCTGCCGCTGGGACTCTGATACCGAAACCCCGGCTGCATGGAGCGTGGGCAGGTGGGAGTGGGCAGATGCTATCCCTGGCCTCAAGCCCCTGGCTGCAGCCAACCATTTACCATGACATTTCCTCCTTTTGTTCTGACTTCCTCTCCCCAGTTGCAGCACGAGGCTGCCAACGTGGGCAATGCAGCCAGAGAGGCAAAGAGCCACCTGCTTCAGAGCCGTGTGTCCCAGCACCAGCGTGACCCCCAGCAGCTTCACCCACCCCCTGCAGAGCTGCCAAGGCCTCTGAACCTCACAGAGGGTGGAGAGGAAAGGGGAGGGGAAATGTAAAGGGATGCAAACATGCTTCATGTAGTGCTGGGAGCTTCCAGCAAGGATTACAGGTACTTCTGGCCAGGAGAGTGAATTTTGATTCCAAGGATCAGACAGATCCTGCTCTTCCATACAACCTGCCTGGCTCAGGTGCTCAGCTGGCCCCCAGGCTCTGCACCCACCCCAGCCTGGGAGGGAAATCTCATCACATGTCTGTACATTTGCCTATTAGACACGAGGAACTGACAGAGGGACTTGCCCAAGGTGTCACAGGGAGCCTGTGACTGTGTGGGATGCTGGGTTGAGAACACCCATGTCCCAGGTGAACACCCAAACCCATCTCTGGGGCCACCCTGCCTGCTTTCATCTCAGAACTCCTCACTTTAAACAAGGCCACAGAAAGACTGGAATAAAAACACTCATGGCTGTTGTAACCACACTCATGGCTGTTATAACCACACTCATGGCTGTTGTAACGTGGCTGTGTCAGGCTGGGGGGGTGTCACAGGGTCCCCCTGCCTCAGCCACTGGCCAGAACGCCCCAGGCACAGACAGCACCAACACACTGCTGCCAGGCAGGAGCTAAGGAGTCCCCCAAAACCTTCCCTCCCCCCCAAAACCTCCCCTCTGCTCAGGCCCCATGCAAGGCCAGGCATCCTGTACTCACATCTTCGTTGGTCGTCAGGTTGGAGGCGACTAAGTAAGTGTGAAAACCTGAGAGGCCTAAAATAGACCAGACTGAGAAAAAACAAATCACCAGCTCCAGCACAGTGAAACAAAAGTCAAGGAAGGCTCAAGAGAACAAAATCATCCTGCAAGGAGAGGCAGAGGGTTGTTTAGGGAGGTGCATGGTGCAACCACACACACTGGGGTCACGAAAACCTCCCTGCCAGCTTCCCTGTGCCATTGTGCAGGCATCCACCAAGGCCTCCTCCTCCAGCCTCAGCCTCACCACTCAACTTCTTTGTCATCCACTCTTAGGAACTAAAGGTCTTCCCAGATTTGCTGAAGTTATCAGTCTACAGATGAAGAGATGCCCACCTGCCCTAACCTGGGTGTTAAGGGACTAAATGAGGTTGGGGGGAGTACCCCAGGGTGACCTTACAAAGAGCCCATTGCACCTCTCTGTTAGTCAGTGCTGCTGCCCCAGCACTCCACAGCCTGAGCAGCTGCTGGCAAGAGAAGGATATCTTGCAGGTGTTGTCTTCAGAGTGATGAGGAATCCATCTCTCTGAGAGCCTGCAAAGCAAAACAAGACAAAGAAAGACATTTCACCAGGCAGCTTTGCATCTCCAGCCAAAGCATTGCTCCTGAGCACACAGCCACCCCCTGCCAGCCAGATGGATCTGCCTGAGAAACACCTGCAGTTGCAACTGCAGAAATGCCAGAGAGCAGACACAGCTCCAGGAGATTTGGGGCTGACAAGGCAAGTCACCTTCCAACCCCAGCCTAAGGGCAGATGCACCCACCAGCTCGCTAGCTCTGGAGGGGATAACCCAGCCTCCAGGTCTCTCTGCAGCCAGGTGCAGGGTCTGTGCTTCCCACAGTCTGAGACCCCCCTTTATTCAGGCCACCTCAAGTGAGGAAGCTGGTGAAACCCCCCCTGCCCAGGCTCTGCCAGGAGCAGTGACCCCTGGCCACTCTGGACTTACGCAGGGTGAGGTGTGTGACGACACAAGCGAAGATGAAGGCTGTGAGGAAGGACAGGGAGAGGATGAAGGCGTAGAAGTAGCGGTAGTTGCGCTTGCCCACGCAGTTGCCCACCCAGGGGCAGTGGTGATCAAACCTCTCTGAAACAAAAGCACACAGTGAGGACTCCTCACAGCCTCCAACAGAGAGAGTTCTGCTGAGCCCCTGAAAACCAGGGGCTGTGAATCGAGCTTCCACACGTGGCCCTGAGAGCAGAACCCCCTCCACAGCACATGCTGGTTACAAGGCTCACCAGAGCACTGACACCTGCACACAGGCCCTTTTATTTCATCATCAAAGGCCACCCCATCCCTTTCCTCAACTCCTTTACAACTACAAGCCTTGTGACTGGGAATAGCCACTACTCAAATTGAAAGAGGCGAGGGAAAGTGCAGCAGCGTTTCCAGTCCCGAGTAGCACAGGGAGTGTGTGCCCACAGCTTCCCCAGCAGCCTCAGCCGCCTCTTCGGGGCACAAAACAACTTTCAAAGCTATGAAGATCTGCCTCAAAACCCACAGAAACTGCCTGGGAAGCCAGGGTCCAGGTGCAGGGTGTCTGGAAACACTCCTCCAGACAAGGGCTGCGTTTCAGACCAACGGGACTGCAGCTCTGGAGGTGACACTGGCTGTGGGATTCACTGCAGGCGCCTGCCCACTGCCCCTCACAGCTCCTCCTCAAACACTTTGCAGCCCACAGAGGAGTCCCAGCCACCCCCAAACTCCTAACACTTGGAAACTCCCAAACTTTCCTCCATCAGAGCCTTGGGGTTCTGTGACTGCTGATGGGTTGGCCGCTCGCTCAGCATAAAGCACAGCGGCCACATGCACACCACGCACCACCCAGAGGAGCTGCACAAGGAGTGAACTGTCAGGGCACAGCCCTAAAGCACACAGCACCCTGCTGCTGGTTCAGGTTGCTCCAGTGCAGTCAGGTTGTGCTGGGAACCTCCCCCTGCAGCTGCCCCACGCCCACGTGGAGCCACCAGAGGCTTTTCTTCAGCTCTTTGTTTATTGCTTTCTACCCCACACCACTCTCTGAGGGCACAGGGAAAGGACAAGAAGAGCTCAACCAGCATCTATGGTGGTGGCTCTGCCAGTCTGGTGACAGCAAAGGGTCAAACCCTGTGTTTGCTGGAGGCCCCAGCTGCATTTCCCAGCACCATCCTCCCAGCGCCAGGGAAAGCAGAGACGCGGAGTCTCGGATGTGCTGTCACTCTGAGCCACTGCACTGCTGTGGCTTTCCCTTGAAACAGAAAGAAACCTCACTCAGTACCTTTATCACCCTTTAGAAGAAGCAAAGGCAGCACAGCACAGCCCCTGTGTCCCAGGCAGCCCCCGGACTCACCGACGCAGTTGTCGCAGACGCTGCAGTGGGACGTGCGCGGCGGCCGGAACATTTTGCAGGTGTAACAGTACTTGAGCTTCACCACGTACTGGTTGATGACAACCTCCATGGTACGGGCTGGAGGGCGGTAGCTGGAGGTGCCCATGCTGTCTGCAGGGACAAGGGAGGGACAGTCACACTGCTGCAAGGGAAATCCAGGCTCCCCCCCAGCACCCCAAGCTGCCTCCTGGCAGGGGAAAGGATTGGCACGTGCTCTCCTGGCTTTAAGCAAGAGGCAGCTCAGCCTGCAGGATCTGCTGGAGCCAGGAACTCCACTCAGCTCCTCATTTATGTCCTTTGTCTGTCTGATGGCAGCACTGCTGGGATGCCAAGAGGAAGCAAGATCTGCCCAGTGCTTTGAGAACTCAAAGCAGTTTATAAACAATGAGCACTAAAGCAGCAGCACCAATAATAGCAGCTCACCTCTGCCTGTGCAGGGACCCAGCACAGGGAGGCAACAGCATCTGTCCATGCACCTGCAGCTCCTCCTGTGCCACAAGCACCAAGGTCATGGCAATGGGGGTGCTCTCAGCAGCAGCCCCTTCCCCACACAACAAAGTGACCTGGGGCTGGAGGCAGCAGCACTGCCAGGCTCCAGAGGCTCCTTCCATCGTGGTGGGGGAAGACAGTGAAGGGGTCTCAAGTGCCCCAGGCAGATCTCATTGCCACCTGACATGGGGATGTTATCAGCACAAGAGGATTCCTCCTCCTCCTCCCCATCCCACTGAGGATTTTTAGGGGCAGCACAAGTCACACCTGTGTGTGTTGTTCGTGGGGGGCTGGCAGCTGGAGGCTGCTTCTCTGCTCAGCAAAAGCATGAGCTGGAAACACTCCATCTCCTTTGGAATTTTGCAGGTTAAAGTCTTTTAAGTCACTCTTGAAAAAACCTCTTTCCAGCTCTGAGGAAGCCTCTGAAAACAGAGCTGGAACAGTGAGCATGTGAAGAGGATAATAAGTGGATTATACTAACAGTGACAGCTGGCACATCAGGCAGCATCTGCAGCCAGATTACTGCACCAGGGACTTAGGAACACAGAGACCCACGCTGAGGAGATTTAGAAGCTGCTTTTTTTAGGCAGATGGAGAATTATTGCCTTGCAGCTGACTTCAAGGGGATCAGACTGGAGTTGTCTCACAGCAGCTTTGCTCCAGCCTTTGTTACTGTGGGTCACATCCCCCAGGTGGGCAGACCCTTGGCTGCACACCCCTGCTGGGCTGCCACCAAAGCAGCCCATGGCACTTCTGAGATGGGGGCAAACATCAGCACACTGTTAGAAACTGTTGTAATAAAGAAAACCCAGAGGCACAGCAGCTTGATGGCTTAAAAAGGCAGACATTCATGCCTAAATGAATTACTCTGCATCCTCAGCACCCCTCGTTGGCAGAAGGCACAGGGTGAGGCTCCTCCAGGTCTGGGGAATGTTTGGAGTAACCAAGGCACTGCCCCACAGCAGCATGGGCACCCTCAGCCAGAAATCACGAGCTTGGCAGCACAATTCTGAAGGGAGACTGTCCCTGAGGGTGTTGGTGTTTAGAACACAGATGCCACAAGCTCTCCTTCCCCTGAGCTCAGCTCAGGGCTGCTGCTCAGGAACAGGAAGAGCCCAGCCCCACAGCACAGGGCTCTGCCAGGAAAGCAACAGCCCTGAAATGGAACCCACTGCTGCTTCTCTGCAGATCCTCTCTCTGAAGCCTGCTCTGCTGGAAGAGCTCACCACACCTCTCACAGACAGGTAAGACACCTTCAAGCCTCACAATCTGACATTCTGCCACTTCTTCCCAGGGACAAGGTGAGGAGTCAAGACTGGAAGGAGACTCTGCACACACAGGCATGGGCTGGGCCCCACGCAGGAGGGGAGCAGAAGCCTCACCAATCCGCTTCTCCAGGTCTGCAGCCTCGCTTGGGGTGGCTCTGGGCAGGATACCAGGGTCTCTGAAGCTTGTCTGGAGCAGGCAGCTGATGACAAAGAAGAAGAGGATGGCTGCAATGATGGGGATGGCCAGGGTCAGGTGGCTGGCAAGGAAGGGGCAGCTGTTGAAAGAAAAACAGAAGTGTTGCTGTCAGCCATTGCTACAGAACTGGCCATCAGCTGTGACACATCACAGGGCAGTGGGCTGAAGTGCTGCTGCTCTGCAGAGATCTCTGCAACAGCCCAGACAACACTGGAGTGGCACTGGGAGGATGAGGGCTTGCTTTGCCACAAAGACAGCAGCACAAGCCCCTGCAAACAGCCTCTTTGCCCTTCTGAAGCCTCAGAATCGTGTCTCAAAACCTCACCAGCTGCCTCAAAGCCAGGTCACCTTCCACAGTGGCAACATCAGGAACACCCTGAGCAAAGCAAAGATCAACACCAGGGCCAACAACACGTGAAGCTGAGAGGGAACTGGCTTTGATTCAATGCAGCTTTGCTGCCTCTGGCTGCCTCGTGTGCCCTTCATGCCGTGCCAGATGTTTGGCTGGGGACACCTTCCAGCACTGACACTGCTGTCACAAGCCACCAGGCACCTCAGCAGGCAATGCCCACTCCTGCACTCTCTGTGCTGTGACCTGGGGCTGGTTTTCCACAGCCAGGGCCTGGGGACTGCACTCTGCACTGGGGCAGCTCCCTCAGCCTCAGCCCAGCAGGCAGAGGGCCGAGGGGCACAGCTCTGCAGCTCCTGAGCCCCCTCCCACCCCTGGCTCTGTGGGGGCATTTGCTATCCTGAGCAGTGCTGAGCACCCAGAGCAGGGTGCAGGCTGGAGAGCTGCTTCAGTCCCATGTCTGTGGGCAGTGCTCTGGGAGGCAGTTGGAGGGGATTAAGCAGCTTTTATTTCAACTCCCAAGCTCAGTGGTCCAGAACAAAGCAGCCACCAAGCAACAAAACCCCTTCAGAGCGAGACCAAGGCTGCTGAGCCCCTCAGTCATCTCCCTGGCAGAGGGAAGGAACAGTCTCTAAACTGAGAGATGTGAGCTTTGTTGCCACCTCTTTCCAGAGGAATCTCTGGACCCCACTTTCCCCAGTCAGGCAACAAGAAATCACCTAAACCCCACCAACTGCCCACCCAGGCAGGATGTATCTGCTGTGTATCCAGCAAACCATAACCCATGCAAGTGCTAAAATAACGACTGGGAAAGCCCCAGGGCACCTTCAACTGAGAAAGAGTGACAAGGCAAGAAGGGAGGGGAGAGCAGATGTGCTCTGCTGAGCCCTGTACAAAGCAGTTACTGTGCTAGTGCTGCCTGTGAGCTGCAGCCACGGCACAGAAAGCTGCCACAGATCACATTGAGGAAGGAGTTTTCGTGCTGGGATGCTGTTACTGCCTCCCACAGCTGTCTGTCTCTTTCAGCTCATCAGAACCTCTAATCCCATCAAATACCTTCATGTCCCCACTGGCAGGCTTGGGCAGCTTTACTCAGACTCACAGAGATACCACTGTGATCCCAAAGCAGCCACAGCCCCCCCCAGCTTCGCACAGCACAGGGAAAACAAGCTCCCTTCCCTCCCTGAGACACAAACACGGAGGCAGGGCAGCAGAAGCCTGTGTCAAGAACCAGTGGTGCTCCTTGCCCAGCTCCTGTGGGCAGTGCAGGATGGAGCAGGGTGCTCCTGGCTCTCCCCTCCCTTGGGGCACAGGAGCCAAAAGCAAAGGGGACTGAGAGGATGCAGCTCCCTCTTCCCCAGACACTGCTGCACCACAGGGACAGAGCTCCAGGGGAGTCCTCCGAGGTGAGACCTCAAAGGGTTTCATTTCTCAAGTGCCTTTAATAGAAACACTGTTCCTGCTGCACCTATGGACAAAGCCCACCAGACCTGGGGGCTTCTTGGCTGCAATTTGGGACCAGTTCTCTCCTCTGCAGCAGCAGGGAGGATTTGGGGGGGGTACACAGAGACCGGGGGAGCACCCTGGAAGGATGTTAAACCCTTTCCCAGGGCCACACGGAGCAAACAAGCTCCAGAGCTGCCTCTGCCCCCACATGGAGGCAAAGGGGAGGCAGGGGCCGGGGGCACTGGGGAGCAGGGACGGGCACCGGGGTGCCCTCGCACCTGGAGGCTGGGCCGCCTGCCAACCCCCGCAAGGAACGGGCTTAAGAGAGGGGACAGAGAGCGCAGTGGGGAAGGGTCCGAGGGCCAGACCCCGCGGGAAGGGGCCCGATCCCGGGGGGGGGTCACAGCGGGACGGGGACGGCCGGAGCCCCGCCCGCGCTCGCTCGCTCACTCACTCGAAGGCGAAGAACAGGCCGCTGGTGCTGAGGATGAGGCCGAGGGTGAGCGCGAAGACGCCGCTGTGCCGCGCCAGCATCAGCCGCCCGCCGCAGTAGAAGCGGTTGCGGCCCGGGAACACTTCCCACTTCCGCCGGGGACGACGGGCCGGGCCGCCGGATCTCTCCGAACCTCCGGGAGCCGGAGGAGGCGAAACGAGCGCAGCCGGAGCCGCTGCCCCGGGCGGGATCTGCCGGTACTCGCAGTCCTTCATGGCCCCGCCGGCCCGGCCCGGCCCCGCCGCTCGCCCGGGGACGCGTCCGCCCGCCCCGCTGCGCCCCCTGCCGGCCGCGCCGGGCCCCGCCCCGCCCAAACCACGCCCCATTGGCCAGCGACCCGCCCAGGCCACGCCCCCGACACGCAACGGCCCAATCAGGCCACGCCCCAAACGCAAACCACGCCCCAAAAACAGAGCCACGCCTCCGACAATGAGAGACACGAACGCGCCATTCACAGGCCACGCCCTTTTCTCATAAGCCACGCCCCATTCACAGACGCGTCCAATCCCGACCCTCATCCAGGCCACGCCCCTCCGCAAAGCCCCGCCCCCGCCGAGCCGCGCGCGGTGACCGGTGCCGGGGGGTGTCCCCAAGCCGCCGCCGTTCGCGCCGGAGCAGTCGGGACCATTCGCCCCCTCCCCACCTCTTCGCCCCCTCGGCAAGCTCCGGGGCTTTCCCGACGCGTAGCGAGCGGACAGAGGCGGGTGCCCGTGTCAGAGCATCCCCCCGGGAGCGGCAGGACAGGCTCCCTGCATCGTCCCGGGCACCTTTCCGTGGTGTTGAAGGGCTGGATGGTGCAGCACCGCGGCACCGAGCACATGCTCAGCCCGGCAGGGACGCAGGAACGGGGCAGAAACGCCTTTGTCAGGCAGCAGCGGCTCACACACGTCCAGCCTGTTAGGAAACGCGAGTTCCAGTTCTGCCCCGTGACCCGCCCGCACCAACATGGGCCCTACCCTACGTCCCTCCCCTATGTCCACGGCAAGAAGTTGCAGTGCAGAATGAGTCCCAGCAGCCAGTAGGACAGGAAGAATCCCAGCACGCATTTGCTGAGGGGGGTAATGGACCTCCAGTTCCTCAGCAGCATCCACACAGGGTTCTCACAAGTCCTCTTCCCACAGGGAGCAGCAGATTCACCTCGAAGAGACTCGTCCTTGGAAGGAGATGCTGTGGTTTCATCATCAGTCCCTTCGGTCCTGAGTAAAGGTTCGTGTTCTTGCAGCAGGTGAGCAGAGAACCAGTACAGGACAGGAGAGGAGGAGCCGAGGAACCGGGTCAGCACCTGAACACAACAAGCAGAGCAAAACATCACACAGCTTGCAGGTCCCTCAGCTCTGATCCTGAGGGTCTCTGACAGACTGCAGCTAAAGGGGACTGAAATCCAGCCCCACATCACGGTGCTGGGATTAATTACACTGAAATGAAGCCTCTTGCAGCTCAACCTCTTCATTTATTACATCTGTGGCAGCAGAGGAGGGGTGGCCAGGCTCTGGACAAGCACAGCAACTGATTGTCTCTGCTCAGGGGCAGCAGCTTCAGGGGAGATTTGAATCTCACTCTTCAAATATTTTTTTTATTGGAACTCTCAACTTTTTAGCACACAGCTAGTGGCACCAAAAGCCCTCCAAACACTGTCCAGGGAGCGGTGAGAGGCTCTGGATCCTTTTGCTGGCTCAGCCCAACAGCAGGACCCTGTGAGCCCAGAGCTGGTGCGCTCATCAGGGACCCTCCTGCTGAGTAGAGGAACTGCCTTTGGAAACTCTCCTTCCAGAGCTCTGAGAGAGGAAGGGCAAAGCACTCAGTTTGCATTGTGCTGTGCTGCCCTGTGGCTGTCCCTCCCTCAGACACCTCTGAGCTCTCACCCTTCAGAAACCACTCCCATGCGTTGCTCTCATCGTCCTACCTGCACGTGCATGCAGAAGAATCCAAACAGCAGCAGGGCTGTGGCATGGACCACGTACACAAAGGCAGCAGGGCAGCAAAAGCCAGCTCTTGGTTTACTCTCTTCTTCGCTCTTTCTTCTCTCCAGACCAAGAGTGAGGCAGTGCCGGGGGTCTGCGACGGCGTAGGTCCAGGCGGCCCACGAGCCCAGGAGCGTGACAGGCAAAGCGAGCAGGAAATTTGGTATCTGCTTCAGCTCAAAATACCTCAGAAAGCCCACATTCCAGTAGGAGTCTTGAACATAGGAATAGACCACAGGGAAGGGCTGGGAGCACCACGGGGGTTTGACCCCATCCACGGCCGCCAGACGATAGCCCTTGTCCAGAGCCAGCTGCAGCAGCGGGCTGGGAACGGGCTGCTCCGGGCCCCAGCCGGGGCCACAGAACCTCACGTAGGCATAGTACTGAAACAAAGCAAAAGGCAGAGCAATCCCTGCACACAGCAGAACCGCTGAGGATGTCAGGCTGAGGAGCTGCTGCCACAACGGAGGGAGATCCTCCGCTGCGCCCGGACCCGCCTGGAGCCGCAGGGCCAGGCGTCTGGCGCGGGAGTAGAGGAAGAAGCCGGCGTTAACCAGCCCGTTGGCACGCGCCCCGGCGGCCAGCGAGAAGAGCAGCCCGCTGAGCCAGCCCTGCCCCTGCTCCAGCTGCCACATGGCGCCGAAGGCCAGGAAGGCAAAGACGCTCTCCGAGTAAGCGGCCGCCAGAAACACACCGGCAGGGCTGACGGAGAAGAGGAGTGCGGCGAGGAAAGGCAGCCTGCGGCAGCTCAGCACGGCGCGGCCCAGCCGGTACAGGGCAGCGGCCGCCAGCGGCGCCAGCAGCCAGTTGAGCAGCGCGGCCGAGAGCAGGAGGCGGCTCCGCGGGCGCAGCCAGGGTGCCAGCGGGCGCAGGGGCCCGTGCGCCAGGGCGCGCAGGCTCAGCGGGTACAGCGGCAGGAAGGCGCAGCTGTGCTCGTACAGGTAGCCGTGCTCGGCGATGAAGAGGAAGTGCTCGGCGTCCCAGCGCGACAGGCCCCCCAGCAGCCGCTCCAGCAGCGCGTCGCAGCCCCCCGGCTCCGGCAGGCGCGGCGGGGAGAAGGCGTCTGCGGCGTGGTCTGGGAGCAGGAGGTTAAACAGGGCCTGTAAAGCAAAAAGGGGGAGAGGGGGGAAATCCAGCTGAGAGCCTCGGGTATGGAAAGCAACAAAGGAGGAGGATTCCTGAGTTCAACGGGGAAACCTGCCGAGAAGGAGCCTCCACGGGCAGCCTGGGACACGGCTCCCTCACCTCAGCACCAAAGGACTTTCTCCTCCTGGAACCTTCAGTGTTCCAGCTTGTGCCTGTTCCCCCTTGTCCTGGCACTGGCCACCACAGAACAAAGTGTCACCTCATCCTCCTGACACCCACCCTTTAGGTGCTGATCAGTGTTGCTGATGATGAGAGAGGCCAGTGCAGGGCCACCAAGATGATCAGGGGACTGGAGCATCTTCCTTATGAGCAAAGGCTGTGGGACCTGGGGCTGTTCAGTCTGGAGGAGACTGAGTGGGGAATCTCACTAATAGTTACAAATATCTCACTGGTGGGTGTCAGGAGGTTGGGGCAGCACTTTTCTCTGCTGTATCCAGTGACAGGACAAGGGGTGATGGGATGAAACTGGAACACAAACAGCTCCATTTAAAGGTAAGGAAAAACAGTGCTGAGGTGAGGGAGCCCTGGCCCAGGCTGCCTAGGGAGGGTGTGGAGGCTTCTTCTCAGGAGGGCTTCCAAACCCATCAGGACATGTTCCTATGTGACCTGATCTAGGTGGGAGCTGCTTCTGCAGGGGAGTTGGTCTGGATGAGCTCTAAAGGTCCCTTCCAGCCCCCACCCTTCTGTGATTCTCTGAGATCCCCCTGAGCTCAGCCTTCTCTTCTCCAGACTGAACAGCCTCAGTTCCTGCAGCCTTTCCTCCTCACACAGGTGTTCCAGTGCCCTGATGATCTTGATGTCCCTGCACTGGCCTCTCCAGCAGTTCCCTGTCTCTCTTGAGCTGGGGAGCCCAGAACTGGTCAGTCCCCAGATCTCCATCACCTCTGCAGCTCAGCAGGCATTAAGGGGTTTGCAGTCTGGAGGAGGCAGCAGGATCACACACCTCCAGGAGCTTGGGATGCTGACCTCATTTTAAAAGGTGAGAGAACCAGAGAGCTCATGAGGCAGGAAGGCTGCAACTTCATGCATTGTGCTGTCATTCCAAATACAAATATGTTTAAAAAGCCCTCACAGCCAAAGCCCACAGCCATCAGATGGTTTTGTTGCTTTACATGCAGTCTGGGATGAGTCCCCTGCAATGAACTCACTGCTGGCAGGGAAAAGGCAACGCTGAACAAATTGGGGCTAAAAGCCACACAAGCTGTTGTTTGCCATGAAGCACACATCTGGCCCTGGCATTG
The DNA here is from genome assembly GCF_028858725.1 of Colius striatus. Taxonomy (NCBI): domain Eukaryota; kingdom Metazoa; phylum Chordata; class Aves; order Coliiformes; family Coliidae; genus Colius; species Colius striatus. The sequence goes on from NC_084782.1 coordinate 2,482,248, forward strand.
CCAACACTGAGTCTTTCATCCCAGCTGCTGGTTTCCCTCAGCCCTGCCCCGTGGTGACTGGGGCCCAGTTGCCAGCTGGCCAGTGGCCCACAGCCTGCCCTGGCTGGTGCTGCTTCAGGAGGGCCCCAGCCCCGGCTCCAGCTGGGCTCTTTGCTCCCCATCTTGCTGTGCACAGGTAGAGTGGAGTGAGCAGCCTCAGAGGAGGGTGTCTCTGGAAATGAGACTTGGGAGAAAAGTGCAGGAGGAGATTATCACTCCTGTTCTGTGGATAAACAGAGAGCTCAGCCCCTCGTGCTGCCAAAACAGCCCCTTGCACAGCAGTGTGAAATCATGGTGAGTTACACTGATACACGTGGAATGTAACAGCAACCTGCTCCCCTGGACTCAGCTGCTCTCTTGGCTCTCCAATCACAGGATCATTTCCCAGCCAGGCAGAACCAGGGAGCAGCAAACAACCCCCTGGGCTCAGGGATGGCAGACTTGCCTGCAGCAGAAGTGCCAGGGCTCTGCAGCACACCGCGAACCACACGACCTCTCGGAGCTGGGGGTCCTGCCAGCTCACCAGCTCCATCCTGAGCTTGGAAGCTGCCTCAGGAGCTGGGAAATTCTCCCTCTGTTTTTGGAAACCTGAATTCATAGAGAGAAGAGAGACAGAAAAGTATTTCTGGTTTCATCTGTGCTTGTGAATGATGCACCTTTAGGCACTTCAAAGGGCTGCAAGTCTCTATGAACAAGAAAGTCACTTCTGAAGGACCTGGCAGATGATGCAGAAGGACTCTCTGGTTAAAAATACCTCTGACTTCTCAACCTTGGCCAGGAGGCAGAGGAAGAGAGGAGGAGAGGTTCTAACATGAGCTGGCAGCATGTTTCTTACTGGGCCAGTGTAAACAGCAGCAGCAGCTGGGCCGGTTGGATGCCCCAGCAGACACCAGCAGCTCAGCCAGGACTCAGCCCAGCACTCACACATATGGGCAGGCTCCAAGGTGCTGAGTGGGATTCAAACATTTGGGCCCTCTCAGGCTTCCCCCACCCCTTCCAGCATCTCCAGACCTGACACACACCATTCCACCTGCCTTTCTTCAGGACTTTGGCACAGAGCCTGGTCTCCAGAGGGAGGGGATCTCCTTGAGAAGTAAACTGCATCTGCTGAGGCGGCTGCGGGCCACCTCTGCCCTGCAAACCTCACCTACAAGACTCAAACCCCTCTGTGGGGTCTCCTTGGTCTTTTCTGTGTATTCTGTCTCTGAAAGGCAGGCAGTGTCCATTCTGCAGCTTGTCAAGGTAACACCTTTCTTCCACTGGCTCCCCAGCCACCAAACTGCTTTTTAGTTTGAGACACAGGAGATCCCCAGCTCACACTAAGCTCCAACATCCTGCAGTTTCCCACCTGCCATCCTCCTGATCCAGCGCTCTCACGATACATAAAGCTCCCCAAACCCATCACCTCATCATCTAAGCTGAGACTCTCCTGTTCCCACTTCACTGACAGAGAAAAAAACCAACCCCACAACCTGGCAAGTTGAAAACTGCACGAGACAGCAAGAGAGCAAGTGATCAGCCCAACAAAAAACAAGCTCCAAACTCCAGCACTTACAGTTCCAGTCCCCAGCCCCAGGATTAATGCTTCTTATTTAGCCACATACAGCAGTTCTGGGGGTTTTGCTCACATTCTCCTCTTGCTCCAGAGCATTCACAGCTCCAGACAAAGCCACTAGCAGGAGGCACATTCTCCTCAATCCTGAAGCTGTGAAGTTATTTTAAGAGAGGGAATACTTCAGCCCAGCTGTAAATTCTATTAAAGCAGCACATTCACAGCTGCAAATCCCATTAAAGCACAGCAGCCAAAAAAAATCACCCCAGCACTTTAAACATGGGGGGTTTTTTTTGACGAGGAAAAAGCCTCGAAGCTTTCAAAAGGCTGCTCCTGTCAGGACACAGCACAGCTTGTCAGGGAGCCTGCAGAAAGCCGCAGCCCGCGAGCAGGGCTGTGGCGGCGGGGGGCGGGAGCTGTGTGCTGCGGAGGGAGCAGCGGCGCGGGCGGGGAAGGGACACGGCAAGGCAGAAGCGGGGGAGCAGCGTTTCAGCAGAAAAAGAGGTAAAACCTTCACTAAAGAGGCTTTTCCGCTCGCAGTCTGCGTTGCCCCCGGCTGGGAGCCGCGTTGGGCTCGCTCTGGAAGGCGCGCTAAGAGAACCAGAGGATGGAACAGGGGCAAAACACGCCGGGGGTAAATCACCGCGTAGATGAAAACGCCTGGAGGCCGCGCTGTCCCGCTGCAGTGCGGCCGCGGCACCGGCCGAGGGCAGCAGGAGCTCGGCTTTCCTCTCTCCGCGGCCGGGCCGGGCAGCGCATCCCGCGCGGGCCCCTCCCGGCGCTGGTTCGGCCCCAGAGCAGCTCCGGGCTGGCGCCGAGAGCCCCGTCCTGACCGGCCTCCGGGAGCCGCGTTGGCCCCGCGGGGGAGGCTGCTGCCGGCCGGCCGCCGTTCGGCAGCCCGGCGCGGCTCGGGGCGAACGGGAACGTCCCAGCCTCCGCTCACAGCCTCGGGTGTGCGGATGAGAACCGGCCCCGCGCCGAGGGCCAGGCAGGGCCGGGAGCCGCGTGCGGGACGGCGCCGGGGCCCGAGGCGGAGCCGGGGCAGCTCCCGGGGCAGGTCCCGCGGGGGCGGCTCCCCGGAGCTGCCGGGGCCGGGGCCGGGGGGGGCTCGGCCCGTTTGTGCCGCGGGTGGCCCCGGACGCCGCCCCTCCCCCACCTGAGCGCCCGGCGCGCGGCTCCCGCGCGGCTCCGTCCTGCCGCCGCCCCCCCGCGCACACGTCACTTCCGGGCAGCGCGCGCGCCGCCGGGCCGCGTGCCGGGTCACGTGGCGGCCGCGTTGGGGATGGGGGGAGGGGCGGGCGGCGCCATCTTTGTTACGGGCGGGCGGCGGCGGCGGCGTCCGAGGCCCTTCCCGGCTCCCCCGCCCGGAACGGGCTTGTTGCGGCAGCTTTGTGCCCCCCGGCAGGGCTCGGTGCGGCAGAGCAGGGGCCGGTGGGCCCGGTAGCTCAAACCCGGAGCACACGAAGCACCGTCCCGCAGCTCAGTGTGTGTCAGGACACTGATCACTCGCTGTTACAAGAGAGGGGGCAGGTGGCCCTCAACGTTCGTCCACGGAAGCCTCAGGTTCTGCTTTCAGCTGCTGAGCCTGTGCCAGGGCCCCGGTGTGTGCTGTGCCCCGTGTGTGCTGTTCTCCTGTGTGTGCCATACCCCATGTGAGCCATGTCCCTGTGTGTACCGTGCCCTGTGTGAGCCATGTCCCTGTGTGTGCTGTTGTCCTGTGTGTGCTGTTGTCCTGTGTGTGCTGTGCCCTGTGTGAGCCATGCCCCTGTGTGTGCTGTGCCCATATGCTGGGCCCTTCTGAGCCACAACCAGAGAGAAAGGGGCTTTGCCAGCTCAGTTGTTCAGGGAGGCTCCCCACGTGCCTTTAAGCAGAGCTCCAGCGCTCGCCCTTGCTGGTGAGAACAAGGCCTGGCAGAGGGGTTGGGGTCAGAGAGAAGGAAAACCAGCAGACAGAAAGCTCTGGGTACAAATCAGGTCAAAGCATCAAGGATTTGCGTTCTGTGTGACCTGAGTTGAGCCTGAGCTCAGGTGTGGCTGTGGAATTAGTCCCTAATTACAAACTGCCCACACTTGTTCTCATTTTGCTCATTTCCCATCGCTGCTGCTCCTTCTCCTTCACTGCAGCAGCGTGTGCATGGAGCTGGGGGAGTGGAATCAGTGCCCTCAGCTCAACCCAGGTACAAACGCTGGTCAAATTGGTAACTGAGGAACCACTTGTGGCTGCTCTTCCCCTCCCACCGTAGCTGGATTCAACTTCCCACAGCACCAGCACAGAGCTGTACAAAAGCAGATCATGTTCCTTTCTTCATCCTCACTGCTGAGGCCCTTTCTGAACAGTGGTAAAATCTTCCCATTCATTCAATCAGACTCAACAAAGCTCCTGGAAAACTGAACTATCAGGTCAGTTTGAAATCGATGCTGTTGTCACAGAACAAAGTCCAGCACAATTCTTAACTCACACCGTGGTTTCCATTCAGCATCTGCTGCAGCCAAGGGCACCATTCCTGTCTCCCAAGAAATTCATTTGGAGACAAAGAGCCGAGTCCTGCTGCTGATAAACAGACTGATTCTGGCACCAGGAATCTGCTGTGTGAGCAACAGCTAAGGCAGAGCTCTGGGAACTGAGAGCTTCCTAGGAAAGGACCAGTGGGACAAAAGGAGGTGATTATGTAAGGAATAATGATGTTTGCCTTTAAAAACCCCTCCTTTCTCTCCTAAATAGCTTTTCCCTTTGCTGAAATGAGCTGAGTGCAGTTGTAGCTTCCAGCACTGTCTGAGGATAAAGCTTCAGGCTCCATACATACCCAGTTCCTGAGCCATGGAAATGTGCAGATCTTCACATGAAGAGCCTCAACTTTGGCCGCCTGCCGAAGGGCATCAGAGCTCAGGCTGCTGGAAAACCTCATCCTCTGAAGGAAGTCAGAGCCCAGGGCTCCGAGGAAATGGGAGAGGAATGAGCATTTTCCATCTGGGAGCTGAAAGGGCCGCTCTCCCTGCCCTGCAACAGCCCTGAGCCACAGCTGGAGAGAGCAGAGCCAGCCCACACAGCCAGAGGGGCTCCGGGGGGCTGTGGCAGGCCCAGACCTTCCAGCCTCTGCTGCAAGGGAAGGAGCAGCTGAGCCACAGCACCACAGCCACGGGACGCCCCTGTTCTGCCAGCAGTGTGCCCTTGTGGCCAAGGCCAATGGCAGCTTGGGATGCATCAATAGTGTGGGCAGCAGGTGAAGAGAGGTTCTGCTCCCCCTGTGCTCTGCTGAGGCCTCATCTGGAGTCCTGTGTCCAGTTCTGGGCTCCCCAGCTCCAGAGGGACAGGGAACTGTTGGGGAGAGGCCAGTGCTGGGCCACCAAGATGATCAGGGGACTGGAGCATCTTCCTTATGAGCAAAGGCTGTGGGACCTGGGGCTGTTCAGTCTGGAGAAGAGGAGACTGAGGGGGGATCTCAATAGTTACAAACATCTCACTGGTGGGTGTCAGGAGGTTGGGGCAGCACTTTTTCTTCTGTTGTATCCAGTGACAGGACAAGGGGCAATGGGATGAAGCTGGAACACAAAAAGTTCCATTGAAACATAAGAAGAAACTGTTTGAGTGCTGAGGTGAGGGAGCCCTGGCCCAGGCTGCCCAGGGAGGGTGTGGAGGCTCCTTCTTGGAAGGCTTCAAACCCACCTGGACACGTTCCTGTGTGACCTGATCTAGGTGGGAGCTGCTTTGGCAGGGGGTTGGACTGGATGAGCTCTAAAGGTCCCTTCCAACCCCCCACCACTCTGTGACTCTCTGATGACAATAAAAACCCTTACAAACATCTTACCAAGATTTAATGTACATTTATTCTTAACACGTGGAACATATAGTATAAAGATTTCATACTGAATAAATGATATTCATTAAGCCAAAAAAGGAAAAAAGGGAGGAATTTACATCAAGTTTTTTTTTAGCTACATCGTCTGAAATACAAATATGCAGAATTCATCACTGAAAAAATCTCAATTGTGTTTCTTCATCAGGAACTTCAACTGAACCTAGAACTTTTTCACACCTCGATTAGAAAGAAAACAAAAAACAAAACAAAAAACCCAGGAAAAAAAAATAAAACTATAAGTTGATTGGCTGCTGAGACAGCAATGACTTTATACACAGAGACCTGTACAGCATCCTCCAGGGAGGGATGTCTGGCAAGAGATTAAATAATTGTGTCTCGCTTTCGCAGGTCATCAACTCGATAACTCGTCATTAACTATAAAGGGGGTGGGGAGAGGGGGGAACAAACCTGCCGGGAGTCTGGGGGTATGTGCAATGTACAACGTCAGAGATATATACACACGTGGCAGCGCTCGGGCTGCAGCTAAAGGTTAAAACCAGTTCTAAGAGGTGATCTCAGGGTTATTCATACAATCAAGGAGGAAGAGAAGAAAGAGGTCAGGGTGTTGTAGGTTCCACACATGATACTTTGGGGGAAAAGCTTTTTTTTTTTTGTTTTTTTTTCTCCTCAACATTAACTAAAAACATTTTTAAAAACTACAGCTTGCTGCTGAGCCAGCCTTTGCTTCCTTTTCTCTTTTTTTTTCTCCTTTTTTCCTTTTCCATGTGAGACGTTATTACAGTATGTTTACAGCTTAAGGTTGTACAGTACATGAAGTTCTACACGCTACTGCACAGGCCTCCCTCGGACAAGGTCTGTTCACAACCGGTTAAACTCCTTGGTTCCTGCAAGATTGTGAGTGTACAGCCATAAAACCACACACAAAAAGAGTTCAGCAGTCACTTTTGTCCTTCAAAGAGGTTTTTTTTTTTTTACCATTAAAAACAGTTATGAAAGTGGTGCCTGTCAGTGTGATCACACGGCAGAGTCGTTTTCCCCAAACTCACTGTAAACGACAGCAACTTTGGTTAAAATAAAAAAGAGTCTTCTATGTAGACAGAACTTTGTCTCGATTCAGGACAAATTTGAAGGGCGAGGGGAAAGGGGGGGTGGGGAAGGGAAGGGAGACGTCTTTCCCCAAGGGAGAAGCAGGACAGCGCAGGGCAGACAGTGGATTCTGAGGTGGTTTTGCATAAATAAAGGGCAAACAGTCAGTTTCTACGTTTCTCCACTCACGCACACGCACACAGGGGCTCGGATCCCACAGCTGTCATGACTGGCCAATTAAAAACAGTACATCACAAATCACTTGTGAAACCAAAGAGTTCATCAAAGGCGACACGGAGATGTCCAAGAGCCGCGACTCGTACAGCGTGAACTCCGAGTGGTTCTCGTCCACCTTGGCCAGGGCGAGCAGCGCCCGCGCCGCGCGGCGCATCATGTCCACGCTCGTCGACTCGAAGGGCGGGTTCTGCATGTGCATCAGGCCGGCCTGGCTCTGCTGGAACTGCGTGGCTGCCAGGCTGTCCTCCAAGAAACCCAGCAGGTTGCCAATGCTGCCCTTCTGTACAGCGATGGCTCTCGCTGCCAGGCTGTCCCCCTGTGCCAAGTTGGCCAGTAGTACCACAGCCATCTCTCGACACACCGGGTTCTTTCTGTCACTAAGGAACCTCACCATCGTGCTGTACAGCTTCTCCAAGCGACTGAAGGGGGGAGTCGCCAGAATCAAATCCACGTTGTTGTCCTGGATGCTGAGTTTGCTGAGTGTTTCCAAAACCAGTCTCTGAGGGGAGAGGACCGCGTTGGGCCCCAGGGTTGGAAAGGGATCCTGGGCCTCCGCCGACGGACACACTGCCCAGTGGAGGAGTCCATCCAGGATAGGCAAACAGATGCTTTCCGGGTAAGGGGAGAGGTCCAGCTGGCCAGAAATGTTGGCCAACGTGACCAGTGTGTTTTCACGCAGCATCTCCAAGCAGTCCCACCACCACTCCACCTTGTTGCAGCTCACCCCTTGGTCCTGCTCCTCCTCCTTCTCGTAGGTCAGGGGGGCCTGTTTGCGTTCCGGATGCTTGTGGTGTAAGAGAATCAGTTTCCCCAGAATCAGCAGCAGCCCGGGATGTTTGGACATCTCAAAGTCATTGCCCGGCACAAACGATAAACTCCTGATGATGTTGGAGACGCAGATGCAGCGCTTGGCCAGAGAGTCCTGCCAGTCCAGGAGGGTGCAGAGCGGCGTCTCGTCTTTACTGTGAGGTTCATCCTCCAAGATTTTGATGTTTCTGTGGCTCTGAGCCGGGCTGATGCCAAAGGGAAACTTGCTGCTTTCCTTCGCCGTTTCCAAAGCTTTGGCCTCTTCTTCCTCCCCTGCCAGGGAGCCCGGACGTGCCGACAGCATGTCGTCCATGGTGGCAGTTATCCTCTTCTCGGAGGAGCTGTCGGACGGAGGGCTCTCTCCTTCCCTGCTGCCCGGGTTGCTCTCGGCCGCCGCGCGTTTCCTCAGGGCGGAGCTGCAGGAAGCTCGTTTGTGAGGCGAGGGGAGCTCTGTCTTGCTCTCAAAGTGGGTCTGAATGTGCTCGGTGGTGTCTCCGCCGCCGATCCGCCAGTGCAGCAGCCCGCTGTCGAACTCCTGCACCCGGCCCAGCTTGTCTGAGTAATCCACCACAAACGGGTCGTTCTTCTGCACCACCTTGACTGGAAGCTTGTCAAACTTACTGACGAGTTTCTCCTCGCTGCTCTCTAGAGGTACTTTGTCCTTGCTTGAAAAGGCAGCCTCCTCCTCTTCCTCATCCTCTTCTTCCTCCTCACAGTTCAGGCTCCGTGGTTCGTCCTCCTCCTCCTCCCCTTCTTCAGGAGAGGAAGCTGAAGATTTGCAGAACCGTTCGGGGTCTAATAGTGTTCTTTGCCCTGGGTCTCCCACCTCGTATTCCTTCAGGATTCCGAAGATCTCGATCAGGCAGCGCCGGAAATACTCCACCAAGAGCTCCAGCAAGCCTGGCAGCTACGAGGAAAACAGGAGGGGAAGGAAGGGAACAGCCATCAGAAAACAACTTGGGCCACGCAAGCAGCTGGGGGAGAGGGGCATAAAGGGCTGAGAATTTAAAGCAGGGCTGTTAACTAGTGGGTTCTTTTCACTCTGGCAATAAACTGCTTGCTGAAGAGAGGTCTCCCTCCTCTGAGAGGAGGAACAAAGACAAATCCAGACACTGTCAGTATTGAAGCTGCATCCCCTCCACATGCACACCCCCCTCTGCTTAAAGCTCAGCGCTGAGCAAAGTCACCTTTCTGGGACCACTGAGCAGTTTTCACAGCAGCCACGGCGCTATGCGGCAAGGAACTGCAAAGGGCTGTTGCCCAGACCAGCATCCCAGCCCCACTGGAAGACAGGGCCAGAGAACAACCACCACTGACACCTGAAAGGGCACACAACCCCTGCAGCCTCGAGCCTTTCCCAGCACTCTCACTGCAAAGTCCATTGTGGCCTCCCCACTGTCACTCAGTTCCTCTGTTAAAGAGGCAACGTGTCTCACTAGAGAGGAGCAGGCACAGACCTGCACCCCAACCAACCTGTAACTTACCTGGGGCAGGGAGCAGGCAGTGCCCAGCTGCCCAGAGCCCCTGCTCTCTTCAGACCTGGCCAGCTCCATGGGTACTGGCCCTACAGGGGCAAGAGCTGCTTGGTGCTACCTCACAGACGGAAAACCCTACACAATTAGCACTTCAAAGACCTGCAGGAGAGAGCATCTGCACCCACCTGGCTGAGGTTGAAGGTCATTATGCTGTTGTCATCATAGAGCAGGATGTTTATGGTATCTAAGGCCCACGTACTTTCAGCTAGCAGCCCGGACTTCAGAGACATCATCACTCTCCAGGCTTCAGGAGTTCCTGTAACATAAATACATGATACTTCCAGCTCCTGGAGTTTAAAAACAAAAAGGAGATACTCGATACTGCTTTTCTGGGCCCACAAAGAGCAGAGCCTGCTTGCAGTGATGTACAGCCCCCACGCACCAGCAGCCCCTCCTCTGCCAATACCAAAATGACCTCCGAAATCACAACTAACCTGCAAAAATCTACCTCTCACCGAGCCAGCAGAGCCCTTCCAGCACCCAGCCCCTCGCCAGGCACGAGCACAAGAGCAGGAGCTTCCTCTTACCGATATCTTTTGCCGTCAGCCGTCGCCTCTGCTTCAGCACAGGCTGCGTGGCCTCCACGGAGCCCGGCGGGAAGGTGATGTCTCGCCGGATCATGGGGGGCTGCACAGCTGCTGGTGTGATGTGCGAGGCAGGGACCGGCGGCCCTGCCTTCTGCATCTTCATCCCCGAGTGCAGGAATGGAGATTTACTGGGAGAAGTGCGATTCTCCAGAGGTCTGGGCAGAGGCGCCGGGCTGGATACCTGAGGAATGTGATTCTGCATGCTGGGGGGGGTCTGGTAGTTGGACTGGGGGGGCCTGGTCATCGGGGGCACGGGGGCAGAGGGGCCGTACGGAGGTTGCCGGTTCCCGTGGGAAGGCCACGGTCCCTCGTGGTTGACCCTCTGGTCCGAGTGCAGAATCTCATCTGTTCGAGTCACTCCGTGGTAGGCCGGGCCCTGGGCCGCGGCGCCGGCGCTCTGCCGGTTCGGGTAGCTGTAGCCCATCTCGCCGCGGCCCTGCCACATGGCCCCTTGCTGCGGGCCCTCCGCGGCCGCCTGCAGGGGCCCCCCCATCATCTGCGGGGGCAGGTTCTGCTGCGCGCTGGAGCCCGGCGGAGCCGACACCCTGTCTCTGCCGAACTGGAAGGGGAACTGGTTCTGCGGCCCCGCGGCGGCGCGGCGCTCGGCGGCGGGGTACGAGCTCCCGTACTGGTTGTAGAGGTCCTGCTGCGGCGCGGCCTGCGCCGGGGGCTGCGGGGGCTGCTGGCTCTGAGTGGGGGGCAGCGGGGGCTGCGCCTGGCCCTGCCCCGCGCCGTACCCCACGCCGTACATCTCCCCCTCGTGCCGCTTGGCGGGGGGCCCGTAGCTGCCGTCCATCGGCCGCTTGTAGTTCTGCGGAGAGAGCAAAGGCATCGACGGCGTGAGATGAAAGCAGCGACACGAAGCCTGGTGGGCAGAGCTGCCTGGAGCCTGAGGGCAAAGCCCACGGCATGGCCTGAGGGATGAATCGGCATGGCCTGAGGGATGAACCCTACAGCATGGCCTGAGGAGAAACCCCACAGCACGGCACGGCCCAAGGAATGAATCGGCACAGCCCAAGGGATGAACCTCACAGCACGGCCTGAGGAGAAACCCCACGGCATGGCCCGAGGGGAAACCCCACGGCACGGCCCAAGGGATGAATCAGCACAGCCCAAGGGATGAACCCCTGGCACGGCCTGAGGGATGAACCCCATGGCATGGCCCAAGGAATGAACACGGCACAGGGCACATCTCTCTGCCAGCCAGCCGTAGCCAACACAAAGCTGGATCCCTCTCAGTTTCACCAGCCAAAACCAATGCCTGGGCAGTTTCCTTCTGGACTCTCCAAGGATGCCTCAGGGGCAGGAATCTGCCCCCAGTCAGAGCTTTCTGTAGAAGACTCAGCTCGACTGTGTGCTCACCACAAACCAAACCCTGCACAGGTAACTTGTTTCCTTTCGCATCCAGGAATTCTGTCAGCACTTGTTTCTCTTGTATTTCCCAGAAAACAAAAGGTTTCTGCTGAAGCATCCAACAAGATGCAGCAAAAAACTGTTGCGACTCCCTGCTTCTTCCTTTCCTCTGCATTTCAAAACACATCACTTGAAAGCAACAAGAACTACTCTCCCCTCTACTTCTTTTAAGTGCAAATGGAGAAAACATTTCAATTTTCAGAGTCAATTGCCAAGACAAAATTAAAACCCAAGATCCCTCTTGCCTCCAAGGGCCTGTGCTCTGGCTGCTGAAGTCTCCTCAGAAGCTCCACGGTCACAACTGGCTTCAGATGGAGCTCTAGGGCTTCAAAGATGACAAGTACCAGAGTAACTCGAACTCTTGGCTCAGAGCCCCGTGGCTCTGGTTGCAGAGCCAAACTGCAGAGCAGTTGGAATTATTCTTAGCACAGCTCAGTGAGTGCCCTCTCCATACTCTCCTAAACCAGGGGGCTCAAAATTATCAGGAAAACATTATGGTCCTGGCACTGTTACAAACAGCAAGTCATATGTGAGGATTATGGAGAGAGATCTGTGCTCATTGAAGCTCTGTCCTGAAACAAACCTGGTGTTTTTGAGACCAGCGAGGAGGAGGCAGGGGAGGAGTGGAGGCAGGTCTGGAGCCTTTGTCTGCAGGCTCAGTAAGGCAAAGACACAGCCCTGGGATGTGCACAATGACCCACCTGCAACAGCTCCCCAGAAGGACCAAGCACTTCCTCCAAACTCAGCCCATCACTCAGACCAAAAGCGTTACAGAAACGTGACGGGAGCTGGGAGGCTCCTGAGGGGCAGAGAAGCCCCAAAGAGCTTCTTGATCTGCTGCTGCTGCCTGACCAGAGCGTGTGTCTGCAGACCACACAGCCTCCCCTCCTCACAGCACTGTTCTGCAAACACAACGCTGCAAATGCTGGTTACAACTTATTTGAACTATTGAGAAACCAGAGGAAAAAAAGCCACCTCCTGTGTAAGGTGCTCAGTGCTACCCGTTCATGGAGCAAACACACAGCCCCAGGTCTTCATCCTCCCCTCGTCACCAATCTCACAGGTAAAACTCCTCTCAGGAGAGCAAATCAGGAACTTTCTGACAGCTCACCTGCTGCTGCTGTTGATACATGGTGGTTTGCTGGCTAGGGAAGGGGCTGCCCGAGGACGTGCCTTGAGTGGAGAATTGATTGCCATAGGAATCATGTCTGGAGAAGAAACAGATGTGTTACTTGTGAAACAAGCCTCAGGGTCACAGCCTCAGGGCTCTCTAAAGGGGCAGAGCTGCTCGTGGCAACACCCCACACAGACCTTTGCTGCTGCTGCTGCTGCTGTGGGTAGCGGCTGGGAGAGTACATCCCCGACTCAGGGGTGGAAGGCATGATGTTGGGCTGCGCAGTTCCAGTTGCTAAGTTGCCCTCAGGTCCCATGCCAGGCTCTGTCCTGCATGGCATCAAAGAAAAAGAATCCCCCACACGTCCACTTCAATTCACCTTTGCCCCTCCAACTGAGGAGGATGAACAGCAATGGTGCAGAAGTGATCACAAAGTCACTGTTTCACGTGAGCCCCTCGGGAGGTTCCAGTACCCACCTCACTCTGTCGTAAGGGCCGCCGTAGGAATAGTGCTGCCGCTGTCCCATGGCCATGTTCCCCATCCCTGGGCCTGCAGCACGATTGTAAGGGTCACCCATCCCACTGTTGGGGCCCTGCCCTGAGGACATGAAGGGATCGCTTCCTGGAGCTGAAACATTGAAGGAAAGATCAATGGACGTGTCTGCCTCTGCCCTGGAGACACACGTCCCGTCTCCTGGGGAAGGGCAAGCAGAAGGGCTCCTGCAGCATATTCCAGCCTACAGCCAGATACTGGGATTAGCACTCAAGGAGGAAGGGGAGAGGAGCACACAAGGACTTCCTCACCTTTCCTCATACTGCTGTAAGGATCTTTATTTGGCTCGTAAGACATGCGACCCAACATGTCAGAGGTATTCATGCTGGGCTGGTACCCTGGGTTTGGAGTCATGGAGTTCCGCTTCTGGAACGTGGGATCACTGCCGTCTGCAAAGGCATCCTGAAGGCCCACTGAGTTACTCCTGGTTCAAAAAAAACCACCACACAAACACAGGGTTAGAGATGTTCACAGCCTCTCTCAGGATACTGTTCCCCCACATGTTCCCTCTCAGGCGCTGTTGTCCCCTAGAAGGGCCACAGCCACGCTCCTCCCACACAGGCACAAAGAACTGCCCTTGCACATCACTGTCCTCAGCCCCAATCCCAGCACTAGTGATTATTCACACACAGATGTAGGGTCAACAATGTTGCTGTGAGCCATTAACAAAGGAACAAAGCCACAGAGCCCCACCAAAACAGGTTCTCAAGCCTTCAGTCATTTGAAGCAGACCAGAAGGGACCCCAGGCTCACAGCCAGGGTAGCCACCGTACCTGATGCCTGGCAAAGGGGGCATCTGGCTGTGTGGCGTAGACGCTGGAGTTGGTGGCTTCAAGTCTCCTCCTTCTGCCATGGAGCTGCTGGTGGACTGAGGTGTCTGAGGACCCTGCATTGAGCCTGAACCCGCTGCAAGAACAGAAACGTGGTGTCAGCAGCTTTGCACCCTGCAGATGCGATCCAGAACCTCCCAGACCATCAGTCTCAAGAGCAGAGAGTGTCCTTCACCAGACAGATGAAGTACGGACAAAAACGTACAAGCAGATGAACACTTCAAGGATATACTTGGACAGACTCCCCAGAACAACTGGGTACAGTAAGCTAAAGCTGAGAGGACACGTTCAACTTCATCACAGCCTCGCTGCTGACCACACTCCCCTCTCCACACCATGCCCCCACTGTCTCGCTGACACTCTGCAGCCCACCACACAGCAGGGGAGATGGTGCTTCTTCCCAAGTGACAACCACTGACCCATCACCTTCACACTCTTCCTTCCCAGAAAGAAGGTGAGTTTGAGCCCTCTCCTGGAAATCTCACACTCTTTCTAGTGATGGGATCTCCAGGACATGAGCCGAAGTCACCAAATAGCTCTGAACAAGTCTCCTGTGTCTGCTCTGCCCTTCCAGAGGGGTTAAATCATGCAGGTTAATTCAAGCACCACTCCCAAGGATTCCTGGAACAGGGAATGCTGGAGATGCCGGATCTTTCAACAACAAAACCCGTCCAGCGAGTTCCCTGCGTGTGCTGCCTTACGCTGCTGTGAGCTCTCCTCACAAACCCCAGGCTGTCGTGTGCAATCCAGCTGTGCCGTGAGCCCTCGGAGCTCCCCTCTGCCCCTGGATGGCTGTGACACTGTCAGCTCTCAGGTTCAGATGCTCCTCGCAGCTGGCAAGAGCTGAACTCTTAATTAACGTTTCCATTAGTTACCATGCCCAGCACCTGAGATCCCTCAGCTCCAGCCTTGCTGCTTGATGAGTCATTTCAGCTATTCATTAAAATCCTCTGAGGTCACGTCCAGGGCATGTTTGTTTACACCCCACCTTCCTGGCACCTTGTCCTCTTCTCCGTGACTCCCTCCCAGCCTGGGGAGGTCTCTGGAGTAGGAAGGGCAGAGGCAGGCTCAGCAGGGAGTTTCATTCATGGGCCCTCCCTGCAGCTCTCCTTCCCTCGCTGGGCTCCACGCGCTTCCCCCAGGGATTCTCCGCTCTCTGTGTGCAATGCTGGCATGGGCAGGAGGAGGCCTCCAGACATTCCCTGCTTCACTGCCATTTGCTGTTTGTCCCCACCCCCTGCTGTCCCTCCCACTCACAAATTTACACACAGTTGGAGTTGGGCCAGTTCCATGCTCTGGGAATTAGAACCCAACAGCAGCCTGATCCCGCCTCCCCAGGGACACGCTGCAGCTCGCCAGCGGGAACCCAGGAAGGCTCCCAGGAAAAGCCTGGCCAGTGCCCACGAGGCAGAGCCCAGTGCCCACACCAGCCACAGGCCCTTCTGGAAACCCTTTGGCTTTCTCTGAGCATTACAAAGACTCACTGCATGGAAAACAGCTGCAAGCACCAAGAGCTGTACCCTGACTGCTGTCCCACACAGCCTTTGGATGCTCTGCAGCCTCAAGAAGTGGTTAATAGAGAGCTGTGCAGGACAATCCTCATCAGTCACACAGCTATGCAGTAGTTGATCCGACAGAATAGCCTAAAATGAAGTGTAATCCAATGTCAATGGGTTATAAAAGTCTGCAAGGAGAGCAAAGCGTGTGGCTCTGGGTGGGATGACAGAGCCCTTCAGTCAAAAGATGGGACTTCAAAATGCCTCAGTGCTGAAGTTACTCTCCATAAGGGTGATTTGCTGGGAGAAAGGTCTCTGTGTGTGTGCAAGTCTGGAGGACAATTGCCTCAGCAAGCCCCCAAACAGCAGTGCCCACGGGACTCAACACTCCTCTGAAGCTCTGGGGTTGAGAGCGTGATCTGCATCATGCCCCACACCCTCCACTCCTGCTGATCCAGGAGAGTGAGAGCAGAAGAAAAGGAAAGTGAAAGAGGAGCATGAATGTGCTGAGTGATACAGCTTAAAAGGATCAGAGCAACCAACTATGGCTCCGAGCTGCCTCTGCACACTCCTGGCTGCAGGAGTCCAGAACAAGATAAATGGAGTGAACAGGTTAAACAGGAAACATTTAGCACTGTCCTCTAGTGCAGAGGTCTGATTGCCACTAAGTCAGAGCTGCACAGTGTGCAGAGCTTGGGGCAGCAGCCCTGCAAATTCCTACTGCTGACATGCTGAAGCAAGAGGAGCTGTGTACAGGCAGCAGGCAGCCACACGACCTTCACACGCACCGTGTCAGTGAAACAAAACCTGATGCCTCACTGAACACACTCTGACAGGCACCCAGCGCTACAGAAGTTTGAAGTGGCTTCCTAAAAGTCTCAGCCCTTCTTCAAATAAACTCCAAATGCTCTTAACATCTTTGTTCCACCACCTGGTGTCTCAGGGGGGCAAGAAAGAGGTTCTGGAAAGAAAGCAGGGATGGATTTGTGGTTGAGTTGGAGCAGAACTCAGACACAAGTTTAGTCTAACGACACCAAAGTTGCTTTATCTTGCAGAATCCACCAAGGTTGAAGCTACACTGGGACATGTTTCCTGACTAGTGAAAAGACATGATTTAGTCCTTTAAAAAACCCAATCCACTGTAACTGAGAGGACAGATAAATGTAGTTGCCAACAGAACAGTGGGACAAGCACACTGTCGATCCAGGGCTTAGCAGGGCTGAGACACAACTGCACTGCAACCAAAAATGGGTTCATTATTCCACCCCTGAGGAGCTAGACAAAGATGAAGCCAGATTTCAGAACCAAAAAGACTTTTTTTTTGCAGACATTACAAGAACTTCAAAGCAGACACAGTTTGAATTTCACCTATACCAACAGGCTCCTGACCAGAAAAAGCATCTGAAAGTTGTACTTACAAAGAGAAACTGGAAAACTGCCCCTTAAAGGGTTTGGCAAGTTCAGCAGCAATTCAAGCAATGAACTCCATGCAAATGAGGCAGAAGTGATCAGACTTTCCTAAGATTGAAGAGCACAGCATGCACTGCTAGCCCAGACCTTCTCCCCTTTTCTTTAACAAACCTGAATTGAACACTGCTTAAATGTTCAGAAACTGGAGCACCCCATCACATTTGAAACAAGAGCAGAGGCTCATTTAAAGGGCCTGACTTCTAGAGCATCCAACTTGTAACAGGCTTACAATGAGAGGCTACAGAGAGTCCTTGCTGTCTCCTGCTGAAGACAGAAGGAAGTAATTCACGAGGAAGATGAGTGCACACTCACATCAAGCATTTTCTCTCAGAAGGTAGCACTTGGGTAGCCAAAATAAGCACAACTTATCCAGCAGGTTCCCAAAGCTCAGCAGTAACAAGGGCTACTGTTAGAATATGCAAACATCACCTTGTACCTCCTGGCTTCCCTCCCCACCAAAGTCTCACACAGCAGTGATGTACTAGTAAGAACAGAGGGCTGTGTATACCAGTAGGTATTTCTGTTTTCCTTTTTCTTAAGCTCAATACAGAGGTGGGACACACAAAAACCTGAGCTATCACAAGAGGCCTGCCTTGTTCCCAGCATCATTCACTCCCACATTACAAAAGGATTCAATCTACACAACCAGAGAGCACCTAATTAGAAACAGACACAGAGGCTTTGTGGAAGTTTGGAACTGCTGTGGCCCACAGCACGTGGAGCTGGGTGTGTGGTGCCAGAGACCTGGGTCAAACACTCACTGCATGCCTTAAACCACTCACCTGGAGATGGAGGCTGGATCTTAGTCTGAGACTTCTTTGAATCAGCAGCTGCAAAGATATCTGGAGGGGGGTCTTCACCTCGCTCAATCTTGCACTCAAAGGCATAGAGACACTGGATGTACTGCTTCTTCAAAGAACTAGCTGCACTGCTGGACGTGCCCACATTGAGATTTGTGGCTAACTCCCGCCATTTCTTGTTTTTGTTGACCTGCACAACCAAACAAGAGGCTCTAAACTAAAAATCCCAGCTACTTCCCCCTCCAAGACATTTTCTGGGGAGAAATCACTTCCCAGCTATTACAAAGGATGCAGTAAGGGCCAAACACAGATACAATTGTGTTCAAAACCCCAAACTAGTAAACTCTCCTCCTCACCTACAGAAAACTTTTGAGAGTCAGACTGCAAATCAAATTAGCCATGAGGTCTGTTGACAGCCAGATGCTGACAAAGACAAGTGTCAACAATCTCTGCACTGGTGGCTTTTGTAAGCACTGCTTTTTAGAAAGAAAACACAGAGCTAAATGGAAAGTTGTGGCCTATTTCCAGCTACAGAGCTGCCTTTGAGCTGTGCAGCCCCTTGGCTTGTGACTGCCAGAGAGTGGGCAGATCCCAGCACAAACACCCAGTCAGCACCCTGGCTGCTGGACACTCACCTGAGTCAGTCCTCCAATCTCCTTCACGGAGATGTAGAGCCGGTAAAGGTCCAAGGGCTTCCTGCCCACTGCTGGCAGGTTTGTCATGCCCATGGCCTTCTCTTCAGTAAAGGCCAGGTAACGGTCTACCCAGATCTTCCTCTCAGGCTCTCCACCCAGCTCATAGAGTTTGGTGATCTTCTCATTGGTTGTAGTAGAGGAACTGGACTTCTAGGAGAAGGAAAGAGATATCAGGACTGAGCAGCACAAAAGCAGCTGGTTCACAGCAGGTTGGAGTTCAGAGTTCTACTGTTACATTGAGAACAGCTTTGTATGATACCTACACTTGTCTCAGAACAACATCAGGCAAGTGCTACTAGAGAAAAGCATGACAAAAACCAGCTGCTATGCAGGGAATTCACAGAATATGTCTTTTTAAAGAAGTGAAAGGTTTCTGGAACTCTACAGAGACCAACCAAAGGAGACCTTGAAGAGAGCCATCCTTTGTGGGCTCATTTGCTAAATATATGAGAAAACATCTAATTCAACTGCAAATGAGACTCCCTATGGCTACTGCCAGGGTGACTGCTGCCCTCTGGGTAGTCTCTTCTCTCACCCCAGTGGTGGGTGTCAGGTTAAACTGACATCAAGTACTGCAGAGGAATAATAAACACATCTCAAAGAAAAAGAAAGATTAGAGGCTCCTGTTTGAGCAATGTGTGCAAAGGGTCCTCCCCAAAGACCATCTCTCTCCCTGTGTCCTGCCTTGCTCTGCCCAAGTCCACTGATACAATGCAAGAGCATGTTATTTTGTCTTTAACCACCTGGATCACAGGCACTTCAGAGGAAAGACAGAAGCAGTTCTGGCCTTCTAAATGCTTACTTTAAAATGAACTTCAAACCTGATGATGAGCCCCTACATTTAAGACTGGTTGCACTCATTATCACATGAGATAATCCCTGAACAGTACAGACCAGGAGTACAGAACAACTCTGCTGGTATCTCCTATCCCATAAGTACTCAAGGTCTTGTTTGTCACAAATTGAAAGGCAGATGCCAGAACACATGAGCAGAAGCCAGAGATCTTCTGAATCTTCTTGCAGACTGCTGGTGGTACAGGTATCAAACCTTCAGAGCACTTATTTTCTTTCAAGTAGCAACAGAACACAGGCTCAGAAACTCCTGTTTGGTGGTTCTTTTGAAATTGGCAGCAGTAATGCAAAGGAAAACACTCCCTGAAGAACTTGTTTGCCTCCCTCTTCTGGCTTTAATACAGGATTAGTAATAGAGGTTTGTTTGTGAAACAACTCTAACACTTTAGTGGACCACCTCCCAGCTCAGAGGTGATGGGTGCCTAGCTCCAAGCCTACACCAGAAACAAACCCAGGTTTGTTTCACTTCTTTTGGCAGTTTCACTGTGGAAGGTGATAATTCCTGAGACTGGACTGTTTTGCAAGTGATATCCATTACTCCCAGTGGACAGGAAACACTTCATTTCTAACAGTTTATGAACCCCAGAAGTAAAACCTTCAATTGTTTGAATTTTCCAGATCAATCCTGAAGAACTTCTTGGAAGCACTCACACAGCTCAAGCACAGCCAGGGCTGGACACGTGAAGCTGAATTCATGTTCAATCTCCTTCCACTGAGCACTTCAACCCCACAGCCTTTAGCTTTGCACTTCTGATTCAAACAAGAGCCTGATCAGCTCTTCATAGCATCTGGGGACTGGGCTTAGGCTGATCTAAAAAGGTACATCTGTGTGGGTACCTTCTTCTCAGTTAAGGCAAGCTCACAATTGAAAGCAGGATGTATGAGTAAGGTGTGCCCAGCATCCAGATAGAGGCTTGAACTCCCCAGTCACAACTAGGGGAGGACATGTGAATTCTGACCAAGTCCCTTTCCTCTCCTGAGGGCTGGGGGTCTCTGTAGGGGATGGCAGAGTTCAGGCTCCTCAAGAGTAATGACTTGGGTATTTAGTGTTTTATTGCAAATACAGACAGAGTCTACTCTGAAATACACATATACACATGTCAAGACATGTATTTCTTTAGTTACACTCCCAAACATCCCAAAGAGGATATCCCACCCACTCACCCCACTCTTGAGTTAGAGCTGTGGTCACAAGCAGCAGTCTGATCATACACTGCAAGGACAACCACACTAAGGAGAAGCCTGTCCAGGGTAAGGAGGACAAACTGAGTTCTGTTTCTCTCGGGAATCACACTCACTACTAGACAGATGCACTGTTCAGCCCAGGTTAACATGCAATAGTTTTGTCTCCCTAGATGCTGAAGAGGGTGAGAGTCATTAAAAACAAAACCCAAAACATTTTACCTTTGACTTGGACTCTGCTTTGGGTGTCCCATCTGCCTTATTGTTCATTTTAGTTGCGGGTGTTAACTTGACATCCCCGAGACCCATCATCTCAGGGCTCGCTGCCATCCCTGGGAAGTGAAAGGAATCTTTAACACTGACTTTGAATTGAGTACAAAGGAATTGATGAAATGCCCAACAGCCACCACTGGCTTACCTGCAGAGTTGTTAGCCATGGGGTAGGGTGGGCCCTGGGGGTTTATCATGCCAGGCATACTGTTAATTCCCTGTCCATAAGGTGGTCCAGTGCCCATCATTCCCCCTTGATTCATGTTGGGATAACCAGGAGGCCTAGAGAAGGCAAGGCAAAGACAGACACTTACTCCAAATACTAAGCATTAAGAACTTGTCTTCTAAGGAAACAGATTTGCTAAAACAAACCTTCTACAAAGGAAGCAGAGACGTGACTTTCTCCAGCAGAAGCCCAAAAGATGAGGCACTCTTTTAAAGTTCAGCTACCCTACAGCCCAGGTCCCCTTCTCAAAAGGGGATGAAACCATTCTGAAAGTCAGTTCTGAACACTCTCCCCTTTAATCTTGTTCTACTACATTCCCAAACTGAACTTCACTTGTTATGTTGCAGAACAGATCTGCAAATACTGCAGCCCTGTGCATGTAAATGAGAGCAGGTTCTTTGTATAGAAGAACAGTGCAGTGTCCCAGCCACGTTTAAAGATTTTCCTTTCCTTTCTGTTACCCCCACAAGCCACATTATTTTACAGCTGTGAGAAAACCTCACGCACAACTATCACTCAAACTTGTTACTACAAGGGACAGGTCATGATGCCTTTATTGGCACTTGGTAACTTGACCTCTTGGCAGTCACAGGTAACATCAGACAGCAGAATGCAGAAACAGCCCTTGAGCCAGGATCTGGGGCACAATGCCCAGTCAGGCAACAAATATATTGAACAGCTTTACTGAGGGAACCCAATTTATAAGCGAGTTGGTGGCTCTCATGGCCACATACACCTACTCTGAAATGTGCAGTAAAACCCCAACAACCAACCACAGAAAACAGTTGCAAAGGTCAGCGCTGAATCCCAGCTCCCTTTCCCACAGCTGCTTTTCAAGGCCCTAAAAGCAACAAGTTCACTACACTGGGCAAGCAATGCCATGGTTCAGACAAATGCAGCTGGCTGCAGGGTTTATGGGCTTTACCACACACAGCATCTTTGAAGCCACTTGTAACATGACCAAACAGCCAAAACTAAAGGGATCTCAGAGTTAAATGGATTTCACCTATGAATATTACAAATTCCACTGATGTCCTCCAGCACTCTGCCTGTCCCAGCTCTATGTTCTTCCTTTCTTAAGCCTCAAAACTGATGAAAAAGCCTCTGAGAAGAGCAAATCTTCCTGTTCAGTATTACCCCAGACCTGGGTTATTCTATCCATAGCTTTGAAACCTCCATGTGAGGTAGGGAAGGGCCCTTTCACAGAATCACAGAATCTCAAGGGTTGGAAGGGACCTGCAAAGCTCATCCAGTGCAACCCCCTGCCAGAGCAGCACCACCTAGAGCAGGGCACAAAGGGACTCATCCAGCTGGGTTGGAATGTCTCCAGAGAAGAAGCCTCCACAGCCCATCTGGGCAGCCCCTGCCAGTGCTCCCTCACCTCAACAGGGAACAAATTCTGCCTTGTGTTGCTTTGGAACCTCTTCTGTCCCAGCTTGTGCCTGTTGCCCCTTGTCCTGTCATTGGCCATCCCTGAGCACAGCCTGGCTCCAGCCTCCTGACACCCACCCTTGATGGGTTTGTAACATGAATGAGGTCACCCCTCAGTCTCTTCTCCTCCAAGCTGCAGAGCCCCAGTTCCCTCAGCTTTTCCACTCAAGGCAGATGCTCCACTCCATCATCTTGGTGACCCTGCCTTGAACTCTCTCCAGCAGCTCCTTCTGGAGCTGAGGGGCCCAGAACTGCACACACTACTGCAGAGGTAGGGGCACGTCTCCTCACCTGTTCTGGATGGAGTTGGCAGCAGCGTGCATGGCAGCAGCGGCTGCCTCCTGCGCCTTGCGGTTCATCCCTCCCGGCGGTGGGCACATCCCCGAGCCCACCTGTGGGGGCATGTTGGCCATGTTGGGGCCGTAGGGCCTGTTGCCCATGGCTGCATGGCTCATCCTGCCCGGGGGAAGGCCGCTGTAGGGTGGCACACCGGTCTGCCCGTGCATCTGGCTCCCTGCTGCCATGGGGTTCATGCTCCCTCCCATTCCTGGACTGGGGTAGTTGGCATTGGACATAGCGTTGTAGTTTGGCTGCCTGGGATAACCTCCTAAGGAGATAAAAAGAGGGGAATACAACATCATTCAACTAGTTAGTTTATGAATCACTGTAAGGAAAAAAAAAGTCTTCTATCAGCAAATATTTAAGGATCACTAACAGAGATGAGGGGGAGTGTTAACACCTCAACTAAAAGTCAAAGTACTTGGATATAAGCCACATAAAATGTGTTTTGACACAGTCAAGTAACAACATTGATTCAAAAGCTGCCTGAAACTATCCTGAACCTCATCTGAGCAGTGTCAGCTTCAATGGCCCAGGCCAGGATGGGGAAAAAATACACATGTGAAAAGAAGAGAAATCACTTCATCCTTTTCAAAACACACAGCACTCAATTTTCTTCTTCTCCAAAGACAACTGGCACTTCTGTTCTCTTACACTACACAACCTACATCTTCTTAAACAGGAGGAAGGATCTTGCATTTAGAAGCACAACTAGACCTGAAAGCAGCAAATTCCATCCACCTCAGCACAAGCAAAACACAGTTCCCTTCAGCTCCCGAGGAGCACGCTTGTGTTACCCACATATTCAGAAAGGACACATCAAAATGGTTTATCAATGACAACAGAGAGGCCTTTTTTTTGTCTGCTGAGCTCTGTTCCAACCCTGAGGAGCTGCCCATGCCTCACCTTGAGGTCCGTACTGCCCACCCTGGGGTCCGTAGCTTCCCATGGAGTTCTGCTGGTATGGCCCCATTCCAGCATGCATCTGTCCTCCAGAAGACTGACGGGGAGATAAGGCTGAGCCAGGCTGGGGTGAGCTGTACTGAGGCATCTGAGGATTCCTCTGCATGTAACCTGGTCACCCAGTGAGTAGAGCAGACAATTATTAGTGCAAAGTATCCAGAGGTGCCACTGGATACACATATTCTTAGGTAACAGCAGCCCCTGGGACCCACTAACAAAATCCTTTCAGCAACAGCCTAGGCAAATTTTATGGTGGTTGCTCTTAAGGAGCCAGTGTTATCTGCTAAGATAACAGATCCAATTTCCTGTTTTAACCAGAAGAAAACAACTTAGTGTCACAGGAATAGACAGAAGAACTCTAGAACTGCTAGGGGCTGCTTGTTGCTTTTTGTTTGCTTGTTTTCCCAGGGTGACAACTATATCCCTTCAGCCACCAGAGCTGAAATGTTACATGCGACCCACACCAACCTTATTGTCCCAGGAGGAAAAGGCACACAGTATTGTTGCAAGCACCCCTCATTTAGAAGCTTAAAGTCATGGACCTTGGACAAGCAACATTCCCAGTAAAGTGTGTCAAAAGCCAGAGGAAACATCTCCCAAGCCAAACTATCACCTTGGAGCATTAAGAGGCCAAACAACCAGCAGCAGTTGGATTTACTGCAAGGTGCCTAAACACTTGCAGCCTATAAAGCTGAGGCAGCTTTTAAATGCTATCTCACCATCAAACCCATGTCATCAGGCCAGGTAGTTTTGGGTTACATATCTAGCTCTACAATGAAACCTTTTAACTGATGCCACACACCTCGATCTTGCGCTATGCTCGACTGGTTCATGGAAGGATGCATGATACTGTCCGACTGGCCGCTGGGCGGTCGGGGCGGCATCTGATTGCCTGAACCACAGAAAGGAGAGTGGCACGTCACAAAAACTGCACACCACAAAACCCAGGAGGCAAGAATATTAAATACCAGAACTCCAAACAGCTTGAGGAGAAGGATATGTTAACCACAGCGAAGGAAAACAAGAGTAAGATCAGTCATTAACTGAGTAAAATGACGCTGCTGGTTTACCAGCCATCCCACCCACCCCACTGCATCCTTTAAAAGTTACAGGCATTTTGAAGCAAACAAATGAGATGATGAGACCTCAATAACCACACAGCACTGACACTGGCCAATTCCTCCCCATTGGCCATTTCAACCCACTCTCCAGCTGCACGAGGCAGCCTCACCAAAAGATCAACACGTTACCTGGTACTGCAGCAGGTGAAAGGGGACCAGAGCGGGACTGAGCAACACTAGCTGGAGATCCAACTGGGGATGGGGAGGGTCCTCTGATGCCTGGCAGGTGAGGAGAGGTATGTGGAGAGAAAGGAGACTGAGCTGGGTTACTCTGCTCTCCTTGACTGCTGGAAATCCCTGATGTGCTTACTCCAGGACTCAGGGCTCCTTCTGTACCCATGGGTAGATCATCTATTGAACCAGACAGGTCCTGCAATACACAGAGAAACAGATCAGGTGAAAATAAAAAGACATGGGACTGTTCTCTCTCATACCACTAAGAAAGAGTGCATTTCTCCCTTAGGCATACTACAGACAGACACCAATGAACTCTGTTCATGTTATTGTCAGTAACGAAGGCTGCTGCAGACTGAGGTAACTGCCAAACATGTTTTATCCTGCTGCCTGTCTCTGAACCAACTTCAGTTCCCCAGTTGGTTTGCTGAGTGCTTGCTGATGGCCCAAACAACGGGCTAACTCTCCCACTTGCTTCTTTTAATTCAGTTTAGTGGTGAGAAATTAAAGAATGCATCAACAATACATAGAAAACTGCAAACAGAGGAGACAAGAGTCCATGAAATCCTGGCTTGGAAGAGAAACGTGTCTCAGCCTCTGAAAGACAGAAAACTCCTGCCTCACCATAATTAATTCATAAACCTCACACGAGCTGGGAAACTACTCACTGGAGATGGATAAAAACAAACTAAACAGAGATTTAAAGGAAAACCATAAAATACTCTTCAGGGTTCCCACTTCCCTTTCTTCAAAGACAGCAAAAACCAGCAGTTACAGTATCTGCCTGGAAAGTTCAGCTTGTCTTGAAGGCAAAGCTACAAGCTTCCCTTCCCACTGCACTTAACCACCCTAAAGAAGAAAGGCACAAAAAGCCCCCAAAAGTTCAAACTTCCAATTGCTATGATAGCACCTGCAAAGCAACAGCACCAAAAAGCAGCCAGCAAGTCTGAACAATGGGGATACTTCCAAGGAGATGATGTGCAGCTCCAACAGGCACAACTGTACCAGCTGTTTGCTAAGAAGGTGCATTCAGCTATTCAGGCTTGGCTTGAAATAAATAAACAACAGTCCAAGCCAGTGTAACAGGCAGCACACTCAAGAGAGAGCTGGGAAGCTGTAACTACTCCAGTGACCAGGTAAAATCTCTGCCAGATATTCAGAGGATCCCAGCAGGTGAAGAAGTGGCAGACCAAAGCTTACCAAAACTTCACCTAGCCTTTTTAAGTCCTTTAGACCAATCAGCCTTGGATCAGAGCTGTCCTGGGCTGTGCCCTGAAGGCCTTTCCAGTCACCTCCCTCTGCACAGAATCCAGCTGACCAGTGTGAACAGAGGCAGCCTCCTTTAAAGCCCTGGGCAGAAAGGTGGAGGCAAGTGATAAAGAACTCTGACACTCTGGTCTCATTTACACCAAGCAGATGATGCCTTGTTGAGCAGCACTTTGGGTAACATTTTCACAGTTCTGTGCAGTGCAGAAGAACCTCAGACACAAGATACTGCAAACTTATCACCCTTCAGAAGCAAGGAGGAGCCCTATCACTCTCCAACACCTGTCTGCCAGGTGATGTGTGAAAAGGCTCTGACAGCACTTCCCCATCATCTAAGCTGGACAACAGTATGTCACCATATCCTAGGAAGCAGAAAACTGGAGTTAGGGAAGAATAAAGAACGACCCAGGATATCTCCAACCACCTCATCACACTTCTGGGATAGACAGCACAGTCAGAAGGACAAAGGGAGAGCTGGGCATCAGCTGCACCACATTCAGTCGTCTGCTACAGGAGGGCAATCTTTTCCATTCTAACAGTGGAATTTGATCAAAACACTTCTAACAAATGCTGGGAAATGCTACATTTTAGCTGAAAGTGCCAGTCACTTGGTGGGATGACTTAGTGCACAGCATGTCCTTCCTCCCCTTCCATTACTGCTTCTGTTTGAGAGAGCATTTCCTGCACAAGAGAGGTATATTTGCTTACTGCTGAAGTATTATCTTCCCAAGGAAAAAAAAAAAAAGAAGAGCAGCTTTGTTTCATTTCAATGAAAAGCTAAAAAACTGCAGAAAAAGGCTAAAACCAGCATCCAAGAGCTCTGGCAGTTTTCAACTACTGTCCTCTTGTAACATCAAAAGCCTTGCTCCTTTATATGTAGCTTCTTGGGGTTTCTTTTCCCCCTGGACAATTTTGACAAACCCCACATCCCTACTGTGGAAACCACCTGAAGTGGAAGTAAAGAGACAGTTATTTGCAACATTTTGCATTAAAAAGCATCAGCCAACACAAACAATGCAGAGCAAACCCCCTCCCTCCCTCAGACTCACTGCATCTAACCTCAGCCATCAGTCTAAGATACACATCTAGACTCCTCTCCAAGTCAGTGAAGAGATCACAATGTCCAGAAGCCAGTTCAGTCCAACCTAAAATTGGATGGAAACACTGGTATTTCCCTTAAATACATTAAGGTACTTGTAGTCTGAATCACCAAACTCATCCAAACACTGGTTTTCATCATCACTGACAAGAAGTTGGAGGAGAAATCCCCTTGCAGCTTTAAATCCTCCCGTGGCACGAGCTTAGGCAGGTGCAGGGCAGGCTCAGGCCAGAGCCTACAGCTACTCACATGAGAGAATTTTTTTAGGCTCAAAGGAATTAAAACACATTATAAATGTACAAAATACTAGCATGAAATGACAGAAACAGAGTCAGAGTATGAGGTGAAATGTGGAAGTTTCCTTTTGTTATCAGGAGGAATGACGTGATGCTTCCAGAGGCAGAAGAGCTTTGCCTCCTGGATCTCAGGAGGTCCCTGCTACATGGTGTGAGCAATATTCACACATGAACAGGGCAGATTAAGGGGACAAGACTTGGTAATGCCAGGCACAAAGATGTCTGCAAGATATAAAATGAAGCAATGTAAAAAATGTTTGTCAATTAAGTAACTTGGACAGTTTTTAAAGCTGATGTCTTCGACCTCGACGAATCCAAGTTTCACTTCAGTCCTGCAAGTCATTTAAAAACATTCAGTTTTAATTAAGGAGGTTAATGCAGGGTTGGTTGAGACATGAGAGCGAGGCCCCTCTGCATTGCTGGCATACCATCCTGGACCTCACATCCAGGCAGAGCGAGCCTCTGGCTACAGGGCTGGGGATCAGACTCTGAGATCAACAGTTTAAGTTAAAAGTGCATTAATTACACGTCAGCCTTTCTTGGATGTTAGGGCAAGAAGTGAAACAGGACCACAGAAATCAAGTCAAGTGATTTTCACCTCTAAAGTTAAGTTTTAATAATTCCAACAATAACTCACAATAACTCCAGCAGCATTTTCTCTCTGTGTTATTCATCAGGACTAAGTTTTCCCACTGCAAGGGGAAGGAGAGACCAGGGACTGGAATGCCCAAGTGTAAGCTGCTGACCAGTGAGGAGCTGCTTTCCACCTATCAAGTCATTGTCTCAGAATGCCAACCATCAGGACACAGGGCAGTATCTTTTTAACTAAAGCTGCAGGGACAGCCTCCAGCTCTGAGATTCCATTTCCTCGAGTGCACCACAAACTAGGGAAAAAAGAAATCTCCCAGTCTCTCTACAGAAGCTTTTAAGGATGGCTGTGGCAAAGTAGTCAGCTTTAAAACTAAAACCTCACAGAAATAACAGAGACCTGCTGCTGTTCCAGAACCCGCTGACAAACCCATGAGGAGGCCAGTGGGGTTTTATTTGCATCCCACAGAGCACCAGGAAGAGACTTGGAAAGACCTGGCAGCAGCAGGAGAAGGGCTCTCCCCTCCCCTCCTCCCGCCAGCACAGCCAATGGAGCTGAGACAGGAGGTGAGGCTCCACAGCAGTAACTCTGCCAACTTGAAGGAAACGTCAGGGTCTGGAGAATTTCCTCACGTGTTTCCAATGTGTTTTTTATGCATTTTATTGCTCATCTGCCATGCAGATCAAAAACACTGGAGGGAATCCAACTATTTCACACAGAATCTCACACTCCAGGCTGGCTGCAGCCCCAAAGCCTGAGTTTCTTCACTTGAAATACTGCCCAGTGTTATTTTGGGATGTGACCTGATAGCGGAAGCCCACGGGGACCCTGAAACGATAACTGTTCCAGCTGCGATTGGCTGCCCAGCCCTGGCTCATGCCAGCATGGGTTTGTCAGCACTGCTGACAAACAAGGACTCAGCAGCTAACACCTTCTTTTCACACCACAACAAAACCATGCCTGAAATCACGCAATCTGGTACCCAAAGGAGGGGGCAGGGGAGTTCATCTGTCTCGGGGAAAGGGCTGCAAGTCCTGGCATGACCAGCACAAGGGAGCTGGTTAGTTTATGCTGGAAGCAGTAAGGCTGCTTTTATATGAAAAGAGGAATCACCATCTCACTATCTGATACAAGCTCATTTGTTAAACAAACACAAAGATGAAACAAGAAGAAATGCTTAAGATCAAGGTAACAAAACCCCAGAGAAGAGATTCAACGCTCCGCTCCGGCCCATCCCACTGATCTGGCAGAGCAGGAAGACTGACCAGAAAGCAAATTGACCTCCTCACTGGGGACTGCAGCCTTCCTCTGCTACTCCCTTGCCCATCCCCAGCCTAAGTGCCTGTGAAAAGTGTGGGGGAAGAGGGACAGCATGCAGTCAGACTGTAATGACTGGAGGCACTGTCAGATCACTAGATAGCACTCAAGGAAATTATGATCTGGAGACGAGCATGTGGTGGAGCTTAGAAACTCTGTAAGGCCAGTAGTTTCCATCAAGATGCTTACAAGCAAGATGAGAGAACAATAGCTAAATTTATTCCCTGATTCTTTTTGAAAGAGAAAAAGCCTCTTCCTTCCTTCTAACTGAAACACTCACTTTCTATTACAATTCCATTTTCTCTGCACTTTCTTTTCCACTCATTCGACAACTATCAACGTTTCAAAATCACAAGCTGGTCCTTTCCTTCCCCTTTACTTCCACACCCAAAAATACCTCAATCCTATCACAAAAATTACACAGCTGACTGGCAAGCTAGGATCTCCCTGCTATTTTGGGGACAGGGATAGACTCATTCATCCTCTACAGTACAGACAACTGAATCTTGCATCTTACGCTTCACAAAGCACTTTTATCTCATAGCACAACGTGGCCTGGAGACCTCACCGTGCTCCATTTCCACCAGACTTTGAGATTCACATCACATACAAGAAGACACTTTGCAAAGCTGAGTTGAGATTTCCACAGATGGGATGGAAGGAAGGTCCTGGAAAGGGCTCTGCAGCCTGACACCACCTTCCTACTTACTGGACACTTCTTACAGACTTGCTTCCCCAGTAGACACCAGAAGCTGGAGCTGGGGAACACAAGGTAAGCTACAGTAGAAATGCAGTTGAGGTTAACGTCTACCATCTCCAAAGTTTTCTCTTGCTGACAAACTGAAGAGTCAGAGCAGAGTCTGTCAAGTTTCTGAGCTGGTCCAGCTTACCAGAGACAGGCTGTGGGAAGGGTCCACTCTCCTCCAAGCCCTGCAGCATCACCAGCTTCATCTCAGCCTCCATGCTTTCAAATTCTGACACAAGTCCATCAGCACATACCATCACAAACACCAAATCCACTGAGATGACCCAAGATGACTAGAGACTAATCAAATGTAACCAAAGCTGAGCAATGGGAGCTGGTGCTCCCTTGACCATCCGACAAACACTCTTCCCTGCCACATGGCTCTTACCCCATCACCTCTGAGGTGCTGAAATGTTTGGGTTTAGTTTAACAGGGAAAGATTATTTCCTCCAAGAAGGGGGTACGAAGCAGGGAGTGCCCAGAAGGAAGATTACTGGCCCACTAGCACGAGCTGCACAGTACACTTCAGGGTTTTATCAAAGCTTTTTAATTCATGGCCTTGCCTCTTTGCTTCTGTCCCCCTTCAAGACAGCACACGATCAGCAATTAGAAAGAACAAAAGGATCTTAATCATCCAAGGAAATCACTGGCTTGGGCCTCTTGGATATGTCCCTGGAAGCTCAACCTCTGATCTGAGCAAGAACCACGTGTGAGCAACTAGAAACGAGACAGTTCTCAGGTTCTGCAGGGAGCTCTTCTAGAGAAAAAGCCAAGATCCTGGTTACAAAACTAAGCATGCATAAAAACCTTCGAGTGCTGTTACTGCCACTCAACTCATCCAAGCAGTGCTCAGGTAAAGGAAATCTCTGATGGACTTTTACTACTTCAAGGGAAAAACACCTGCCCACTAAAACAAATATCAGGAAGGTAACACTATCAAAGCTGCAGCCTCTGCTAGATGGAGTCCATATTCCCTTCCCTTATGAGGAGTTTAAGCTCTTCTCAGGCATCAGCGCTGACAATTACAAACCTAAGATGGGGACTGGAACGTGCAAGAAAGATTCGTGCAGTTTCCTTGCTCAAAAAAAGAAGCTGAAAAGCTCATTCTTCCAGGCTGGTTTTACACAAACTGGTAGAAGCTGCTGGCTCTAGCTGCACTGCAGGAAAAAGAGCGTTTGGAAAGGAGGCTGTCAGGAGGAGGGGCTCGGTGTCACACAAGAAATTTTACTCTGATGGCAAAAATAAGCCGCTGTTCTAATCCACCTCAGTAAATGTAGGTGAGCCTGGTTGTTTGGCAGAAAGCAGGTACAAAATAAAGAGGGAGGATGACAGAGGGAAGTGCTGCTGCTGCTTTACTACATTCCTGCAACGGGAGACCTTGCAAAACAGCCAGCCCTGCTACTGCAGCAGCCATTGATTTTTCAGAGGTCGATACTCCACTCCCACAGATCTACCAGGCAGGAGCTTTAATCACATCTCCTGCTCCTGCCCTGTGCCACCCCTCCTTCTCTTCCCCTCCAAATAAAATTAAGAAAAGAAAAAAGCTGGAGGAGGACAAGGGGGCTTTGCTCCCCCTCCAAACACTGAGCAGACTAATGAATTTCATCTGCACAGTCTTTGGAGAGGAGAGATTCACAAGCTGTAGTTGCAGCACAAAGTAGAGAAGGAGAAACATGATTCATTCCCAGAACAAGATATGGCTGAAGAGAAGCCCATTGTGTGGAAGGGCACCATGCCCACTGGGGAGCACTGGGTGCTGAGCTCTGCTGGACCCTGGGAAATGCAGCAGCACTCTCTAAGGGAGTTGCCATTTAACCCTTTGAACGTCACTCAGCTTCTAAAAAGTACTCCCAGGTTTACCTGAACTTTGGTACAACATAAAGCATTCCAAGCAGCAGTGGTCAATGCCAGGCCTTGGGAAGGTGAGTCCAAGGAATAAACTAGTACAGGTCCCAGATGACAGACCACAACCTGTTTATTGAAAGAGCTTTTGTTCTTCCAGAGGTTTTTAAGTGTTCTACCTCAGCCTGAAGACAAAGCCCAGATGATACAAAATGCTTGGTCACATCAGGGGCAGGGAGCTGCCCTCTCACTGCCAGCTGTAAGGACCTTCCAATGCCCCAGCAGTGCTTCCTCTGGAAGACTCCTTCCAGTCTCTGCTGTGTTCCGTTTAAGACTCCAAAGCATTTAGTCATCTCAGCATGTGACTATGCCACCATGCCAACCACATGAGTTGGGGTGGGCAAAGAGATGCAGCAAAGGCAGGAGTCTGGAATGATTCAAAGATTGAAAAGGTCCTTGTTCAGGCCAACAAGCTAGATTTTTAAGGCAACTCAGCTTTTAGTATTGTGCTCAGCCTCTGTGAGACACTGTAGAGTGCTAAAATCCATTTCTTAAAAAGCAGAAGCAAGGAAGATTTTAGGAGAGAACATTTCTGAGGTACCAGGTATTTGCAAGCCTGATCAATCTGGCAATCTTCTTGCTGGAAAAAAAGCTGCTGAAGACACAGCTGAAAGCTGGCAGCTCCTTCCCAAAGCCCATCACACCTGCAGGGAGGCAGCAATGGAGCAACACGAGGGGCTACAGCTAAGCCCCTGGCACTGCCAGCTGGGGCACTGGAGAGAAACCACATCCCGTCAAGAACCTACGTGCGATCCCACACCCAGGCACCAGTGTCTGCTTGGGACTGAGAAGCACATTTGGAAAGAATCAAGGAAATTCTCCTCTGGCCCTGGCTGAGCACAGTGAGTGTGTGCAGGAGGAGGTGACATAACCATGGAAACCTGGCCCAGGCCAGACGCTGCGCACGCGGCTGCTACCCTGGGGTCAGGGTGTCAGAACAGCCAATTCCTAGAGATGTCACTTCTTGTCATTTCAGGAAATTCCACTCTTTTTTTTTTTTAAGCCAAAGGTTTATCCTGGGTAAGACTGGATTCCAAAGTATGATAAAAAGTTACACAACTCCTCCTCTAATTGCCAGGACTGTCTGAAATCCCAGCGCAAGCCCCGTGTCTGAGGGCACAGGCACAGCCCACCTGAGCAGTGCAGCCGGCCGAGCCCTGGGCTGCTGCCATGCCCCACATCACAGTGCTGTGTGGAAACAGCTTTCTCCGTGGTGTTTATGATGGTGCATGTCTCCAAGACAAGTCAATCCAGCATGCTGAAAGGACATTAACAGGAAAACAGCTCCTGTAAAGTGAAAGCTCAGGTGTGGCAGCGTGTAAACGCACGCAGTGCTGTCAGCCGAAGATGAACACCTTCATTTACCCCTGCAACCACCCCACACCGCAGGTGAAGCTCACAGCAGCATGGACTGTCCCTGCCCTGCACGGTGTGGGACCTGTGGCAGGGTGAAGTTCTGACGGGAAGGGTGAAGAGGCTGAGGACAGAACCTCCAACAGCAGAGCGACACGAGGCTTCCGCATATTTTCAAGGGTCTCCAATGACACCAAGTCAG
This sequence comes from Colius striatus, assembly GCF_028858725.1. NCBI lineage: Eukaryota > Metazoa > Chordata > Aves > Coliiformes > Coliidae > Colius > Colius striatus. Next base: position 2,515,607 of record NC_084782.1, read on the forward strand.
CAGCAGAAAGGAAGCGAGAAGCCAACTTCCCTGCCCTACAGCAACGAGCCTGTTGAGAGTGTTTAACAGCGGAGGGTCACCTGCGCCTCGGCAGTGCCGGCGCACGGAGCGGCTCAGGCTCGGCGCAGGGGATGCGTGCGGCACAGCACAGCCTATTGTTCAGGATCCAACACCAGCACTGGTCATCCTACAGCAATTTCCTGACTAAACCCTGACCTGCCTCGTCACTGCAGTTGGGCCTGAAGGACGAGCGGCCGTCCCTGAGCGAGCCGCCAGCCGACCCCCTGCCCCCCTCCCCACGAAGCCCACCCTCCGCTCTCTGTTGGGCCGGTAACTGAAACTGCTGTTAGCAGAGGAGCGGCCGGGGGCTGGGGAATCAGAGCGGGCTGTGCAGGCAGGAAGCTGAGCTGAGCCGCTCGCTCAGAATAGAAACAGGAAACGAGCCCGGCAGCGAGCACGGCGCAGCCCGCGCAGGCTCCGCGCCGCATCGCCTCCCGGGGACACGGACCAGGGCAGGACACGCAGCACCCTGAGGGGAGTTTCCTGCCATGCAGAGGGTGGAATTAGCTCAAGTTGAGAGCAGGAGGAAGGGGTGGGAGGAGAGAAAGTTGCCACATGGACAGACAGCAACCCCGAGAAGCGGGTCACAGGCATGAGACGCGTTCCTGGGGTGGCTGGGGATGGGGGGAGCTTGGTGAGCAGCTCTCCACTATCAGCAAAAATGAAAATGTGAATTGAAAAGGCACAGGCTTCTGAAGGAAACACACAGACATGATGGTCACAATCCTACCCTGATCAAAACTTACTTGGAGGAGCCTCAGACAGGAAAAACAAAACAAAACAAAGCCACACATGAAAAAAAAAACCAACAAAAAGCTGCCCAAACAACCAAAAACCATTTTCAACTCCTTGTGTCGCCACAACTCGGGACAGAAACCTTTCTATGAGCATGCACTGATCTCTCTGTCAGTGTTTCAGGTCCTGTGTGCTCCTCGGGGCAAGCCTCAGGGTGCTGCTGTGTTCAGCTGCAGTTCCACTGTGATGCCCAGGCACCACAGCATGCAACTGCCCTGCTTTGAAATGCATACAGCACTAATCCCTCTCTTAAGGCAAGCAATAAGACAAGCTCAAAAGGCCAAATACAAACCAAACAGAAGCAGGAAGTCCCAGAGGAAAAAGAGAAAAAGAAATAAAAGAGTTTGAAGTGGCCAGCAGATTCAACTATAAAAGGTTCTTTTATTCTTTTGTCCCCCCCCCCCCAAAATTGTCAAAATGACTAATTTCAAGCTGAAAGAATTGTGAGGAGATGTGCATTTCCTGGGCTGTATCTCCCTCCCCTTTCTCAGGCAGCTTTGAGACAGTTTTTTGCTGCATTTCAGCCTGTTGCATTGATTATTTCCAGGTCAGGGGACACAGCTGACAGAGCTCAACTTTATTCCACTTCAAGTACCTGCAGAGTACAAGCTGAAGTGGTAAGAATGGGAAATCCAAACAGTGCTTCCCTGACAATCTCCAGTGTCCAAATCCAGAAGCTACTTAGGAAAGGAAGAGGTAATCGAACAAAAAATGCCCCACAACTGCTGGGGTTATTCTCACACGGGTTCTTTCTTCACAAGCCTCATTCCTCTGGCTTCCTCCCTAAACTTAATTCTGCTAAATCCAGGCTGAAAAACCAGAATGCAGGTTCAGAGTTAAACATGGGTCAGGAATTTGTTTTCAGTTGCTTATATTCCTTTCTGCCATTCATAACCTTTCAGATCTAAAATCAAGAGATGAACCAAAGTGAAACACAGAAGAATAAGCAAAATAGTTTTCCAACAGTGCAAAATACTGAGGTTAAAACAATTCCTAATCCACACCAAGATGGAAATAAGCTGCCTAGAACAGGGATGAGGTTTCTCCCTCAGGCAGTACACTGACAAAACAAACTAAGGACATTCTGGGGTAAGAACACTGAAACTTGTGTCCACACTGCCCCAGATGGCTTTGGCACGAAGACTCAAGTGTCACTTTTCTATTTCAGGACCTCCAAAACCCTGCCTGTCCTCCTGGTTAGCCCAGAAGCCCTGCCCCATGCAGCATCTTCCCAATCAAAACATTGCCAGAAACAACACCTCTCACAAAAATACTGCTTACCACAGATAGGAAAGCTTCACTGAAGAAATCCCAGAAAGTCCAGTGAAAAGCCACTACATTCTGGTATCAAATCAGTTTTGCTTTATAAGTGGGTTTTGGGGCCAACCTGGAAGTTCTAACACCACAAATACCAACTTGGGTGCTTGGGAAGGTACAAACAGCCTGATGTGGCAGCCACTGTCTCAATGCTCCACTCATCCATCTCAAAGACACCATGAACCTGCACTCAACTCCTTCAAGGCAGCTTCTAAGGCAGAAACGAGGGCAAGAAGACAATCTGTTGCATGTTCCATAACGAGAGAAAAAAAATCCTCCCAATAAACCTCAAAGTTCTGAGAACTTTGCGGCAGAACTGATTTCCACTCTAAACCCCAATGTCCCAGCACCCCACCTGCTTCCCCTGGCCTTGTTACCAGCACCTTCCACATCTAAACAGAGGGAATTAACAGCTGGAAATATGTGACTCCTCCAGACTCAGAATCCAAGCCTCAAAAGGTAAAGACACTGGATAAACTGGATACGACTTGCCAAGAAGAATTCTTTGCTAAGGAGAAGAGACTAGGGAATCTCCTGGGAGAAACAGATTTATACCAAGGATTACTATTCCTCTATTACACCCAGGCACAAAAGACTACACTTCACTTCTCCCATACACAATAGCAATCTAAGTTCAGTTTAGCTGCAATCCTGACAAGAGACTCCCTAGGGAAGCAGCAAATTCTTCAGAGAAATTCTTCACCTAGCCTGCTATAGGAAAAGGCTCCCAGGCAGGGCACTCACATGGATCTGAGAGCATCAGGGAGCTCAAGGCAGTGGCAGCATTCTCCCTCAAAATACAGCAAGTATAATCTCCAGAAAGGGAAAGACAAGCTACAACAGCCTGAACACAAGCAGAAATGCAAGAGGAGATGTTATTGCTACTTACAGATGGGCAAAACATTAGAGAAATCATTCAATTGTCTCTTCTGCTGTTAAAAGTCTGAACACAGGAACACTGACAGACAAAAAGTTTAGTTAGGGACACAAAAATCCTTATCAGGAAGGTATCCTAAAGACTCCCTCCCAGAACCATCAACATGACATTTCTCAGGCAGATTCTAAGAGCAAGAGGTCACAGGAGCTGGACAACACGACAGGAGTTCACCACCTCTTCAAATGGTGACAGCATCAGCTGAGGAAATATTTCCCTCTGTTGCTCAGAATTCCAGCATTAATGTTGCCACACAATAGTGGTGTGTGAAGGCCAAAGATTTGTAAAGGCACCAGGTACAGAAATTTAACACTTCCTGAGAATCTAAAAAGCAGCAACTTCCTTTTCCCACTGGAGATGATCTGTGTTTAATTAAAGATGATGCATGGCATGATTTGCCCCGATTCCAAGCCACCCAGTGAGCTATTCCCCAGTGCCCACTGAGGCTGGGGAAAGGGCTCAGAACTCCATCAAAAATTACAAGTCCACAAACTAACTATGCTTCTGTAAGTCATATGTAATGGCAAAACAGGGATCTATGAACCCTCCTGAGCAGGATAAAACTTTCTGAAACAGACAGACTGAGCAATACAAGAAAGATAAAAAGAAATTGATAGCACCTTTCCACATAGCTCTTCTGTTTCTAAGCATTCCCAGACCAAACTTTGTGCAAGAGATTAATCAACAAAACAGAGGTTTGGCTTCCACACACCTCAAACCATTCCACAGCACCAACTGTCTGAAGCATGTCTCAGTTCACAGACAGAGGGTGCTGGTCTTGTCCTACAAGATCCTAACAAGGAGAGAAGGAATTATGAAACACATACAAAAATTAGGGTGAGTTTCTGCAGAGGGTCTTCCTTTTGTTAATTTTTGCCTACCAAGGAAGTGAGGCCTCAAAATACCCCAGGGCTGGGTAAGCTAAAGGACTGCTTCACTTCTTCAGTGCAAATTATTTGGTGATAAAGTCAAGGGAGTATTTAGAACAGAAGCAAGCTTTATAGCTGGCCAATTCTAAATGATGGATCTACTTTCTGCACCCTGGATTTCTCTTCAGCACACCTCTGAAGTACCTGATCCAAAATGGGTGGAAATTTAAAGCTCTGACATGGCACCAAACTCCCTTGTCTCTGGGTTTTTTCCCCTCTTACAGCATGAGACAGGTATTTTTTTCCTTAAACTGCTTGGAAAAAGGGAAAACTCAAAAAAAGGCCAAATACATTTAGCCACAAGGTATAAAACAAACTCCCACTTAGTGTTTAGAAGGAGCCACTTCTGCTAAGCAGAGCAACTAATTCCTATAATCTGAGTCAGAGGGCGCTGATTGGTAAGATTCATGAAGGCTCCATCAACAATGCTACTGAGCAGGACTTCCCACCGTTCCCAGCTACAGCAATTTCTTCAATTACTTCAGTGGCTTCACTTTTCCTACATTCTGTGCCAGAAGATGGGTCACATGGAAGAACTTGTGGAGAGGCAGAGTGGAAAGAAACATGCTATTTAAAAGGATTTTTCCCCAGGCCTCAGAACAAATTAAATCTTTGTAATCAGGGTCCAAAAGGGAAAAAAAAAGGGGGGGGAAGGGAAAAAAAAGGGAGAATCAACCCACAACTACTCCCATCAGGTGGTAAGAACTTTGTGTTTTGGGTGACAATTTGTACCCACAATCTAAAGGAATTATTTCAAGGGGCTCACAACAAAGCCCTTCTCATTGCTGAGAGCAAAAATAACTTTGCTGTATACACAGCCCACCCTCCCCTGACCAACCCAGCTGCAAGGTACAAGACTGACTTAGCCAGGGGCTATGTAATAAAATGAAAGCTCTCTCACTTCCTAACCCTAACAATGAAAGTAACCTGCAAAATCAGAACTCAGCGGCTCTAAACTTCTTCTTCAAGCCAGAGGCACAGGTCAACTTGTGCAAATTAATCCAAACTTTTAATCCCTCTCCATTTTCTTGATGAAGTTTTAACCCAAAGTTAAATTGTTCTGCTGGAACACTAGGCACTAATCCCATGCCAAATGCTCACTGTACACAAAGCAAACAGATTGAGAATGCAAAAGAAAGTGTTAATTCTCCATCTATCAAGGAAGGAGCTATCTGGGACTGATTTTCCTCACTCCAAGTACTAATAAATTTGTCTTTTTCACCAACTGTTCAGTCAGATTGGACCAAAAATGCTCAAATCAGCATTATAAGGATTCAGTGACACAAAGAGAACTGTGCTGCCAGTCTGCTGAGCACCAGTGCAACAGTGGGCTGAAGGAACAAGAAAATACAATCAAAATGAGACCCATTCCCCTGAGGGTCAGGGTCTGCTCTAACACCAGTCAGGTACTTCAGACACTGCAAACAGAAAGCCCCCACCCCTCCAAATCTCTTAGCTAGAACATGCAGACCAGAGTAGTCAGGGTTAAACTTTACTTTCAAATCCATTACTTTTGTAAATTACATTTAATCTCCAGTGGGAAGCCAGAAGCTAATGACTTAGTAAAAAGCACAGGCAGCCTCCATCATTCCCATTTCCATGTGGAATACTACCAGTGCTAATTTATCCTGCTGTGCTTCTGATTGCCCTCACCCCATCCACTTCGAGATCAGCTCACCACTCACCGGCAGGCTAGAAGGTCTGGACTGAAGACTCAAGTTCATATCTTCTTGCCCTTTACTGGAAGCCATTGAGGGAGCTGATGATGCCTGGGACCCAAATGAGTCTTGGGATAACTCCTGAAACATCAAGAAGCACCAAAAACAAACCCCCCACAAATGGGAATAAATAAAGGTTCTGCTGGAATCACTCTGGTATATTCTCACATTGTGGAAGAATTATGGACCCTTGGTGACGTTTGCCCAAAGAGGGAAATAAGGCAGCAGAGCTGAGGCAGCAACACCCATGGCTCTGCAGGACGACAAAGGCCCTCGTGGCTGTGGGCAGCACTGGGAGCAGGGTCTGAACTCAACACTACATCTGCAGCTTTCTCTCATTACAGATCCTGAACAACAGTAGGGACTGGCCTGGGAGGCTGCCCACTTTGCTCTTGATCTCCTGACATCTTAGTGTAGTTCTAAGTACATTCATTACATAAACAAGGCAAGTCAATTAAAATCTTCAGCTTTTCAAGAGCTGCCCTCGATGCACTGCAGTGTTTGCTCAGAGGTCCCAGCTAACTTTTCATACAACTCTTAAAACACTGTTAAGCCTTGCAGAAAAGAAACACACCTTGGTTTGTTTGGGTTTTTTAACATGTATTTCTTCAGGATTTTATTTTCTATCCCAGGCACTATCTGCTTTCTTTCTCCTCCCTAAAGTCAAGTTCTGCACTTCAGAATCAACTCTTCCATCACCATCTATGGGTCACTCTGCAAACTGAGTTCTGCTATTGTGCTAAACCATGTAGCTCTGGGGACCACCTGGAGAACTTCTGCAGCCCAGAGTGTGAAGACCATTCCATGAGGAAATCCTTTTGACTGGTGTTGTCAATCAATGGCATTTACTTGACACTACTCTTCAACACTGCAGTATTAGCTTGGCTTAGCCCGTTACCAACATCTCTCTGTACGAGACGTGGACAAAGCAGAGCAAGGGGCAGGTCTGTCATCATCTTCACTCCTGCCACTTTGCTGATGTGCACTTCAGTCGACTTTAATGCACAAAGAAAAGGATTTGCTCCAGTTTCTTTAAAAGTGACTTACAGAAGGAAAGAAAGCAGGAGACGGCTTACCTGAGGAGGGGGGAAGCGTTGCTGGGAGTATGCAGACTGCTGCTGCTGCGGCTGCGACTGAGGGTACGACGATGACTGCTGAGAAAGAGCTGAGGAAGCTGTCTGCTGAGTTTGTTGCTGCTGCTGGTAGGGTGACTGTGACTGCTGCTGTGAGTAGGGAGGCTGAGTCTGTTGGTGTTGCTGGGCTGTGGACTGCTGTTGAGGATATGGAGTTGGGGACTGCTGATGGGGCGGCTGGGACTGCTGCTGAGAATACGCAGACTGTGATGGCTGAAGTTGTGGAGGTTGAGACTGAGGCTGTTGCTGCTGCTGATAAGAAGGCTGAGAGTGTGGGGTCTGGGATGGAGGCTGCTGAGAATAAGGAGGCTGTTGCTGTTGGGGATGAGGGCTTTGCTGGTTGTAATACGGAGTCTGGCTTTGCTGCCCATATGCACTGGGGCCCTGCTGTCCATAAGGAGGAATCTAGAGAAGAAGATAAGAGTTATACCAGTTAGAAGGTATTTTACATACACACACCGAGTAAGATTATGCTCAAGAAAAAACAATTCAGGACTAGTTCAGAGCAGCTAACTGGAAACGTACTGGAAATGCCACTGCCTGGATGCTTCCCAGACAACAGCAAAAGTCACTTGTGTGTGACACCATTCTTGCCAGTAACAGAACTGTAATAGGCACCATAACTAAGACTTCAGGATCTGACCACCATTCAAAGACAGTAGTGCTGAAAGGAAAGACTGCTTGCTCAAAAACCAAAAAAGACAGCTTTTGAGTCCTGTCAACAGTCCAGCAGGAGCCACTCAGATCATGTAATGAGCCAAAACTGACCTGAAGTCATTTTTTCTGTGCAGAACAGCTGTGTCTTTAACAGAACACAGAGGAAAGAAAGAGTATCTTATTTCCCTTGCTATTTGCTTTTCTCCTGTTTGATTCACTGCTCTGTCACTGCCTCTCTTGGAAAGAGGATTCCACAGGTCCTCCTTGAAAATCAGACACATCTGGATCCAGGTGTGGTGAACACACAGCCTAAAAACCTATCATTTCACCTCAGTCCAGGCTGAAGGCAGCCCCTTCAGAAGACAGTACTTTGTGTCTCTTCTGCCTGTCCCTGCTGTACACAGAGATTGGAGCCTGGGTGCTTTACCTGCTGTGCATATGAGATGCTGCCCATTGTACTTTGCGTCCTGCTTTGCATTCCCATGGGGTATCTCTGAGGAGTCTGTGGCCCATATGGCTGTCCTGGATAGCCATGTCCTTGCTGTGGCCCTGCCTGGGGTCCCTGCTGCTGCGTGTATGGGTTGTTTCCTCCATACGGCTGAGGCCTCATCTTCCCCATCTGATCCATTGGGCTTGAAGGCTGCAAAGCAAATAGCAACACACAATGTATATGCAGCTACATACAGGAATCATCCACAACTTCCCAAACACCCCAGAAGAAAACTTCAGCAGGTTGGCACAGAGAAGCAGAAGCTTGTCTGTCTCTTGTCAGGCACTGAACCCCTCCCCCACCATTACATTTGGAATTACAGCAGGATTCCTGCTGCCCTTTCAAACCTACAGACGTTTCACAAAGAACAAGCCCAACGAGAAGAAGTCGTTTCATGCCTCCTGTGGCCGCAGGACAAGAAAGAAGGGGGGGAAGGATCATTAAGGAAGATGAATTATCAGCGTAAATGGCTTTTCCCTATAGTAGACAGTAGTTTAATGCCCAGATATTCCACAACAAGGTAAATTTAGGCTGAAAATTTAAATATTCACAAGAAACACTGCTTCTCTCCCATATAACAAGGTATCCCAAAACACTAGAGGCTGTAATTTACAGTTATGCATTTCAATTAATCCACATTGATGTAGTAATACAGGGCAGTGCTACTGACATTCACAGTGTTCAAGGCTGCAGTTTCATTTCTGTCTGTTTCTTTTTACATATGCTTTGTGTTTGCTGCTTTTTGTAGAGTAAAGGTTTCTAAATTTAGTTCCTTTGGATGCATGAAGAAACTCCAAACTGTTAGCCTTTAAAGTCAGGTGCCTGAGTTTTAGAGCAGATACCATGAGTGAATAAATGCAACTTTCCTAGGGTATCTTCATCTGTGCAACCCCTGCCTGGAGCCAAGACACAAGACTAGTCAATCAAATTTCCTGAAAAGATTATAAACCTTAAAAGACATCTTTCTACCTGGGCAGTACTATTCCCATACTACAGTAAGGACTGTTTTGGTGTAGTGACCTCTAAATGAATCCCAGGCACAGTCTTTAAACTCTATCACTCGGACTGAATAAGAATTGTTCACTGATCTCCTGATGACCTAACTAATACCAATTAGATGTTTTCCACCAGATCACCATGACAATGGACTCTCTATTACACCATTCCTTCCTGCAACTAGCCCTAGGGTGGTATTTGTACAGATCCACCCTCTCTTGGTGAGATCAGGTGCTTGAGGAGTGGCACTACAGGCCTGCACAAGTAAATATCATACAAAGCGATATTTCCAGCTCCTGCTGGAAACCCAAGAGAATCCTGGAGACTAGAACAGGATTTCAGTTATGTTTGCAGAATCCACCCTCTGAGGGAAAAAAAGTTCAAGCAGTATGTTTCACTTCAGAAAAACCTATCCCAACAGCCAGCACAGCTTGAAGTCCCAACACACAGACCCTGAAAACATTTGTTTGACCAGCTGTCTGCTCCGTCTTGCCTGCCAGGCAAGCCACACAGCACTGAGCCCACGCCAAAGACGAGTAGGCAGGGGCACAACGGGGAGTTAATGGTGCTCTTGTGGGGTAACAGAGGCTGGGCAATGGGAGGGAATGTAATGGAGATGGCAGGAAAAGCCCCTCATTTTGGTAAATGGGGAGCTACCCACTCAACTGAAATTGGCCTCCTTTAAATAAATTTGCACCAGTATGGAACAAATCAGTTAAGAACCAGGACCAAGTCTCCTCTTCTACTCCAGTCATCCCCAAATACGTTGTTTGCTGTGCTACAGAAGCCATTCAACCCAACCACATGCACAGCACCAGTATGATTCTCTCTGTTGAGGCAGATTTTGGATGCCCTGCCGTGCTTGGCTGTGGTGGACATTTTCATCCACAGCAGTAGTAAAACAGTTCTGAAAAAGTTGTTTCATGTTTTGTGTTCAAGCTATTACAGATGTGACTGCTGAGGAGGAACAAACAGAGGCTGCAGGACCTCAAAGGAGGAAGCCCAGAGAAATCAGAGATCCCTGTCCTCCTCTATGGCCATAGCCAACAGACCATGCCATGCACCCACATGCTCTGAAAAGGAAGCTTCCATCCAGGGGGGCAGAAAAAAAAGAAAAAAACAATTTTTGAGAGGTCTTTGATGGCTGCAGTTTGAATCCTCAGAGCTACAGGACTTACCTCCTGAATGGCAGCACCCATGTGGAGCTTCCATACACCCTATGCAAATTGTGTTTACATCTTTCAAGCAATTGTCCCTAATGCTTCCTGAGTCTTGCCTTGTGGGTATCACCTCAGATTACTGACATCTTTTCTCTCCTCACAGTACCTTCTTTGGTATGTAAAAAGAGTACCAATAGGAATGTTTCCCAGCTCCAGGCTTTTGCCAAGTCACACCTCTCTTTCACCACCCCCCAAACACAAACCTCCTTTCTTCTTCTACCTGACCAAGTGCAACTTTAGGGTTACTGACTAAACTGTTTCAGCATCTTTTCCATTTGTTGCTTCTTTCCTCCCGGTTGCTACGTCACCTTTGCATCTGGCTAGCAAGGGCAGCTTCTCAAATACATTCCTCTTTGGGGGGATTCTTTCAAAATGGGTTTGTTAAATATGCACACACCACACACTGCCTCCTCTGCACAGATTTTCTTGTCTGTGGTCACCCACAAAGCTAATCATATCATCAGGAAAGACAGAAACAAGGTGAAGATTCACTTTTCCATGACTCCTACAGGAAGCACGACAATTGTTAAAAAAGTTCAAGAAACATTTGGAACTGTTTACACAGCATTAAAAATAAAAAGAGAGAGAAAAGGGGAAAAAAGCCCATCCAAAACACAAACCCCAACCATATTTCCAGGATGTGACCAAGTCGTCACCTTGATCACTCCGCGTAGGAGTACGCGACGCGTTTCCGAGCTGAACTGCCTCTCTTCCACAAGGCCCTAGTGCCCAGAGTAGGCTAAAAACAAACATGAAGAGCATCACTCTCAGTTACAGCCTTATCTGTAAATTCTATGAGAAATGTAAACGCCAATTAATCTCTAATGAAGGAACTATTTCATCCACATGCACTCCTGGCTCGTGGCAAACCAACGGGCTGATTCCTGCTCTGTCTTAGCAGCGTGGCTCTGGTTTAAAAGAGCTTACCATCAGGAAGTCTACTTGAATCTGCTATCTCAGTCCTTTTATGGAATTTAACTACACGTGCCTTGAGAAAAGAGCAGTCAAAGTGGAAACACAGGGAAGTGTGGATCGATCTGAGAGCTCATGCAAAGACTTTGGGGGGAGCAGAGGTGCCGCAGGAGCACAGCTCCTTTGTCAGCTAGTGTTACGTGAGGTGGGGAAGCCAAGAGGAAGCAACGCCTGCTCACTTGCAGGAACACTTGAGGATAAATAAGGAAATACCAAACTCTGACTGCAAAAGGCTGGAGATTCTTCTCTGGACTGGTACATGGGAAATCCTTTCAATAGGAAACCGCAGGAGTAGATTACTGTGATTACACTTCAAAAGCAAAGGCCTTGTCACAGAGAGACATAATTGAGAGAAAGTGCTGCTCCTTGATCACTGAAGTCCAGACCCCCTGCTTACACCTCCTTGCATTCATAGAAATTGCTTCTATTCTCCTCTCAGTCTCGGTATCTCTGCTGTTTTGTAACACTGTTAAGTACCAAAACTTGGCAAAACATAGTCCTGTCACCGGTCAAACTTTCAAAAGCCAAGTTGTTTGTAACAAAAGCAACAGTGAGCCCGTGCTCTAGAGAAACTTTAAGATCTTTCTAGACTTGGAGCTTGTAACAGCAAGCCTAAGGAGAGCTTAAAATGCTCTCCAGTCAGACCCCCTAAAATCCCACAACCAATTCTCTTTGGATTTTGTCTGGGAGAAGAGAAATTTGGCCTCTTGAAAAAAAAAAAACCCAAATAGTTTAGTCAAACCGGAGGGGACTTGATGGTCCCAGCAGGAAAATGAGTAAAGGGAAGAGACAAATCCCACTCGGGAAGCAGGAGTCAAACCCTCTGCAGCTGTGCAGAAAAATGTAATTCTGACTTTCCCCGATCACTTTATTACATATTTGAATTTTATTACACCAGAGGAAGAAAAGGGAGGAGAGTCATTTACTGAACTCTCTGGTTTCACATCGGCGTCATTCAATTATTGGCAACCGTGGGTATTGGCCACAACTGGTCTCCTCAGTTGCCCCCTCCAAAAATAGAATGGCCAAAAAAATAATAAGAAAGCCCTAAGCTCTCACTTTGGATTTGAAATATTTTCCTGATCAGATCTGTTGTCCATTTTTTGTGATAAAAAAATAATAAAAAGCACTACTGGCTGTTTAACTGAGAGAAGCCCTAATTGATTCCCACAGTAATTAACCTGCATTTTACCTCGGAGAGTGGTAGTTAAGGAAGTCGGCACTGCTATTTATAACTCATCTCAAATTGAGGGCAGACTGCCTAAAATCTAACACATCCCAGCTGTACTCCTGTTTGAACTGGGGCCAAGGGAATTTTTTAAAGCAATCTTGGCACTGAATGAATGACACCAACAGTATGAGCGCGCGTGTGGTTGTGTTGTGGTGACGTAGCAGTGGAGGTGGAAGGGGAAGGGGGGGCCGCCCGCTGTAATCCCTCTCCCAGGCCCGCTCGCTGCACACAGGCCCGGCCCTGGCTGGGGCAACGTGCTGGAGCCGCCCACCAAGAACCAAACACAGGAAACGTCTTTTCCTGTGGAACGCCTTGAAGTGAGAAGCACATGGCTAATCTGCATAAAAGCAAAGCCACGCCACTCCTGCCAGGAAGGTTAGTGCTCATAATCTCTGGCCACGGAGCTGGCTGCCTGTGAGGACTTGGACCTGAGCCTGATAACCCAGAAAGAGCCAACAGATGGGCAAGGACCCCGGCAGAAACAGCCCCGCCACGTGACTCGCCACATGGCCCTGCGAGCACCAACTATTGTCTGGCTGCTGAGCGCCGGTACAAAGACAAACCTGACCGGGCCCGGCGAGAGGCGGCAGCTGCTGCCCACCCGTCGCCAGGCCGGCCGTGGGACAGGGACCATCGCAGCCCAGAGGCCTGGAAGCTGCCAAGACAATGCTGACCAATGCCAGTGCTGGGTAACACCATCACACAGGCTCACAGGACGAACTGCTCACCTCCCTGAGGCTGGAGCCGGATGGGAGCTTACCAAAGTGAGAGACTAGGTCTTGATGGGAGCGTGCTCTTTCCTCGTGTCTCCAAGCCCTTGTTACCCCAATGTATAAGTCCCTGCAGCCAGTGAAGTTACAAAGCAGATTGCCACGTTGGCTAGAAAAGTTGTATTAGTGATGGATAATGCTGGGAAAGGGGAGTTTTACAGTCCCTAAGAACTTGTCAGCTGGGACCATGGTCATATCGGACTTAATCATTGAAACCAGGCAAGAGAGCAAAACCACCCATACTCTCCCAACCTTTCTGTGTCATTTGTATCAAAATCAACAAGCTGTATGAAGCAGAGAAATCAGTGACAGCAGCATCACCTTAACAGGCTGGTAACATCTCCAGTGGCTCATGAATTAGACCAGGGTTCAAAATCAGCACCCTTTCCCTGCCTGGTTTTCCATCACATTGAGAAACACCAACCACACCAAGGCAGGCGTGAAAACCTCCATGGGGGAAGTCATGGCAAATGGAGAATCACTCAGGAAAAACACTTTTCTGGACGGCAAGGTTGCCAGGAGCCTTATCAACCAAGCATCAGTGTTTTGAAAAAGCAACACTGATCAAAGTGGAGAGGCTGCACTGACCTTTGCCATTTCCAGTCTCTTCCACATCTTCTGGAGCTACTAAGAGCTCAGGCTGCCAAGAGACACTAAGGCTGGGTCAGGTCTTGGAGTTTCTAACATCCAAAACCATTAATACACTGCACTCACGTTGCCTTCAGGGATGAAGGTCTTTCACCTCCCACCTCTAAACCCTCCCCTTGACTAAACTTCTGCTGTATTTTGAAGTTCAAAGAGCACTATTAAGAGTTGCGCTTCCTGCAGTATCAAGGTACCAGTGCCTTCATCAAAACACAGAGTTTTCTGCATACTCACTATTAAGCTACGCTGGATGTGATGGTGGTGCCTACACATTGAGCACAGATAGTTACAAACAAGCATGGTGCACCTGGGAGGCATTGCCCCAAGCTGGCATGGAGCCTCTCAAAGACCCACCAAAACCAGCCACGCTGCGACGATTCACACCAACTGAAAGATGCAAACAGGCTCCAACAGCATCCACAAAGTGCTTCAGCAAACCCTACTTTTAGTCCAACACTCTCATGCTTCAAGTTTGCGCTTGAGACACTTTCAGGCCTGTCTGCATCTCCTGAAACTCCACACAAAAGTGACTCTGTAACCAGTCTGGAGAGTTTAAGCTGAGAAACGAGCACAAACTAACAACCGTCCTCATTTATGAGCAAACATGGTTCATCTTGCAGTGAGGCACACTTTCATCTGATCTATTTAAGGTGCAACTGGCTGTGCTAAGGTCAATATCCCAGCCTGAACTCGCTGCCTTTTATAGCCTTCTGAAGGGCGAGTGCACTGGGTCACGCTTCATTGCCTCTCTTCCTATGGTAGTTGGGCTTTTAAAGAGAGATGGAAGAGGCTGGGGGGGTGGGAGTTAAAGCTAAGATAAAAGGAAAAATCCTCCTGTAGATTAAAATGCCCCTAAAAGACAAAATACCCAGAAAAACATGCAGTAAACACTATGCTGAAGTGTATCAAGCATCTCATCAGGACAGTCGCAATGACTAGTGTGTCCTACTGAGAACATCATCACACAAACGTACACTTCCTTTTTTCTTTTCCCCTCCCTTTACTGAACTTTAGAAATCCACCAACTTCCTTCAGCCCCTCAGCGTAAGGACAACATGCCGAGCCCGTGCAACACCCATCAGTCACTTTCCTTGCCCACTCTCTAAGACACTACTCATCACTCTGGGAAAGAATGACTCCCAAAATGAGGTGGCCTGAGTTTCTCTGCCTCACACCCATAAGCTTGGGGCACCAACTGTGACTTCTGGAACACATTACAGGATTGGTTCCAGGGTTACAAATGCTCACTCTTTGAAAAGCTTCAACACAAATCTATTTGTATGCAAGCAATGGAAAAATACAACTCTGTTCTTTGCCCCCACAAATCGTAGAATCCAACTTAAATTTGAATCTTTATCATCTCATTATCAATGGCCAACACAGATTAAATTATTGGTTGCCAACATGCTCCAATAACTGACCTCTCCTCAGTAGTTTCAGTTCTGCAACTAGAGGGAGCCTGGTTTTTCTTCTGACTTTTTCCAGTAAGTCAGAGTTTGACTGAAGACACTTTCTATTCCTCTAATCTTTGCTAACACACAGACCTCAGAAGACACTAATATATCAACACTACACACAAAAGAAAACCAGGATGATTTCTAAATTACCTCCGTCACCTGCTTCTAACTATTTGGGGCTCTGTAAGCTTAAAATCAGCCCAGTTAGTATATTGCCCTTTTCCTTGCTCGTACACTTATTACACTAGTTCCTTTGTGGAGATGTTCAGTAAATCCAGGATACTAAGTTTTACCAATGGAAAAAAGACGATTAAGTTTCCTCCAAGCAGCTATACTGTGAACTACAACACTCTGGCTAAACACAATTCAGTAATTACCCTATTAACATTTCTCAGCAAGAGGCCAGTCCACACATCTCAGAGGCCCTTCCTAAGCACCACTCTTACTAATATTCTCCAAATTGATTAAAATTGACCCGAGTTTTGCTTACAGGATGTATTGTTACAGAACATTTTATTCCTGAAAGAAGTCAATCAGAAGAAAATGATCTGGTTGGGAAGTGAAATGACAGCCCCACCTCTAACCTTCACTGGAAATAACCTGACAGAGGTACAGTGTTTGTCCCCAAGTGCATGCAAGGTTATGGCCCTGCTCTGTTTTTTTAGAAGGTGGAGGGCAGGAAAGTGTCCATGTTAAAAACTCTGTGTTTTTTTAAACAAAGTGCATTTGCTGATCTCATCTTTCCTTCCCAGCCCAACTTTAAGCCCTTCTTAACAAATTCAACAAATTCAGTTTATCAAGGCTCAGGATTTCAGTTCCTTTCCCCAGTCAGTTGCTCTCTGACACGTGGCCATGCTGCTTATCACAGCACATCATTTAGGTATCTCTCCGGACCCCTGCCACTATATTTCAACTACTGTCATATCAAAGATGACATGCAACTGTTTTTTTCTGTCTTCAGGATCTCCTCAAAGGCAGATGCATGCTCACACTAACGAGACATTTTTCTGGAGCTGTGAAAAGCTGCAGTACAAAAGAACCTGAAGCAAGATTTACTCTGTAAGCAATGAGGTGGGCTGACCTGTGAGAGGGGGAAACTGCCTCTGGTTTTATGCAAAGTCAGCACCTGGCCAAACCTTGCCAATGGCCAGGCTCACACAGCACCCTCATCCTCACATGCAACATGACAGCAAGCTCCTCACAAATCTCCTGTCTGCAGGCTCAGTGCACATCCTCCTGGAAGGAGCACAAGGGACTTCCTACCACCTGAAAGTCAGGCAAGAACCAGAGGATTCATTTCCCTTTCCTTCCATCTCTCTTTTACCAGCACAACACCAATGATGTGACTGAACACACACCAGCATATAATGCTCTGAATGACAGGGAGGAGCAGCCCAAGCCCAGGCTGAGCCTGCCCGTGGCACGGCTGGCCGATACACGTTGTCCCTATCTGACAGCCCAGCCCAGCAGACTTGGCTGGGCAAACCGCTTCCTTATCAAACAGACACCAACGTGGAAGCAAGAGCTGATGACTACTTACATGCAACATGGAAGGAGATTCTGACAAACACTATTTACCAAATTAAATGCTGTCCAGATTAACAAAAGATCAACAGTTATTTGCAATAGTGACATTTTCAGACATTACCCAGGTGGTTGGAGCCAGACTAGCAGTTTGCTATTAGAAACCATCAGTGTCATCTCTTTGACACCTCTAATCATTTCAACTTAGATTTAAGGACAAAAATATAATTTCCTTCTCTGCAAAGAAGTAGGTGATTAGCTACCCCCTTCACTCTCAGGCATCAACTCACTTTAGAAGCACATTATTCAGCCAACTTGCCCCCAGGTCTCCAAATTGACACTGACAACTCCTCCCAAAATCTCAGTAACACCAAAGACGTACACAAAACTGTGTCTCAGCTCCCTGGGAAATGATCCCCAGGAACATGTGATAGTTGTAATGAGGTGGTGTTCCTTTTAAGATGGAAAGAAACTTCCTTCCTGAATATTAAATCAGGCTTTAAGTTTAGCCAACCTCCTACGTCTGCTCTAATGAACTGGAGGCAAGTCAACAAAAAGACGGTTAAGTGTCTCATTACAGCATTTTCATTCCAGGCCTACTCAAACACTGGAAGGAGCAAGCAAGCTCATGCTGTACCACAGAAATGGGACTAGGCCAAGAGCAAGTCATTAAAAAAAGCATGAGAACGAAGAGTTAGGATGGAAGAGCAAAATTATGTTAAGTGTCACCACTACTGAAGTGATCTAATCTTGATCAGTAAGAGAGCAGCTGATCCAGATCCCCCCACGAGATGCAAAATATGTGCACTAAGCACCATTGAAAACTTGAAAGCCCCATAAATACATTCAGAAAACTGCAACCTGTGGCAACCTTCAGTCATCCAGATAACTCTCCATAACCCTCATTTCCTTTCAAGCAAGCAACACCCATCTCCTGGGCAGATGAACACAGGATGCTTTCTAAAACCTAAGAAAAGGTTTGCCTAAGCAAAGACCCAGTTTGAGAGGCTCACTGAAGGTGACTTTTCAGAACAAAGTTAGTTTTATCAATTCATTAAAAGCCTTTTCTGCACAGAAATTCAATGGGCCCTGGTGCACACTCAAGAGCTGAAAAGGCACCTCCAGCACGGCCTTCTAGCTTTCTAAAAACAATTTCTTGCTAGCTCTTCATCCATGAAATGCAGTGTTGCAGGTTTCTACCCACTTGTGTCTGTCTGAAAGCTCCATATATATTTGAATATCTCATCACTTTGCAAATTTGCCTCATTTCACAGCAGAACAAATGGTGGCTGAACAGACTCAACTGGACAGGCAAACTCCCACGACCTCTTATGCCAGGCTGGTCAGGGCACACCCAAGAGACATCTCTGGATCTACAACATGACAGGTCTCCAGAGGTCCCACCACAAACATGGAGGAGGACACAGCCACGCTCATCCCAAGAGAGGTACAGCTGTCGGCACTACCTCATCTCAGCATGCGGGGCTCCATCTTACCTGGAGCAGCTGCCTGCTTTAATAAGAGCTACATGTTGGGGCCTGTAGTTCCTACAAGCCATGTTTCAGAATCACACAGGCTCTCCTTCGCTTCTGCAGAATCATTTATTTAAAAGCAGGTATAACAAACACAACGTGGGTGAGTTCCTGTGTGACCTATTCTAGGTGGTCCTGCTCTGGCAGGGGGGGTTGGACTGGATGGCCCTTCAAGGTCCCAAGATTCTGTGATAAAGAAAGATCAAAATAATCAAAGAAATCTGAGTTTTTGAATGAATCTGTGGGAAGAGGTAAGCAGTCTCAGACCCTCTATTCAAACTCAGCGTTCAGTGGTGGACATCACCTCTCCTGTGTGATAGGGTAAGACACCTCAGCCAGCTCTAACTGCCCAAAGACACACCCTTATCACAGCCAGGAGCCTGGGGTAATCATCTGCTAATTACTTCAAGGCTATCTCAAACATACCTCAGTTGCAGGCTGGCAGCTCCCTGTATGGCACTGGCATTGGCCCCGGTGTCACCTCATTAGGATGGACGGTAGTACACCTTAAATCCTGTCCATCCACAGTATTTTTAGGAAGGATCCAACATGAAACAAGGTAACAAAGCTTCATTTTGCTAATAGGAAAAGTTTCTTCCCTTCTCATTACAGCAGCTGACAAATTCAGATGCTATTTTTGTGGATTTTATTGAGCCTTCTCTTATTTTAGCCTTAAAACTCAGCCTTCAAGATTCCACTTTGGTTCCGTGGAACCAAAAATATGTGGAACTGCAGTAACGATGAGTTACCATCTGCATTTACCACGGATGCACTCGGTACCTTCATAGCCAGCAACAAGCAAGCTCCAGTACTTAGACCCAAACGATCTATTTGCAGCCAGAAAGCAGAGCTGCTGTCATTCCTGGCTTGGGAAGAGGAGAGGAGGCTGGGGGAGATGAAAAGACTACGTAGGCAAGAAACTCAAGCGCTGCAGCCAAGCCAGCTCCCAGACAGCAGCGAAGACACACGACTAAAGCCTTCATCAAGCCAACACTGTTGTGATTCCAACACTTGATGAGCCCAACCTGAACAGCCCCACAGGGGCACAAAGCCATTGTTAGTTCAAAATTACCTTTATGGTCCCTTCCAACCCAAAGCATTCTGAGGTTCTACAAGAATAGCAATTCAAAAGAGCCCACCAGCCCTTGGCTACAGTGATTTTTGAAGCCTGGGTCCGTTGCCTCACGCTCACTTCTGTCCTTGGGCTTTTATTTCCTCTACATCCAGAAAAAAAAAGAGAAATGCATTCTTCTTTTAAAGCAAAATGAACAACGTGGGGAGTTGCTCAGCAAGTTAAAAGGAGTGTGTGCTGGCAGCTGGTGAGAAGATAGAAAAATTCATGACCGTGCCAATGCCATGGGGGGAGGAGGAACAGCCAACGCTGCACAGCCTTCACTGGTTTCAGGAACAGGTATAACAAGAAACTGTAAGACAACTCATACGAGCAAAGGAAGATGAGACATGACTGTACCTTGACAGCAGTGACAACTCTGAACAGTTTATTGCCATTTACAGAGTGATCGGATTTAAAGCTAACCTTAATACATGTTCGCCACTCAGTGCAAGCAGCACTGTTGCCTTGACACAGTGCACTTTCACCACACTGCCTTCATCATTAAAGACAGTAAATCTACACTCTGAAGCTCAGCAGCAAATTATACCCTGATCTTCTGATACAATATGCCTAACGAGTCACCCGCCTGAGCGCACAGACAACAGATGTAACACCTTGCTCTAGAGAGGGAGGAGAGGCAGGTTAAGGGCCAGAACAGTTGAAAGCTGAGGAGCGCTCTGTGGCTCTGGGATATTTCATAGAACACTAACCACTTCACCTGATTTTAATTCCTGAGAACAAATCAGCATATAGCTTTTCAAAGGAAATCTTGTCCTAGATCGCAAGGTAATCAATCACAATTAACGTGGAAACAAGCTTTTGCAATGCTGTCATGCCCTGTGAACCGAACAGGAAGGCCACAGAAGGAGCTTTTAGAAAAGTAGAGGCAAGCAGGATAGTTTGGCATAGGTCTGCCAGTCTCTTGTGCACATCCAAGAGCAGACAGTACACAGCCAGGTATGATGTTTTCCTCCAGAGCATGAGCTGAGTAAGAGTGCTTTCTATGCACATTCATCTCCTGGAAGTCCCTTCCCCACCAATGTCCCCTTTCAGGGAAGCCATGTTCTGAGCCCACAGGCAGCCAGAAACATCTCCAGCGAGACCATTTTTTGTAAAGCCAAATAAAAACATTCCAGGAGTAACCCTATTTCCAGGGAAAATGTATGATCTCAGAGCATTAACCTTTATTTTGAGCTATGGCTTCAAGCACCTCTGAAGATTCCCCATGTGCCCTGCTGCAGGGTCTGGAGGCAAGGAAAGGCTTCTGAGATGTGGAGAACTTCTCATACTAGCCTCAACGGTATATCACAACAAACTGAAAAACCAGGAGGTACTTTGATGCTTAAATGCTCCCCACCACAATCCTGTCCCATTATCCACACACAGTGTCAATGTTCCGATGGGTAACAAGCAACAGCTGCCCCGAGTCCTTTCCAGGGGATCCAAAGCACTACAAACACCACAAGCTCTCCCATGCAACAGTAAGCAGATGGGTTTGGGGGTTTCTTTAATACAAGCTAAATCCCACAGGCACAGAGCTGTCCCAGCCCAGGGGCAGGACTCGGCACTCCCGAGACCACTGACACATCCAGCCACAGCACAGCAAAAAGGCAGCTTCTGGGAACACGTGATCACGCTCAGTAAACTGGCCTTGAATGGGAAGTCTTTTCCTTGATCAGCCATGCCAGTTCCAACAGCAGAGACATGGCATTGAAAGGAAAAAAAGACTCAAGTTTTCACTAATTCTAGCACTTCCACTGTTTTAATGTCTCTTCTGCACAGGGGTAAGAACTTTTCTTCAAACTGTTTCACAAGGAGTATGTTGGAGGGAAGACCACCTCTAGCCTAGCACTGGTTTAATTATTTACATACAGTTAATGAATACCAGATTCTCCTCCTAAACTTGTACAGGGTGCATAGTCCTACAGTCATTTGGACTTTAAATCCATCATCAGATTGCTATTAAGTACAAAACTCCAAACAAGCCTACAGAAAGGATCCCACACAGAGAGGCAGAGGGTGAGTCCTGTAAGCTTAGGGACCCTGGAAGAAGTTCAGGTGGCAAAGCTCGACAGTCCAATCCCTTCAACACAATCCCCAGCAAGGGCAGTAATCTGGAAGTAAAGGGAGACACATTGCAATTTAACTAGCAAGTTTATCTCAAGGAAATCAGGGACAGGCAGAAAGCCACACATTTAAGAGCAGGCTATTGTACACTTTTACCTCTGCTCTCCATACCTAGACAGACAACAGGAGTTACTCAATTAACACGATTTGAGTTGGAATATTTTTCCTGATGTCCAGTGCTAACGAATCACTGAAACAGAGGCAGCTCCATTGCATTTGTTGCTTTCTGCCCTGTACTCAAGTATAGCTGATCCTGCCCTGAAGCAGGGCAGCCAGCTAGATGACCTTTGAAATTCAGATCCAGACCTCTGTTCAACAAGAAAAATACAGTCACCTACAAAGACAACGCAGGCAATGAACCAACAGCAAGGTTCTGCAGGCAGCATAGACGACATTCCACCTTCTCCTCACCCAAAAGATCAAATTCAGTGTCACAAACCCAATCCAGATGGGCCGTTTTCAGAGCAGGCATCCTTCCTCTTCTGTGCCTCGTGCTTCTCAGAACATATTCACGTGCTGAAACTACTGCTCTGGACACTAACAGTGTTAAGAGAGTAAAGACCTGCTGTGTGTGTCATGCATCAGTCTGAGCGTATCCTGAATGTCAGCCCTGGCTGGGGCAGAGCAGATCTCCCAGCACAGCGTCTGGAGGTGCAGCTGCGGCCTGAGTGCAGGTTTTCAAACATTCCTGTGCAGTTATTCACAGGCAGGGTGCCAGGACAGTGCTGACATCAGAAGGGAAATGGTAATTTTCAGGATTTCTCTTAGTCAAAGCTGAATGAAATTTCACAAGTGAGAGCAGCAGGGGGAAGGTACTTGTTTAACCCAGTAATTCTCCCTGGGGGGAAATACCAGAGTCCTCTGAACTTCAAGAATTTCTCTATGAGAAGAGACATAGAATCTCTCAGGATGGAAAGCTGTGGCTACCTTAGGCCACAGTCTGACATCGGTGACCACCGAAACACTCCCAGTCACAGCCAGGATGTCACTATCACACCTCACCAAAGACATAAAAGTGTTCTTCAGTTCCTTCTGGGTCACCCCACGGTCAAATGCACCCCAAATGACACAGGGCAAGCCATAGCAGGACGAACAGCAGGGGTCTACTCCACATAGAGGGGATGTTGGCTCAATCAGGGTCCTCCACAGCTTCTCCAAAAGCTACTCCCCATGTCTAACCTGTAGCTTCTTGGGACAGTTTGGGCATAACTCAAATTATCCAGGAGAAAGAGGAAGTTACTCAAGTTCTTAAAAAACCCTCCAAAATTAGTAGCAATTGAATTTGTCACAGAATCTCAAGGGTTGGAAGAGACTCGAAAGCTCATCCAGTGCAACCCCTCTGCCAGAGCAGCACCACCTAGAGCAGGTCACACAGGAACTCATCCAGCTGGGTTTGAATGTCTTCAGAGACGACTCCACAGCCCATCTGGGCAGCCCTGTTCCTTGTCCTTGAAAAACTTTCAATAACTATGGCTAACTTAAGGAAACCAACATACTGGTTATCACACAAAACATCAGTGACTGTAATGAGCAGCAGCTTTTTCAGTTCTTTCCACAAACTGTTGTTCCACAGGAATTTCATCAGAATTAACACATCCACTCTCCACCTCCACTCTCACACTCTTCCACAAAGAAATTTCTTTACTGGGAGTATTTACAGAATGAACTAATCCCTTTCTTTATTTGCTCCTATCAACTTCTGCCCCTTTTCTACCCCCCAAAAAAGAAAAAACCCTGAGCTGGATTAGAAATGAGATTCTAGTTCTAGTTATCATTTTACTCTGAACACAGAAAGCAAAAATTATTTGCTGTGGAATTTCAAAGTGGCTTTTATTACCTATCATTATGTAGAATCCTTTATATTTCAGTACCAAAAGCTTGTGCCCACATTGTGTAAATACTTACTGAGCTGTCACTTAAACTCAGAAATACTCCAGAGAGAATACTGTGGCAAACCTGGAAATGCTCTTCGATGTAGTCGAAAAAAAAACCACCAAAATGCTCAAATGGCACAACTGAGCTGCTGAGTTACAACCCTGGGAGTGCAGGTGCACAGGAGAGTAAGAAATGGGAACCCCTCCCTCATCCATATGTTAATGCATATTATCATCTGATTAACACACTACACGAACTGGTAAAATATGTACATGAGATCAGTCCTGAAAGAAGTGGCTCCTCCTGTTCCAGCCCTGCTTCCTTCGATCTACGAGCCTCCAAGGGCAGGCTTGGGTGCTGCTGCTTTAAGCGTAGAGCTCCATTAAAAGCGTCTTAGCAATATATTCACCTTAGAGTAAAGATGGTCTCACACTTACAGCACTGCATGAGACTCAGAAGACCTATATTCCACACTCCACCCTGTCCCAGCCCTAGTGCCTCGCCTTGGCAAGTTCCCACATCAGCATCTCAGCTGCTTCTGCTGGAAAACAGTCACTGTAAGAACTTAAGACCTCACATTCCTCCCGTCCGTACCATGACAAAACAAAAGACTGCCTGAAACCTGAGTTCTACAGAATTTCAACCTTAAGATTAAGCATATATAGGGTAGGGATGACATTCAATTTTATGATTGTAATTTAACTGGAAAAGATTTATAAACACAACGTGGTCACAAAAAGTACACACAGCCTCTCTTCAGGTGACCAACTTCTCTGCTTTTCCAGGCACTAAAATGAAAAGGCATTAACTCCTCTCCAGCAGCAGGCGGGCAGCAGGGACCCAGACAGAATGCATGTCAGTTTTGGTCCAGCGTGCCAAAGAAAACTGCTTTTTTTTCCTCCAATCCCACCTGTCATTCCCTTCTAGCTGGAGATTTATGGCTTTGGCTAACGGACATCCAGTATAGTTTTACTGCTGCACATGCATAACCTCGAGATAAATTCAAGGTTGAACTTCTTGAAATCAGCACACGACAGGAAAACTTTTGCAGGATTTCTCCCCAAAACCACTTTTTCCCCAGGAAAAAAAAGAAGTTTCCTTTACATTTTTCCCCCAGAACAAATGAGGAGAGACTTTTGCATCCTTGGTCATGGTTTAAGGACCCTTTCAGAAGAAAACACAAGCATCTGTACCAGCAGTGCTTATCTTTTTCATTCCTCTCCCCACCCTGCAACCACGCTCGCCTGCCTTCAGTTTCTGCTTTGCTACTGCTGCTCTTTTGAGAGTTTCAAACATTCTTGGCAGGAATTGGGCAATGGCATGCTGATGAGCTTTTCCCCAGAGCAATCCATCACACAGGAGTAGCAATTCAAAAAAAAAAAGAAGAAATCACACTGACTAGACAAAGAATTTCAACTACAGAGTAAAAATGGGAAAGGGCATCTTTCTCCTCTAATATTTTAATGACTGAGATCACAGATTCGGATTCATAGGGTAAAAACTGGATTTCCAAGTTGGTGGTGTTCCTTTGAAATGAGTAGGCAGACAAATGGTAGAGAAGACACATATGAGGCAACAGATAAAATGAAGAGCTGCACTATTTAACTTACTTTTAGGCATTAGTTTCTCTCTGAAGGAAAGCTGCTGGGATTTTCAATACTGTCTCCATGCAACACCACTAAAACAGGGGTTTGTACAGTATTTCCCATAACATGATGTTCACTGACCAGTATTCTCAAACATGACTACAGAAAAAGTATTAAGAACACAGCAAGCTTAGAAGAACAGTGAGCCACAGCATACCATAGAATATCTGATTCTCATCCTTCCCCAACTCCAGTTTCTAGTACTACTTAAGAAGAGTGAAGAGGTTTGGCCTGTTTCTTGAGTAGTTGCTTCAGGAAACAGAAGCTGCAGTAGGTAAAAGGAATTAAACTGGACAGACAGTTTTAAGAAACTATTAAGCATTCCAGCAAAAAAGAAAAGGCCCAAAAGCCAAACATACAACCTTCCAGAAATCACATTTCTGTCTTGCAACCAACAAAACAATTACGAGAGACATCGTGTGCAGAAAGCCTCCCCAAGCCTGGGTAATAAATAAGGACTGACAGAGCATTTTGTTTAGAGTTTGTAAAAGTCGGGTAGGCAAGCTTTGCAAAACCCGCTTCACCAAGGAAAGAAAAATATCCCAGAACAATCATCTGGTTTGTCCCAGGTTTCCCAGTAAAGTGGTGGTGGTAAGGACAGGGGGAAAAAGCTTCAGCTGAGAGTAAGATTTAAGGTTTACTGTCCCACATCCTACACATAGCCTGCCTGGAAACACCGGTCAGCTCAAAGCCAAGCACCAAGGAGACACACAGGAAATGAGATTTTATGAGAATCAGACAAACTCCAGCTGAGCAGTGCAGACTATTCGAAAAGGTAAGCAAGCAAAACCCTCAGTATCCACACCAGAATTCACTAGATCTTAACTACAAAACTAAACTGGTACACTTCTACTTTTCCCAAAACAGACAAGGCCTAAAAAAATCCCTCACTGGGAGCCGAATCCTACCCCAGAAAAAGAGAATATGCCCCACTCTCTGTTGGAAAGATCTAACATGTGAGCAATTCCAGGGCTCCTAACATTACAATGCTAAGCAAGGAAAAACCCTGCGACACAAGCCAACAGGAGCCAGGTCTCAATTTCCGATTCCAAGATATCGCAGCTCATTGGCAGCACGAAGCCACTTGGTGCCAATTTAGTTTAAAAAACATATTTCCAACAATGTTTTTTTTAAGCCTCGCTTCTAAAGTTGGGATCTAAGTCAACAAAAAATATCTACTAGATGGCAACAGGCCCAAAAGCTGCTTTTTTTTTGGAATTAACAGGATTTTTAAACTGCCTTTGCTGAACCTCTAACAGAGGCCTAAAGATGGGTCAGGGCACCTACGGGGAGGTTATCCAAGATGTCAATGTTTAATGCAATCCAAAGACATCTCCCATTACAAGAGACACTGTCATAGTGAAAGCCTGTACCATGAGGAATGCCCATCTACTAAAGGGAGGAAAGTCCTTTCTCTGAAGCAGTTTCCTTTAAGTCTCAAGACACTGGGAAGTCCAGTGTATTATTGAGAACTGCGACACGCTCGGAGGTGAAAGGGGATGGAAAGAAATACACGGTAGAGCTGGAAAAAATGAAAACCAAGATCCTTGGCCTGGTCTCTTACAAGTCATTCCCACAGAAAACCACAGATTTCCCATCCCACACACTGTGAAACAGCCATTCTGATCTCCTGATCCCACTCCACTTTTCCCAGCTATAAAGGTCCACCAGAGCAAATCCGCCCAGGCTTGTGTGGCAGCGGGTCCCTGCAGGGAGTCCTCACAGGGCTCTGCTCAGCACCACGGCCACACCACCGGTGCCCATTGGGGCTACTGACTGGAGGCTGCCTCTCTGCAAGAGACTGCACCTCATTTTACAACAGCAGATATTCCACCCAAACAACTGTCACACCAGAAACTATCCTGGCTTCCTTGAGGAGCAATGCAGTGAAACTCTCCTATCGGCATCTTTCATCAATCCTAAAAGGTGTTGAGAGCTAACAGCATTTCTCTCTGCATCATCCTGCTTACTGCTCCCAAAACTCCAGGTTTGCTGTCCCAAAGATTCCTGAGCGGAGGAACCCCAACACTTCCCACATCTTCTTCTCCAAGCCTGCACCAAAAGATTCTTCTCTTTCTAGTGTCTGGTCAGATGAATTACATTTTCCTTTCACTCTCTTAAGAGTTTTGCAGAAGTTAAGTGGCAAGTACTCTCTCTGTTCATCACTGTACAACACAAAGACAAGACACAAAGCTTCAGATTCTCCCAATGTAGGGAATTTAACAGAATGCAGAGTGAAAAGAGGCTGTAATTTAGGACTGGAGTATTATTATTAATCAGCCATTTCTTGTGGGCAGCACAGATGA
This sequence comes from Colius striatus, assembly GCF_028858725.1. Classification (NCBI taxonomy): domain Eukaryota; kingdom Metazoa; phylum Chordata; class Aves; order Coliiformes; family Coliidae; genus Colius; species Colius striatus. Next base: position 2,543,055 of record NC_084782.1, read on the forward strand.
CATGTGGAAGCTTTTTTCATCGTGCTAGACAAGCCTGTTCTTTACTTTTTGCAGAAGTAAAAAAAATAGGAATTGTCAATTTGAGTCCAATAATCCTTGGCACTAAAAGTATTTAGGGAGGGCTGTTTGGGTTTTGGGACAGGGGAGTTGTTGCTTTACTTGTTATATACACTGTTTACAGTACCTAAAGCTCAACTGCTTCTCAGAACAACTATTCATTAACAATTTCAGTTGATGAGACTAGTTACTCAGGTATCAATAATACACTATATACCAGCAGCTCATGGAATCAAGTTAAACTCATTTTCCAAGACAAATTGCTATCAGAATAGTGACAGAAGCACACTTTGGTCAGATAGGTGCTGTAGCAAAATACCTGCTTCAACAGTCCAATCCGACACCTTATTTAGCATACTTTAACTAAAGTGAAATTTTTCAGAATACAAGAAGTACCTCTGAATAAACACTCTCCCATCCATGGCATGTGTCTGCATCTATCATGGGTATAACATGAACACGTGCCTGTGGAGCCGAAATCTTCCCCGAGGATAACCAAATACTCATTGCCAGTTACCGCTGGACAGTTTGATGACCACAGCGTGGATAAAGATCCACTCTCCTAGAGAGTACTATTTCAATCTGACAGAAAAGACAATTAAGTAATTCAAGATGCTGGAGACATTGCCTTCGGTAATCACGGAACCAAAATTAAGCAGTTTTCAGATGGATGCAAGAGAAGCGCAAGGAGAGCAGGAAGGGAAGATCTGCAGGCTGCATGTCACACACACGGCATCAAACGGCTCTGACCCAGGGCCTGAAGTTAGAGCAAAGTACCCAGAATGAAAAGGGAAGTCTGTCAGTCCTGGACGAGGCCTTGGAGACACATGTCTAAACACAGAAAGAAAGATGGTTTGAATCAAGGTTTACAGCTGTTAGCCACCAGCACCTCTTTTCCGTGTATCTAAAATGTCTGATGCCTACACAGTACTGCTTTCTCCTCTGTGTCTTTTCTAGCCATCCATATTTCCAGCAAACAGATAATCCTACACATACTACAATAAACATGATTCTCAGATCTGTTTTTCCCATTTCCACTCCTCCAAGAAGCAAAGAGTTGTGACTCTGTTGAGTCTGACCACAATCAGCATCCGAATGCCTGCAATAACTGACGGGTGGGAAGGAGAGGTATCAGTGCTTACTCAAAATAAGTCAGAATGTGCCCTAAGACACACAGTTAGAGGCTCAGCCCTGTCCTATATTAAAGCCCTATTGAAGGTAAACTGGTAATTGACCGTTTTTGCTGCCACAAGTTTGGGTTTGACTGTTTTGCTCTTTGGGGTATTTTTTTCTTTGAGGCCTTACTGTAGCCCACAGATCCCCACAGTCTCCATCTAATAAAGGATCCAAGTAGCCCCCCATTTTGAAAAGGGCCAAAATCAGCCAGGAACAAACACATCCTCAGATGCATCAAAGAAATCATTTATACCGAAGGGAAAGTCACATAACCAAAATAAACAGCAAGCCCATTGTGCAGAGCAGCCCTGCCACTGTTCCGACAACACAGACCCTATTCCAAGCCGCATAAAACATCGCAAGCAAAATAAACCCAAGGTACAAACAAAATGCCATCGCCTCCTCTTTTGTTTCAGGCACAATGCAACAAGGGCAGGCTGTCTGGGGCTCCGCTCCCGCCGATGCGGGGCTGCCACCCAACCGCCTCAAGGTCACGGCCGGTTCCGGCGAGGGGTGAACGAGGAGGCAGCGAGGGAAGCGGCTGGGCTGCCGCGGGTCCGGGGCTGGCAGAAAAGGCGAGTGTAAAAGTTTATGAGCTCATCAGGATTGTTGTACCATTACATCAGAGGCAATTATAAATGGCCAAGAGCAGGAGATGGGGAGCCAATCAGATCACAGATAGGATGTCAACCTAAGACCAACTGTCTCCTGGCTTTGACAGAAGGATTTTACCTCCATAATTCAAATCCCAAACCAAAGCGATCTGCACTCGCTGCTCCCATCGCCGAGCTGTTTACCAGCGCTACCAGCCACAGGCCCAGGCCCACGGCCCCACGGGCCGCCCGATGGGGAAGATGGCCCCGACCGGCCCGGCCGAGCCGCGGCCACCCGGGCGGACCCGGCCGGTCCCCGCCGAGGGGTGCGGGCCCCCCGGGACGGAGGGGGCGGTGGGGCCGCCGAGGGGAGCCCGGGCGGCGGAGCCGGGGCGGCGGCGCGGATGGCGGGGGCGCTGCCGGGGCCACGCGTTGGCCCGGGCGGGCCTGCCCGCAGCCCTGGCCCCCCGTGCCCGGCCTCGCCTGCCCCTGGCCGCCCTCCGCCGGGGCCAGCCGACCTGCTCCCCGGCCGGAGCCCCCCGCAGCGGGCCCGGGCCGCGGGGAGGACGGCGGCCGCTCGCCGGGAGCCTCGCACAAAGGCTGGGGAGGGAGGAAGGGAAGGCGGCGAGGCAGCCATTTTAGAGCGAGCAGGCAGAGACAATGGCAGCTCCCCGGCAGCGCCGGCCCGGCGGGGGGAACCCACGGGAGAGCCGCCGTCCACCCCCCCCGCCCCGGGCCCCTCGCCCCCCGCCGCCCCCGTCCCGTCCCGGTCCCGTCCGGTCCCCCCCCCCCCAGCCCCGGCGCACCGCCCGCCCGCCCCACGCGGTCCCGCGCTCGTTACCTGCTGGCTCCTGCCGAGGGTCTGTCCTCCGCCGGCGCCGCTGCTGCTCCCGGGGCTCATGGGCGCGTGGTGGCTCCTCGGCGGGGCCCCGCCGGACGCCGCGGCCCAGCCCTGGCTGTTGCCCCCGCCGTACTGCGAGACCATCTCCGCTGCGGCCGAGCCCTTGGCGGCGGCTCCCCCGTCCTGCGGCCCGCCGCTATAGTCGCCCCCGGGGTACCCCTGGTAGCCGCGGGCGGAGCTGGGGGAGGTGAGGAGCTGGTTGAGGGTGGGGGTGGCCGTGGGCTGCGGGGTGGCGCCCCCTCCTCCTGCGCCGCCGGCGGCCGAGGGCCCCATGACCCCGAAGCGCTGCTGCTGGAAGGCGGCGGCGGCGGGGGACTTGGCGCCGGCGGCCGTCGGAGCGGAGCTCTGCGCGCTGCCCCGGGGGGAGCTCAGGGCGTAGGCCTGGGGGGGAGGCGGGTAGGAACCGGCGCTGCGCCCGGCCCCGGCCGCATAGTAGGAGTTGTACTGGTGGTTGGGGAAGCCGTGCTCGGCGCCGCCGTGAGAGTTCTGTGGAGGGGGCGGCCCCGCGGGGGCTCCCGCCGGCCCCGGGTAGGACTGCTCCAGGCCCCCGCTCTGCAGCGCTGCCATGCCAGGGCTTTGTTGTCCGCCATGTTGGTGGAAGGCAGCGGCGGCGGCCGCAGCGGCGGCGGCGGCGGCAGCAGCCTGGGCGCCCCGGCCGTAGGGCTGCCCGAAGCCGTAGGCTGGCGGGGGCAAGGCGGCCGGGTGGGAAGGGGGAGGCTGCTGCGGCGGCTGCTGCTGCTGCGGCGCCCCCACCCCGTCGCTGCTGCCGCCGCCACCGGGCGGCTCCGGGAGGTTATTGTTCAGGGTGGCGGCGGCAGCGGCGGGCCTGGGGCCCGGGTTCCCGTTCGAGCTCTTCAGGTCGGACTCGGCCCCTGCGCCCCCTCCGTTGCTCTCGGCCCCGTCCTGCAGCTCCTTCCCCGTGGGGCCCTCGCTCTCCGCCTGCTTCTCGCCGCCGCCGCGCTCCGCCGCCGCCTCACCCCCCGCCTCCTCCGGGGGACAATCCCGCTGCTGCGCCTCCGCTTTCTTCAGCTCGGATGGAGCCGGGGCGCCCAGGCTGCTGGCGGCGGCGGGGGCGACCTGAGCAGCCATGATCCCCCCCCCTCCCCACCCAGCCACCCCCCCCCCGGACCGGTCCCCCCCGAGCTGCTCCCTGCCTGGCCGGCCGGCGTGAGGCCTCGCTGCTCTGCTGCTCCCCGCTCAGGCGGCGGCGGGCTCTTCAGGGCAGCGGGGGCTCATTCCCCCCCGGCCTGGTTGGCGAGGCGGGGAGGGCTCCGCTGGGCTGGGCTTCCCGGGGCCTGGCCCCGCTGTACCTCCTCGGTTGCAGCCGGCGGAGAAAGGGGAGGAGGAGGGATTGGGGGGGAAGGAGGAGGAGGGGGGGACCCGGGACGGGGCTCCCGGTGCGGGAGAGGCGGGAGGGAGGGAGGGGGGACACGGCGGAGCGGGCGGGCGCCGTCCCCGGAGCCGGGCCGAGCGGCGGCGGGGCCGGGCTGGGCGAGCCGCGCGGCAGCTCCCGACTCTGGTCCGCCGAGTGGGGCTCACTCCGACACGAGGCTCAGCACTGCCATTTTACCCAGCGCCGCGGCCGCCTGCCAAACCCGGAGCGGAGCGGAGCGCGGCCCGGACGGGAGCCTCCCCCCCGTCACAAAGGAGGAGCGGGCCGGCCCCGGCCGCTGGCGGCTCGGCGCGGCGGAGGCTGCCGCACGCAAAACCCGCGGCGGATCCGCGGAGCCGAGCCCGGCCGCCGAGCCCCGCGCTGCGCCAGGCGGGCGGCTGGGCTGGGACGGGACGGGACGGGCGGCGGCGGCCCGGGGCCGGGAACCCGAGCGAACGGCGGGGGAGCTGGGGGCAGGGGCCCAGGCCCGGGCCCGCTCGGGGAGCGGCTTCGCTCACCTCGTCGGGGCACTTGGCGGGGCAACGTCCTCCAGCGGGAGTCCTTCGGGAGAGCTGCGAGGGCACAGGGCCGAGTTGCTGGCTGCCGGCTCTGGGCTTTTGGCGAGGAGATGGCCCGTGGGTTAAAGAGGCTCCTCGTCTTTGTCCCTAGAAATTCCATTTAGAATTAGGCTTTGCAAACTGTTAGCGGTTGTCATTTCCTCTCGGCTGGTTGTGTCCCTCTGGAGAAGGCGCTGGCAGCGCGCCAGAGCTAGAACTGCACACAGGGACAGCCAAGCAAGCCCAGCTCCTGCTCCTGCCAAGGCGAGGGCAGCGGGCACTGAACCAGGAGCTCCCTCGGGGCAGCAGGATGGAGAGAACCAAAACCACCTGAACGTGCCTAGACAAAACACGTTGAGCAATGGGACAGGATGCCCCAGCGATTGCAAAGGGTAAGGAGGTGCTGAACCCTCCTCAGCAGAGGTGAACTGAGAATTAGGCCATGCTCTTCAGCAACTGTTTCAGACCCAGATTCCCACCTCCTCCACACTCATGGCCTTCCCCAGAGCAGGAAGAAAGAGGAGGAAAATGTACCTGGAACTTGGTCCTGGGCACGGCCTGTCCCTATGCCAGCAGGTTCTGTAGCTGTGTATTTGACTTTGGAAGGTACGGGTCTGCAGCAGAGCACGGAAGATACAAACAGATGAGTTATTTGGATTATAGAACCTGGGCTCTCAGGAATTAGGACAAGGTTGCCCATTAAAATGGCAGCCGTGGTATGGTTTGGGTCTGGATCTGGGCAAGTGTCGCCTCTGAACCATACAGAAATACTCGGAAAAGTGAAGTTTAAGCAAATACAACTTTAAGGAGAGAGAAAACACCATAAAGCAATGGGTGGAGAGTCAGAAGATGCTCCCGAGGTCTGAGGCTGCCATTTTAGAACATCACCTCCAAACAAACACTGAGGCAGAAGCAAACCCCAGTTACCACCCATACAGTGAGAAAAGCACAGGGCTGGTCCTGAGCCTGACAGCCCACAGAACACACCACAAGAAAGGCCATTTTAACAGCGTTTATGACCGTGGGGAAACTGGAGTCCAGAGCACGAGGCAAATTAGTGTGTAGAAGGACTGAATCGCTGCCGGCGCCTGTTACAGGTGAAGATTTTGGTATCTACTGTGTCAGCTCAACCCTCACACTCATTATAAAACTTATATAAAATATTTATCATCTAGAATGCAGGTGGTGGAACAAAGGGGTTTATTCCAAAGCTGGAAAGTGGGAGGGGAGGCGGGACAGGGCAATAAATAGCAAAATTTTACATGTATTCTAGAGCAATAAACTGCCCTGCGGGCTCCCAAACAAAGACAGCGTCACTGGTTTACAGGCTTTACAGTTGGCTCTGCAACACAGAGCAGATTCCATCTCAGCAAAGTGGTCAGTTGGTCTTTCTCCACAGCTGTAAATAAACTACTAGAAAGAGAAGGGTAATAAATGATGACATCGGTATTGTACCCAAAGGCCTTCATGAAGGCTGGAGCCTCAGTACAGTGCTAGAATCCCACACAGGCGGCTCTGTGGCTTCCCTGACACCTGTGTGGACCACAGAGAAGCAAAATCACTGACATAGCCTTCTCTAGAACAGTTTTAAAACTGTGGAACGTGCTAGAACAAAAAGTCAATCTTCTCTCCTCTTCAGAGGAGCCTCTTTTATTTCATCAAACCCTGGGTTCTAGAAACACAAGCAGAGGGAAAAACTTCAAAACATCAGGCCAGGCTCTTACAAGTGAGGCCCATTGGCTTTATTAATGCCCATTATGGGCTATAGTGCCTCACAACACGAAAATCCTCCTCTTCAGATGTTTAGTACTACACCTTAAAAAACCTAAGAACCAAACTGGTGAGAATTCTGCCATTTAATCCTTAGAACCATCTCGAGCAACTATCTCCCCAACTCCAAAGCCACAGGTCACTTGAGCAAGCAAAGCCCCACCATATAACTGAGCAGCACCAAAAGTTTCCCAACGACACTTCAGGAGATGAGGTTGCAGCTCAGGTGCGTCCAGACAAAACCCTGTGCTCACAACCTCCCTACCTGTGTGAGTCTTTTGGAATCCTCTTCAAAGAGCGCTATGGCTGGCTTTGAAACCTGGTGTTGATTGTCATGTGAAGAGCAGACTGGATTCCCCAGCCACCCACACAACAAGGAGACACTCGCCAAATGTTTGTGAAAGCTTGAAGCAGATTTTGGAACATGCCTCATCAATGAGGCCCTGCCACTTCACTAAATACTAAGGCGTTCAGTGAAGTTCCAACTATGGGGTTTGGGAAGTGGGTGACCATACAGTTCTGAACATTTCCACCTCATAGCTGAAAATCCTCCTTCCTGTCACCTCACCCTGTGCTGTAACCACCTTCCCAGCTCCGCAGAACAGGCTGAGACTTTTTCATTGCAACGCCTCGCCACTCCTTCGCCAGGCTGAGCGATCCCCGCGAAGCAGCAGGCTGCTGTCCTCCCTTCCCCATCCCCTCAGCGCTGAGCACGCTTCCCTGGCGGCAGGCTCAGCCCCTGCCTGCTCAGATAGGCTGGGGAGGGAGCCAGCTCGCAGCTCTCACATGGCTCTGTGGGCCACCACCACTAGGCAGGCTCCTCCTGAGTGGAAGTCTCCTTCATGAAGGTGGCCATGCCATTTAACCCAACGCTAAGGCAGTTTAGGAAACCTGGTCTAGATTAGAGTACTAGAAACAGGAGTAGTGTCTCCCCCCTTGGAAAGGGAAAAAAAAAAAGGCTCTGCCAACTGTGTGATGGCAAATATGGACTGAATCGTTGACATGGAAACCGGACTAAAGTCAGCGCGCTCCCTCACGCTCACACACACACAAGTTATCATTATCCCCAGCCTTCCAACTCGCTACAAACATGGACTGGATTGGTGCTTCAGGAATCGGGTAGGGTTTCTGTAATAAAGTATTAAGTAGCTCAACTGAGAAGGAAAGGAAGGGAGAAGCGATTAAGGGAGTTGGGTGAAGAAGGATGCTCTTCCATTTTACTGAAAGGCACAGAATGCTGAGATATGCAGACTGGACCCAAGAACAAGAGACCCGTCTATTATAATTCATGGGGCACGCTGCAAAATACGGCATGGAGTGGGGAAAGGTTCTGTGCTGCACCTCAGCTCATCCCAGAGTAGTTTTGCTAAAGAAAATTACATTTCCTGTAAACATGTGTCTATTTGCCTAGCTCGTGGCTCCCGGTATTTTAGCCACTGTTGTATCTAGGTTAAGCGCTCTCCTTGCAGCTTCATAACCACCATCTGAATTGTTTGCTGCGAGTGGCTAATGCAGTGGGCGTTGTGCGAGACGATGCTTATTTATCCTCTTAATAAATCGTCGAGAGATTGTATAGCATCCCTGTCCAGGGGTGACACAATGGCACGGGGGCAGGCAAGGAGAGCTCGGAGTTTCAGCGAGAAGGGAGCTCTGTCCGTGAGCAGCACAGCTCCAAGCTGGCGTGGATTGACCACGGGATGTTGCTGCTTCCCCCCGAGCGAGCACCAGAGGTCGGAGAGGGAAGGGGCGAGCCCCCGCCTGAGCCGCCCCGCTGGAGCCGGGGGTCAGCGCCTGACAGGGCTCTGCGAAACTTCGGGTGCGTGTGAAGGGATGAGAGCGGGCTCGGCCTGACTCAAGGAAATGCATTATTTCAGCAGCCCTCGCTGGCAGGAGGAAGAGCCGAAGCGGAGTTTTCGCGGCGAGGAATGGACGCGGCGCAGAGCCCTCGGCGCATCCCCGCGAGTTCCTGCCCCACGGCCGCTGCCCCTTTCGCTCCGTCACCTCCCACCTCGGACACCCCGGGCGTGGGAAAAGCACATCAGGAGCAAGTTTTGGGGCACACGCGTGTGGATTGGGGGGAGGCTAATGGAGGACAGCGGCTAGCACCCCTCCATGAAAATAAAGCTAGAGGTGGAATTGAGTAATTTTCAGCAAAAAAAAAAAAAGCTAGAAGGGAGCGACTCGGGGAGGAAACCAGGAATGAAGTAAAACGAGCACAGCGCAGTTGTGTTATCGGCGCGGGTGACCGCGGCGAGCTGCGCGCCTGCCCTCAGCCACCGGCCCCGTGCTGCTGAGCGCCGGGAGAAGGAAATCTGCTCACAAAAAACACCATCAAACAAAACGCGGACCGGAGCTGCTAAAAACCCCTGCACTGGATCGGGAGCCAACCGTCGAGTTTCCTGCCGCATCCCAGCTGATTCGGGCCCCGTCGGGCTGGCCGAGCAGCCGCCTCACGCTGCAAACCCCGCTGGGAAGAGTTAAAATCATTTAAAGAAAAAAAACAGGCTTTAAAGCTGGGAAGAGAGAAAAGCCCTCAACTCCCCTCAACTCCGGGGCTGGCTTCTCCCACTGAATTGAGCAAAACTCTTCAGTGGAAGCGCTGGGGAAGGGGCTGTGGGGAGCGGGGTGGCCTGCACACAGCCGTCCCTGCGCTGCTCCCACCCTCGGCTGCTCTTTTCAGTGCAGTGTGGAAAAGGAGAAAATAATCAGCACTCCTGTGAAATTCTGCCCTCCTAAAGTGTATTTTTAGAGAAGTTTGAGTTCAGGCGTCACGACTGAGGCGGGGGGGGGGGGTGGGGGGGGTTGCTGCTGGAGAGGCAGGCGCTGAGAAAGAAGGTTTTTTCACCCTTTTCAAGAAGCTCTTGCACTGCCATTTTCCTGAGGCGGGGAGGGAGCGAGCGAGGGAGAGCGGAGCGACAGGCAGCGCTGGCGAGGAAGTTTCTCACGGCAACTGCGGGCTGGATCGGGAACGGAGCCTTTTGTTCGCGGCAAGTTGAGGAACAGAGAGTTGGGAGTCTGCTGAAGAGAAAAATATCAGCAGAGAAATAAAATGGAGGGAAGGAGGAAGAGAGGAGAGAGCGAGCGCGCTGAGCTGAGGCTAACTGCCAAAGCTGCGAGCTGGGGGTTCTCTGCAGCGAGCTGGTGTGGCGGCCTCGGGCAGAAAGGCCTCGTTAAGCGCATGGGAAGAGGGGAGAGCCCCAAGGACGAGCCTTGCTGCGCAGGAAGTGGAATTTTCCGAGGGGTTCACAGCCTTCAGTGCCTTTTTGCCAAGCTTTTATCTCCTTGCTCGATGAAGGGTGCCTCCTAGAGACGTTAGGAAAAAGGCCTTAAAGATGAGGAGTGCTCTAGGTTTGTTTAAACAAAATAATGCAAGGTAGAAGACATCTTCCCTTAGAAATTGCTGCAACTTTGGGTACTCCCCTGCCTCCCCTTAGTCTCCTTTTTTCCCCAGTGAGTGTTGAAACACCATGTGTTACGACAATGATCTCTGAATGGGGTGGAAAGTCAACTAAAAAAAAATCCCCCCCTCCTCAAGATGTAATGGTTGTACACAAACCCTACGTTCACAAAACGCTGGCTTTTGCCACCCCATACACACTGATAATTCTTCATCCAAAACCACACATGCTTTTTGCATGTACACAGACCCAGAATGCCAAACGCTCTAAACTTGCCTGGATTAACCCTCAAATTGCTAACAAACATCCATCACTTCAACAGTCAGCCATGGAACGTGGAATAGAACTTTAATCCCCTCATTATTTCTACACTTGGTGGCGGATTCAGAAAGCAAGAGCCCGCTGATGACGTGAGACAGCTTTTCATCCAAGTTTGGTTTGTAGTGGGATGTCCTGAAAATACCACTTAATTAAAAATGTTAATCACCTTCTGCCTTCTCAGCAGAGGCAGGAGGGAAGCAGGGAAGCACCTTTGCCCTGCACAAGGGAGCGACTGCATGGCCTGGCTGTGGCAGCAGCTCAGCAGACGCCGCGTGGGAAATCCGAGTTTGGGATTGAAATGTGCTTTTCCACACTGGCCATAAGGGACCAAGAGCCTTGGGGCTGGGGGGTACAAAACAAACCCATAAACCTTTTTTGGTGCTGCTCAGGAGCGACCTGTGTGGCTGCTGGGGGAGTGAAGTTAATCAGCCCCGACCGGGAGCCCAGGGCAGATGTCCCACGGTACTGGGGTTGGGGAAACCAAGCAGCAAATAAAAATGGGAGAGGGAGGGCACTGGCACCCACCCAGCTGGGAAGCACAAGTGGCTGCCCAGCGTTGTTCTGAGCTTTGTAATGAGAGTCATCCCCCGGAACCGGCACCGAGGCGGCGTCTTTAACGTGCAGCTGAACACAATGCTGCTCCACGGGCGGGCAATTCCCGACCCCGGGCGCGATCTGCGGCTGCCGCAGATATCTAGCGCCGGATTTTCAAAGGCGCCCGCTGCCTGACACGCTCAGCTCGCAAAAACTCCCAGGAGCGGCGGGGGCTGGCGGGAGGAGCCCCCAGGGAGCGGCTGCCGGGCCGGGCCGGGCTGCGAGCCCCGCGGCACTGGGCTTCACCGACCGGCTGGGGGGCTTCACTCTGCCCGGGTCCGGGACGGGAGGGTGCGGGAGGGGCGGCAGGGTTGGAGCAAAGGGGGCTGCAGCTGGGTGGCCACAACTGCATCTTCAGGCCTTTCTGCTCTAGGATTTCATAGAACTGCCTCGGCGTCTGCGACCTGCGAAAGGCCTGTGAAAGTTTGACAGGGAAATGTCACAAGGTGTCACACGGGAACTGCAGCTCCTCACAGGTTTTATGGTGGCATTAACTTTCGCATATTTGTGAGTAATTAGCAGCATGGCTGTTAAAAGATATAAAGACACCCCCCCACCCCTTTTCCTTTTCTAAACTGATGCAAAGCCAGTGTACCTCTGAAAAACACCACCCACCAGCAGAGAGGTGAGGTGAAAAGTACAAACACCACTGCTTGTCCATGTGTGCAGGAAAACATATAAAAACCTACACGTGAATGAACCAATGGCCATTAAAATAAACAGCATTTTGCTATGGTTATTTTTGGTTGTTCCCCCCCAACTTTGTTTTACTGAAGCAGGGAAACAGCCACAGAAACCTTGCCTGCAGTAGATGCTTTGCTTTTTTTTTTTTCAAACGGAGCCCAGATGCTGGTCAGGATTAAGGTTACACCAAACACATTCTACATTGCCATTTTCCAAACAGAATGAAGCAGATGGAAAAGCTGGAAGAGGATGAGGCAGGAACGGAGCACCACTGGAAACTGCAAGCGCTGCACTAGGGCTGCAGAGGAGCGAGCTCGGATGCCGGGAGAGACAGAAAGAAAGGAGCCAGGCTTATCGACTCCATGTATTGCACTGCCCACATTTAACATGAGTATTTTTAATTAAACAGCTGTCAGAATTTGTTCTTTAAATCTTATATTTTAAACGGGTATAGAAAATTCAGCTGACACCGATCACTGTGGTCTCCTTAGGGCTCAGATGCAAAAGCCACTGGCCCCAGGCCATCAGAGTACTTAAGTACAGGCATAATTTTAAAGCTCAGCAGCCCCGGTGATTTTAAGCATATACTCCCTTAAAGTTAACCCCTGTACTCAGCACTTTGCAGGATCCGCCCTGAACACTCACAGCAGCTCCACAAAATGAGTATCTGTACGTCTGAGAAAACAAAGAAAAGATCTTTTTTTTTTTGACTTCTAAAAGACACGTTCATCAGGAGCTGGAACTGAGATCAAACTGAGATAAAATCTCTAGGGGAAGTTAGCTGAATCCATGCTTATTTGTAAAATACCACCATTGGCAAATTAATCCTGGTATTTGAGGCAGAATTCTACAATAGCTCAGTTTACTCAGCACTGTGACTCGGTCAAATGATGTGCTTTGAAAATCCCTTGCAAAAATTGATTTTAGAGAGATTTTGTTGCTATTACATAGGCACACACCCAATACAGAGAAAGAACACACAAACTATTAAATATTCATGCTACAGGGAGAACACTTAGTAATGTCTCTTCATTTCAGATGTACAAAGGCGGGCACAAGTAACAGCCTGAAAACTTAATCAACCAAACCCATGGCAATACTCTACATAAATAATGGCATTGACCAATTTGACCATGAAAAGGACAGACTAAAATTCTACTTCTCTGCCTTGCAACAGTGATCCATAAATGTGCATTTCAAACTCTTAACTCTGTCATCTAACCCACGCAGGGAGCTTTGGGACTTGATGTACACAGATGTCTGTGTCCAGGGATGGGGATGCTTTTCTGCCTTTAACAGCTCCATCCTGTAATCTTGCTCAAATGGCCTAAAATTAAGACAAAGTTCACCAGGAAGTACCTCACTGAAACTTACTTGCACTAGAAATAATAATTGAAGCTCATTCAGGCCAGCCTCACTGGACTTTTTAGGATTCATGACTGGAACTAGGAAACAAGGCCATTTTTATCTAACAGTTATCTATGACTTTAAAGAGGTCCACAATCAAAGCTCAGCAATATTACCTCTTTATAAAGGCTGATCCTATCACACACACTTTTAGTAAAACAAAGGCATTGGTCAGAACTCTTCAACTTCTCCATAAAGCAGAATGAGCTCTTGACATACTGAAGAATCACAAAAAACAGACAGTTTTCAGATATTTATTAAAATATTGAGTATACCTGGCAAAAAAAACCCACAAACAAAACCCAACAAAACACCCACATCAAAACATTTAATGGTTCTTCTTTACATTCCTAGATTTGTGCTTATGTACCTGAGCCAAACATGCTCAGAAAGATACAGAGCCACTATATGTATCAGTAACTACAGAGATTATGACACAAAGTATTCAAAACTATTATTTTTTCCTACCCTCAGGACACATAGTGAATGACTGAGGCTTTCCAGCAGCATAGGCTCAGGTAACTACTGAGTGCTGCAGCCTTCCCAATGCCAGACAGATTCACTACTTTCCTACTGTATTGTTTCACTTCTTTTGTCTATTCTTAAGACTTTATGTTCTTAAGAGCTACTTTCCAGATGCACAAAGAGTAGCCAGCACACTTTACTTTCTTTATAAACACAGGAATGAGAGCAGTAAATAATGCTGAGGCATCACAAGTAAGGTAACTTCCGAGTGTCCATGATTGGTTGTGTCATGGGCTGGAATGATCATACAATCACAGAATGGTGGGGGTTGGAAGAGACCTTCAGAGCTCATCCAGTCCAACCCCCCGCCAAAGCAGGTCCCACCTAGATCAGGTCACACAGGAACGTGTCCAGGTGGGTTTGAAGCCCTCCCGAGAAGGAGCCTCCACACCCTCCCTGGGCAGCCTGGGCCAGGGCTCCCTCACCTCAGCACTCAAACAATTTTTCCTTATGTTTCAATGGAACTTTTTGTGTTCCAGCTTCATCCCATCACCCCTTGTCCTGTCACTGGATACAACAGAACAAATGTGCTGCCCCAACCTCCTGACACCCACCATTCAGGTATTTGTGAACACTAATGAGATCCAATGAGTGATTTTTTTTCTACCACCTCTAGAAGTACAAAAATAATCTAAAATTGACATTCTACTATGGGGAGAAATTAAAAACCCAACATCACAACGAAATCAAGCCAAAGACTTGGAAAAATAATGTCCAGACGACTAGAGACTAATTAGCCTGACCTCAGTGAGATGCAAAACTTAAGTTATTTTTTCCCTGGAGGGAGGAAAGAGGAAAATAAACAAATAAAATACAACATAGGTTTAACAAAGGCAGTCATGCCAGACAAATCTGATGTCTTTCTTTGATAAGAAAGCAGATTTTTCTTGGTAAAGGAAAACACAGTTGATCTCACCCATCTAAAACTCAGAAAAGCATTTGATCTGGTGCCACATGTGAAAATACAAGTTAAACTGGAAAAATCTGAAGATTAATGGAAGAAAAGTTTTGTGGGTAAGAAGGCTACAAGCCCTATGCTGGATTGTGTTGAAATGGGGACTTTTGGGGTAGAGAGGGAGTGCTTTAAAAGCTCCTTCAGCATCTGGGTCAGAACTGGTGCTCTTTATTGCTTTTAAGTGACGTGAGCCCAAGGAATTTAAAAAAGCATAAATAGAGAAGACTGGAATATCATAGATGAAGATCTGGATGAGGTTCTGGAACAGCACTGGAATCCTGAGCAATGGGCTGGTGGAATGCAATAATAAGATTAATGCAAATCACAAGGCTGTTCACACGAGGCCTAACAGCCCAAATTCTGGCAAACTGGAAATTTCATCACAGCTAATGAATCACAGAATCTCAGGGGCTGGAAGGGACCTTGAAAGCTCATCCAGTCCAACCCTCTGCCAGAGCAGGACCACCTAGAGTAGGTCACACAGGAACTCGTCCAGCTGGGTTTTTCATGTCTGCAGAGAAGGAGACTCCATAACTCAAGACTCAGAAACATTATTTAATCACTGAAAAAAAATGAATGTCACAAAACCAAAGATGGCAAATGCAATCTAAAGACCAGGCAGGGCACATCCAGATGTTATGGCAACAGCTGTCTTGCATAATTTTGGGTATGGTTTATAATCAAGAATGATATGTGAAAACTGGAATAGTCATAGAAAAGGCTTCCTCGGATGGTTCTGTGAGCAAGGGATCTATCATGAGAAAAGACTTAAGTTTTATTTCAGCTAAATCCAACAAAAGCAAGGCTGAGATAGGATAGGGTTAATTTGCATAGATGGATTATAGCTTGAACACAGCTATTTAAACTAAAGGGTTATATGTATCAGCCTGAGTCCATTGAAGATGATAGCTACAAAAATTAGATTCTACAAAGTCCTTCAAGTGGGGCTACCAGACTGAAGGCACTAACTGTATGCTGGAGCTGTCCTTATGGACAAAAGGAAACATCACTGCCTTAAAAGCCTGGCTTAAGGCAGCCAAGGGAGGTTCCTCAAACCCAGTGTCAGGGAAGTCCAGGCACTTCCTGGACTTTCAGGAGAGGGGATCTCCAGCACCAGCAGCTTCCTTTGAAAGATCACCTGCAGCCTGGCAGATGATTAATGGCAGAGATACTTACCATTAGTTTATTGGAGCAAGCTGGAAATTTGTTTATTGTCACTGTGGAACACACAGATAGAGTGGAGAACTTTCATAGCTTTGCCATTAATTTCCCTGCTTTTCATGAGTGAAATGAGAGGAAAATCTCTTTGCAGTATTGTGAAGACATATTTATGGTGCTTAAAGAATATTCACATGCTATACTGAAAAGCATCACAAAAATCCATTACAATTAGTAACTCTGTATTTACTGCAGCACTTGAATTATATGCAATAAATACGTAAGGAAACATCAAATAACAAGGATAAAAGGAAAATCTGGAAAAAAAACCCCACCATTCACTGAATGAGACAGGGTTTGAGAAGGCAGGTTATTATGATTTGATTTGTAATTAGAGACTGCATCACAGTGCAAGGAACTGGATTAAGATGGGCAAAAGCATCAGAACTGTACAGGGGAAAACTAAACACACTGCTCAGTTCTCTGCTAAATTCATCCGGGTCACAAGAGCGTAAAGAAGCGGGACAGAGAGAGAGTGAATAACATGTAGGCTGACCCAGCCCCAGAGTCCACACAAGCTCAGCAAATTCTCTGTGTCAGACAGTGCTTGGAGAACTAAGCAGTGATCCTTGTTGTAGTCAAGCCTACACACAGTGTCATCTCAGCAGAGAACTGTGGAAAGAACAAGCTTTTCCAAAGGTAAACTGTCCACAAAGGCAGAGCATTGCACACCCCTAGAAGATCATAAAGGGCTCAACACCATAGTTTTTCCTAGTGGCTTTCTGTTTCCATCATAAATAACATTACTAGGAATGTCTATCACCTATTTTTTTTCCATCTAAAGACTCTTAATCTCTCCAGAAAGAAATCCAACATACTTGCTTTAGCAATCCTTCAGCAAACAAGCAATGGCTGCCCTTCTTAGGATCTTCTGTTCTTAACTGTTCAACCACTGGAGATGTTTTTCATGATTTCAAGCACTGGGTGTTCCTTGGACCTGCCACCTCCTCATGTTTCTACAAGCAATAATAGGCATGGAGCTTAAAAACATGTTCCATTTGAGGGAGTTTTCCCTTCTTTTTTAACTTTTCTCAGTGTTCTGACCAAGGAACTACATGAAAGAGCAAGAAGACACGTCACATGCAGAAACTGCATCTTCATGTCATCAATGTTTGGACAAACCAGAGTTCTGTAACTTTTCTGTCTTTGCTTTCTTTTTTCTTTTAAGGTTAGCAAGAAAATGATAATCATGCACTATAACCCTGCTCTTGCCCATTTGCAAGCAAACACAAGAACAGTGCATTTGAAAAGCCTCCTCAGATCCTTTGTCCCTCTTGTTTTTAGGCATGACATTACTTTCAGTAGAGTTTTTTTTTCTTGTAGCCAAAGATCAAGACACAAGAGTGCACAAGGAGGGGAGCAACTGGCTGAGCATCAGTGCTGCACGAAAGAATTGGTTATAATGGATCACAAAGTGAATTTGAGTCAACGCAATAAAGATAATACATCACAGAAATATTTAATAAGGCTGCTTTACGTAGGACACCCATGACAATTATCTTGCTCAACTTGGTGTTGGTGAAATTTCAGCTGGGATATTGTATCCATTTTCAGGTATCACATACAAAAATAAACTCAGATATAAGCCAACTGGAAAGAGCAAAGAGAGAGGAACATGAATGCAGAGAGGCTGAGGAAATGTAACCTCAAAACCAAATTGAAATACTGGCTGTGCCTAATCAGAAATAGAAAAAGGAGAGAGCTTGTAAGAATTGAGAGGAGACAATATACCTACAGTCCATTTTGTTACAGTAAAGGTCAGCAATCAAACCTTCATGTCTACTGAAGGTAGACTAGGTTGTAGACTTAATTCACAGTAAGATTTGGGAAACTAACAGAAGTGATGTTTAAAGAATGAAACCACCAGCATGGAAATGTGTAGAGTGCCCTGCATTTGAGAGATTTTTAAGGACAGGACACATAAACATCTGTATGGGATACAGACAAGCATCTCTCATCTCAGAGTCAGGATGGCATCTAAGGACTGCCTCATGTCTCTATGACAGCTACTTTTGTTATTTTAGCAAAAACAGGGAGGAAAATACCGGTGAGAAACAAATATTTTAGTTAGAAAAGTGGACTTTTAGGTGAAGAACACACTGTTCTGTTTCAGGCTGCCATTTCAGTAAGCTACTTGGAAGACTTCCTTGCAGCTGCCAGCTCCAGAAGAGATGAGGGAGTACATTAAGTGCATCACCTCTACAAATACATCCACACTGTGTGAAGTTTACAAGGCATTGCAGATTAAATGCTTCTTGTTTTATTAATTTTATTTTGCCAAGTCAAATTACTTAGATACACTTTTGTTGAAGATCTTCACTGAGCTCCACCTCAGTAGCCTGACATCACCTACAGTAATTGTTAATAAAGTCCAACACTGTTGCTTTGATTTGCTCTGTTACTTCTTGTTCGTAAAACAGCAGTACAGTTTTTCCTTATGAAATGCCCATTTTGCAGAGGCTTTTTCACTGGTCATCTGTAACACTGCATATGTCTTTCCATCCATTGCTTCTACCCACCTTGCAGTACCTTTCCCTGCTTCTTACTGATGTTGTGAAAATCAGTGCAAGCTGAAGCCTCTCATCAGTGTGTTCTGAAGAAGTTTTGTAACACCACTGCATACATTTGACAGCAAATCACCACTATTGATGAGGAAGGCCACGTACAACCATGAAGAAGTTGTTCTCTGTTCATAAATTCTTTGTCCTGGCTTGACAGATTGTTTTTATTTCTTGAACCCTCCTAACCCTTATTTGACCTGGGAAAAGCTTTAGGTAATTTCTTCTGCATTGCCAAGCTTTTGGACACAGAACATCAGCATCTTCTCCAGACAGATATATATATAAAATGAAATGAAATATATATAAATATATATATATATAATGCCATGGCAATATCCCTGACATAAAACTGGTGAGTTTTTAGTTGGAAGTAATCAGAAATGATCTCTTCCACAGATGGCAGTGGGCTTCTCCGTGGTAAGAAAAGTTTTTGGTTTGTATTCTGCCTCTGCAGCTGAGATCTGCACAGGTTTATATGGATGCAATTTTATCATCCTGATGTTTGGCTGTCACTACTGGCCATCCCAGCTCAGCCTCAGTACTCTGCACCATCAGTCCCTGCTGCCTGACTACACCCAGGAACAATACACCTGCTCCAGATAAACCCTGGGGTACAGAAGCAGCAGGTTGGTTACATCTTACTGCTTGTCTTTGTGCATTATCAAAGTAGCAAAAGTTCTATGAAGCTGCAGAACTAAGTATTTCCACCTGTGCAACCTCACAGGAATATGCACTGTAATGGATTTACCAGTTTCTTTTTGATGCAACCTTGCAGCATTTTGAAAAAGAAGTTGCACAGGCAAAAAGCAACAGATGCCAGGAGAAAAGGAACAGTAATTTGTCAAGTTGAAGCACAGAACTCCCAAATTCCTGAGAATTCCCTGTCAATGCACTGTGAAAACAAAATTACAACTGAGTGGCAGAACACTACTCTGTGGGATAACTGCCTGGAATATTTTGAGAGGTACATTAATACAAGAAAGAACCGTGGACTGGATTGATTAACAGTGAAAATACCTGAAATCAGCATAACAAAGTGGGGTAAGTGTACTTGTGCTCATTATAGTTAAATAGCTGTAATTAGATCAAACAAATTAGACTGACATACCATCCCTTTGTAGACACGGCCTCAGAAGGCAGGTCAGGAGCTAAGTTCAGTAAAACAGTTTTAGTACCACAGCTTTTATCTCACAAGGCACAGCCACACACTCACTTGAAAGTAAATACTACTTAGAAGAACTGCTGAATTCCAGAAAAAAAGAGTTTCTAGAGCAGACAATATCCTTTAATAATAACCTTAACTTTTGGCAGTAATCAAACTCTCCTAGGTGATTTGATAATATATCTTTTGGCTAAACAATGCACAAAATTTTGGTTACTAATTCATTTGTAACCAAAGCATTTTGAAGGCTTTTATTGAGCTGTTCCCACAGGTGTCTCCACAGAAAGGGTGAATTCTAATTTCCTTTGTTTTTTAAGAACCTTTTAATTAAATGTTGGGAAAATAATGTAGGACAAGATTGCAAGAAATGTGGTACTAAATTCGAGAGATGAGCAAAACATGAGGTAGCAGAGGGTATGAAGAGGATAGATGTGAAGAACTGTAAATAGTAGGGAACCTCACAAAATCAGAAATGTAAGGCAGAACTGAAAGTGTGTGCAAGACCCTTGGGAGAGCTGAGGAGACGAAGCAACAACTGAGATGAAAGATACCAGAATTTTCTTACTCAGAAACAACAAAACACCAACAAAAAGCTCCAGTCTAGTAGAAAGAAAGACTCATCATAACTGGGGGAGTCAAGATGGTTGTGACGGGTCATTACAGATGGAAGGAAACAAGGACAGAGTTTGCAGATGCCCACAAATATATTCATCAAACACTCTTTGAATCAAAAAGAACCCCCTCAACCCCCAACTATTTCAGAATTGTAATCAATAAGTAATGAAGACATTATAAAAGAGATAATAGTAGAAAATAACCTTGTATTGAATAGAGACAAGATGAATTGTTTAAATTAGGCAGAAGACCAAACAAAGAGCAGCTTGGTAACGAATCAGAGGAGTTGTAATCATCAGAAACAGCCACAGCGTTACTATGGGGTTAGGAAGAGATGTAGCCTGTGTGTTAGCTTCACTGAGTGCTCCAAGTCATATGAATTACTGTGGCTGCACAGATTGCTGTCTGGCAGCCCCGTCTTCTACAATACAGCCTGATAAATTAGCAAGCAGTGACATAGCTGCGTATCAGAGCACAGTCTGGCTGAAGGTGAAGAAGGTCTTTCTCATCTTTAGATAAAAAGTTACAATACCAGACTAACACTGTTAAATGGAAGCCACCAAATCCCACGTGGAGGTTAAGGGTGGAAGAACACCTGAGAAGTCACAGTTGGCTGCAATTCAATTGAAGAAATGGTGGGAAAATGGTAACTATTATAAACATTTGTATTTCAAATAGTTGTTAGAATGAATCCAAATGAATAATGTACCAAATTATGGGAGGCAGTAGGACAGAGAAATTCTTTTATCTGGTGCTACAAAAGCACCTAAATTCAGAAGCAGAAGAGCATTTTCTTTCTTTGCATCAAAAATGTTGCCATCTCAAAAGATGTCTTTACACATCTCCATCTTCAGCAGAAAAGCCAGGAATTGCAGTAAGACAAGAGGGATACTGAAACATAGATGGCAAGGGCACAAGGTTTGGTTGACAAGCCTTAGGAGTTGCCAAGAAGAACAACTGGGCCACAGATTGTCTTGTCATGTCTGCTTACTAATCACCAAAGGTTAAACTCAGTTAATAAAACCGGGGAAGCTGAAGAGCTGCTGCTTCTGAAGTGGCCCTTCGAAGCAGATGCAGAGAATCCCATGTCCATGTCAGGAAGTAACACACCTTGTTCTGTGAGCACTTGAAAACACCAAACATCAACAAGCTGTCTGCAGCTACTGCCAAACATCATTGCATTCTGAGCAATGGGAAAAGCATCAGAGAGAAAACAGCAGCACTGCATGCAAAAGACAACACTAAAAGAAGCTAAATACACTGCATGATGGCTGAGTCCATGGAAGTCACCCTCACGGTGCTCCCTCCATTGTGAAGACGAGTTTGGTGCAGGTGGCTCTCTCTGTCTCGTGCCAAACACATTTCCATCACTGAACACCACAAAGGCCATAGAGCCTAAATCACAACTATTTTCATTTGGTATCTTCTTCTCCCCAAGTTCAGTTTGTTTGGGTGATTCATGAGGTGAACTCTGGCTATGCAAGGCTCCTTCTGCATGGAGGAACAGTTCAGATAAGAAACAAATCTTGTCTGAGTTAACAGAGGAAACTGGACTTAACTGCATTTACTAAGGTATTTATTATACATCCAGGCCAGATGAAGCTTAGCCCATGTAATACATATAAAACTGCAGATAGCTCCTAGGAAGAGCAGAAAATAACAGATTCCCAAGTTTCTAAATCATTTGAATTAAGTCACTAAAGTAACAGAAGAGCAAGAGTTGCCAGCAATAGGTTCAGTTCCAGCTTGCTGCTTACAGCAACACACCCAAATTGAGAAGCACTTGGCTCCACATTCCCTTAGACACCCTCAGGCTGAGGGACTGCTAAATTGTAATCAATGTGAACACATGACCTCAATAGGTACTGCATTACTTTGGTGGCAGTTGATTTCATCCTCTTGAGGTTCTTTGTCATGAAAGACACTACATATAATCACAGAAAAAAAGATGACTGCAACTTAGGGGCCTGGTCCAGACACGTGTTCTTTGAGGACTCAGCAGCTCATGAGAGATCATCAGCACTTGGTAGATGGGAGCCCATTGCTGTGGGATAATTTGCAAGAAATAAATCTGTGTGGTATAACTTCAATGTAGCAGTTTGGAAACGATGATATGCAGACTTCTTAAAAGGCAATGAAATCACACAATTAAAGAGTTTAAGCATAAAAAGCATTATTAAGTCATCCAAGTCCATTTACAATTATTGATGGTAAATCCATCTACTCCAGATGGTAAGAGGTCACTCTCTTCTTTTTCCAGGGCAAGCCTACGAATAATTTGAGTGATTAAAGCTCAAAGTAGGTGTAAAAGTAAAAAAGACCCGGAAAGCACATGGGAAAGAAGTCACACGTATAAGAGTACTTGGCTTTCAATCTGAATCAAAAAAGGCACCTTGGAGTCCCCCTAGTCTGTAGAGCCACAAAATACAGGTGAGTTTGTACATTTCTTCCAAAAGCATTGCCACTTTTAAAGGCAAGACTGAAATCTTATTTTTACTTTTTAGGTCTTCCTTCTTCTGCTGGAGATGACCTAAATTTTGAGCTGAAGCATTCACAGGATCCTTGCTTGGAATATAAAACAACAGCTAAAACATCAGTCTGCAAAAGAGGCAAAATAATAGGAGGGAAAATAACAGTGAAGGCCTCCCTGAATAACAGGAGGTCACAAATGCTGCAGAAATAGATGCTGAAGTAGTACTATCCAGAGACAGTGGACACAGAGAGATTGCATTTACAGAAACCCAGCAGAAGAGGGGTGGGCAGGATGTGAATCTAAGCAAACAGCCACAGTTCTGGGAATACCCAGCACTTCTCCAAACTTCCCCTCAAACAGATTGCAGTAATCTCTGTGCAAAAAATGTCAGAGACACCAAAATCCAAGAGTCTCCCACTACAATAAAACTTGAAAGCTTACGAGGGAAGTATCCAAATGGAACTGAACAGCTACAGAAAGGGGTAGAGGCTGCCTTTTATATCTTAAAGAGAAAAAGATATGGGAGACACATAGATGACCAGGTAATCAGTATTCATGCAGCTGATTATTAAAAAAAAAAAGTACTTGTAGATACATTTATTTTGTTTCATTTTATAACAGTCAACAGAAACTAAGATTATAATCTGTGCCTTTTAAAAATTCCATTCCACAGATGTTCATAAACAGGCTTGAGCCAAATTTCAGTTCCCCAAAAGGATATTCAGCCAGAGAACTTTTACAAATAGATGACAAAGTCCCACTTTTCCCTCTCATAATGATTGCTTTTCTGAGACATCAAATCCTCTCTTAGCCTCGTTACAAGTTCCCAGCATAAAACACATTTTTCATTTCCATTTCCTATAGTATTGCTTTCCAAAAACAGCACTGACATTCCCAGCACAAGTCAACTCTCCTTCACTCCTTTTTTATGCCATCTCCTCAACAGACCATGAAGTGATTGTCTCAGGGACAAGACTCTTCCTTTTAAAAGACGAAAAAACAAACCAACTGGTACTAATAAATATTTACTTAATGTAAGGAACAAATGAATCCAACAGTTAAGTATTAAAATTACAGGGGGAAAAAAGGGTGCTTGGAAAGGCAGAGCTGTAAGAAGTTCAGTTGTATGAGAATGAATGCTCAGTAGCTCCTTCTGGGACACTTCTTTAAAAGTAGAGTCTACAAATACCCCCAAATCACAGAAATTAGAAGTCACTCAAGGATTTAAGATGTAATACAAAATTAAGAAATATCAGGACACATAATGAAAATGGTGGGATGAAAACAGCATTGCACTTACTTGATGTTAAAAAGGGAAGGGGGGGCTGAAGTGAAAGGTTTTATTTTTACTTAATTACTCTCAGTGTTCACTGGGGACTCTTTCTAAAGTGTATTTTACATTTGGACCTAAATGCAAGTAGGATTCAGCCTTGATCTTATGACAATATGTTTCTTAAATTAGAAGTCCCATAACTAGAATGTGGTCGCCACTGCCAGCGTTCCGCCAGCACCTCAGAGTCTCCTATGTGTTATCAATCTATTAATTCAGGAAGCAGTTAGCATAGGAAAAAGAGAAGAGATTGTTTAAAATAAGAAAACAATCCAGAAAATATTTCTTTGTGGGCTTACAACATCTTTCATCCAAGGATTTGAATGTCCTTTGAAATGTGAAGTCTCCAAATACTCAAAAAACCCCCCCAAACCCACCCAACTTTAAGGTATTTTGACAACAATCATACAGAACTGAGCATTCACCTATGATGCAACTACAAGGGTCTCCTACTGCAGCATTTCACACATATTCAATCCACCTTCTGGTTACAGCTTACAAGTTTGTGGTATGTAGAAGGAACAGCAGAGCTGGTTAAAGATTTTCTCTTGCTTCATATACTCTGCAAGCTTCTCATTAACTCATACATGACTTTAATCAGTGCTGAAGCACACATTTCTTTCAGCATGCATCAGGAACTGGTCTGGGGAAAAAAAAACCCTCACTCAGTAAACACTATAATCTTGAATTAGTGAAGAAAAAGGCAACCTTTTTCTCAAGTGACTGCTATTTTATTTATTTTTTAAATATAAAGGGTTAAACCGACCTTCACTGCTCCAGAAGAGGTAATAAAATAGAACTTTAAGGACAAAAATGGAGCACTTCAAGAGATGATTATGAAGAGCTACATTCAAGATGACAGAAGACAAAACCTTATTCTTAAAGCACAGATGCTTCTGAAACAAGAGCTCACACGTTTTAAAAAGCACGCTAGCAACCCCTTAAAATAAATAAGCAAAACGAGGGGAATCAGGGTTTTTTTTTCTCCAGGGCTGTGGAGCTCAGAGGAAAGGGGGCATTCAGTCGATGTGCTAGCAGAGCCAGATGCATGCTTTGCACTTCTGCAGGGCTGTGGCGCTGGTATTGGTTGGTAGAGGGGGGAGAAAACAGAGTAAGCCTGAGAAAAACCCATCAGAGCTCCTGTCCTCCCCTTTCAGCGTTAATGGGAGGGATACAAGTCTATGGGAGCTGCAGTGGGGGATGGGGCTGGCAGAGGGGGTGGGGAGAAGCAGAGCAAGGCCTTACAATCATCAGCAGCTCTTGTTCTCCTCTCCTTTCAGCGTTAACAGGAGGATGTGAAGCTCATGTAGCTGGGAATGGGATGGGGGAAGCAGAGCAGGATCACAGTTTAGCTTTTGTCCTCTCTCCACAGGGTTAATAGGAGGACACGAAGCCTCTGTAACTGGGATAGGGGGAGGGGTGTGGGGGGGTTGTGTGTGTTAAGGCCTCAGATCACAATTTCTTGCCCTACTCTCCCTGTGAGGTTAACAGCAGAATGTGAAGCTCCCATCGGGGGCAGCTTTAGGGTGTGTGGGGTCCTGTGTGGAGTCAAACATCCAGGGAGAGGTCGGGGTGGGGGAACCTGGAGCAAACTTCCCTAAACGTGGCGGAGCGTTTCAACTGACTGAGGCTCGCTTATCCAGAAAAAGGAGCCCATGAGTTTGCCCGTGGGGTGGCGGTGAACACGGCCGGGTGGGGTGAGCCCAACTCCTTATCTGCAGGGCGCAGGAAGGCCGGCCTCCCCGGCTGGTGGCGAGGGCCGGAGGGAGGGCCCAGGTGTGCTGACAGGAACGCGGGCCCTCGGAAAAGGGGGAGGGGAAACCGCACACTGGCGGTGGGGATGAGGGGGAAGGGGCAGCCCCGGGGCCTGTGTGCAAACTGGTGCGGGGGCGCTCACCTGCCAGCAGAACACCGCGTCCTGTGAGGCGAGGCGACGGGGGGTGGGCTGAGGCGCGACCCCGGCCCCTCGCCCCAAAGCAGGGGAAAGTTTCCCCGCAGTTTGCCGCTGTTCCCGGCGAGGCGGCGGCTGCCGGCGCCCCCTCAGCGGCGCGGCCCGGCCCGGCCCGGTAGGGCTCGGCGCGGTGCGGCCCCTCAGCGGCCCGGCGCGGTGCGGCCCCCCCGCCGCAGGGGGAGGGGGCGCTGTTCCCGGCTCCGCGCCGCGTTTTCCCGCTCACCCCCCTCCCTCGCGCACAGCTCCCCGGGCCTCCTCACTCCTCCGCGCCTCCGGACCCCTCCGCCAGAGCCGGCGCTTGGGTTTTTTCAGCTCCCCTCCCCCTCTCCCCCCCCCCAAGCCGCTTCCACCTGACTCATCCCGGCCGAAGCCGCGGCATGAGAGAGGGAAGCGCTTCCCTCTGTGTCTTTGTGGCGGTATCCCGCTGGGGGAGAGCGGGACAGAGCCGCCTGGAGAGTGAGGGAGGAGAGGAGGTTGGGACTATTTGGTGTTCCTGCCACGGCCTCGGCGGAAGGAGCTCGCTGTGCGAGAGGCTGCGCGGTGCTGCGGCTCTTCTCAGCGCTTCCTGGAAACTCCCGCTTAGGAGCGGGGGGGGGGGAGGCGGGAGAGAAAGAGTCCCAGGCCGGGAGTGGGGCGGGGGAGGGGGACACGGCACGGCTCGGCACGGCACGGTCCCCTCCCCTCCCCGCCGCCCCCCCGGGGACGCGCACACGCAGCCCGGACAGCCCCCGAGCCCGCTGACAGCCGTCGAACCGATCCCCCCATCCCATCTTGCTGTTCAGATGGAGCGCAGAGGAGTGAGGGGTGAAGTCCCTCATAACGGCCGCGCAGGCTGCAGGGGGTACAAGACGTTCCTTTTCCCCTTCATAACCGTGGGATCGCTCCCTCAAAGGGGAGTGGGAGGCGGGAGAACGTGAGGGGGTGACTGGGGGACGAAGAGCCCTTCATGCTGGCTTTGGGAAAGGGGGGCATGGGAGAAGCAGCCTGGCAGGGGGAGGGGAGGGCCTCCAAAATTGCCCAATTCCCCCTCCGAGTTTCCCCGGGCTGGGGGAGCGGGCTGGTGGCTCCAGCCGGGAGTTAATGGGGGAGCGGCTGGTGGAGGGGGAAGGAAGGGAAGGCCGAGTTTGTAAATGGAAATACTGGTACATAAGCATTTAGCACAATCGGGCTGGAAAGCTCCAACTGCACAGGGCTGCGAACAACACACACACACAAAAAAAAAGGAAAGGAAAAAAGTAAAAGGCCTCCCTTTGCTGCCCTCTGCCTGCAGCTGGGACCGGGACACGGCCCTGGCAGCCGGGCCCTCCTGCGCACAGCTCCGCGCTTCAGGAAGAAACCTCACACGGCTTTTCGTGGCTGAAGAAAGTGAGGAAACGGGGCCAGCTCTCCCACCTGTATTGCTTTTCTTGCTCTGAATACTATAGGTTATTTTTTCTCCTGGGGTATGGATTCTCATCTCTTCCTCTCCCAAACAAAAGGAGGGGTAAAACTCATTCCCATTAGACTCTGCTAAAGGATACCTGCAATTTGAGAGGGCTTTGGGGTCTACAGTACTAGCATTATTTAACAAGATGACAGTAAAAAAGTATAGTGTGCAAGCCACAAAAAAAGAAGTGGAAGAAAACAGGAGGGGAAAGCAAGTCCACTGATAAATGCCCGTGATACACAAACGAGGACACACAGCATCAGTGAATACCATCTGGTTCATTAGATACAGCCTTTGGTGATTCTGCCTAACACTTAAAGACCTTACTCCTTACAGCCTTCTCTAGCTTGTTACCTTTACAAGCTCATCTTTCCAGCTCTGCCACTTCCCAGAGTTTATCACCCTTTAAACATGGAGCTGTTGATCCTCTCTGATGTTGCAACTCTTTGTTGGGGAAAAAAAAAATCCCTCTTCCTCTGCTGAATCCATAAACTTTGTGGACGCTGGGACTACTCAGGAAAAGCAGGCAATGTGTAATGAAATTATATGTGAGAGAAAGATCCATTATAGCAAGTAAAGAACTCTAAATCCTGTTAGCAACCCAGCTTTTTCACAGGAATTTCCTGATTCTAGGTGCCTGCTGTCATATGCTTCCATTTCCTTAACACTATTCCTAAATCTGTATGAGACTTCAATTACAAACCTGAAACCCAAATGTAAACGGAGCGTGAAGGTTGTCCTTGACCTCCTGATCTCTTGGAAGAAGTCATCTTGTTCATTGGTTTTAGCTTGAAATTAAATAGTTCAGGGTCTACTGGAAAGAGCAGCTTCCAGCTCACGAGGACAAAGACAGAAACCTCTGTTGGCTTTCCATTCCTCCAGCAGCAGTCAATTAGAGCTGATCTGTGCTCTGGTTTAGGCCTCAGCTCTCTTTTAATATCTTTTAGTTAGTTGCTGTCTTTGTTGCACTTCTATTATTTTGGTCTTTGCACTCCGATCAGTACAGAACGTCTTGTAAATAAATGTGTTTATCCTGTCAGTCACTGCTTCCCTTCTACCATCCAAATACCAAACCCCAAAAGCTCTCTGATTACTCATCAAGCAGATCTGTGAATTTACACACGGGCAGTTTTTCTTGGGAGCAAGTCAGCATATTAAAAACAACACCTGCAAAAAAACTTCAGCTGAGAATCGATTGTTCCCGGGTCCTTTTTTTTTTCCCCCCTCAATAAGAAAGACAGGTCCTGGGGAAAGCTAATAAACAGCTGCTATTGAAAAGCCGACAGCACACCACATTCTGATGGTAGTTGTTTTGGAGTAATTGCAATCTCGTGTTTAGATAGCAGGAGATAGGAAAATGTCACTTTGTCTACATGTCCCATAAGAATAAATCATCCTGGATACTTCAAGGGGATGAAGTGTCTACCAACAAAGAGATGATTCAATAGTCTGGACTGAAAAGCTTTACGTTGTCGCCTGGCAAATAGTTGAAATTATCATAGGAGGACAAAAAAGAGCCCCAACCCCAACACATTAAAGGGAAGAACTCCAATTCTTTGTGTCTAACTGCTGGGAATTTCAGTGTTGGAGAGAGAAAGAAGAAAAGCCCACAGCTCCCTTATTCTGTGAACTCTTAATTGAGGAAAAGTGGTTTATTCCTAACCGTCCTTTTAAGTGTGCTCTAGTCTAAGTCATTGTTTGCCCTCTTGTTTTTATGGCAACCACTTTAATATTAACCCACTTGAGCGCTTTCAGGGATTCCTGAGAAGCGTGTGAGTGACAGGGCGCTCCCGCAGCCGCAGCGACCACAGGCATCACACAACAGCGGGACACGTCAAGCCTCTCCTTGAAAACTTGCAGCTTCTGCAAGGAAGTGCAAATCAATTATTCTGGCTGAATTTTATCCAATTAATGATGTTAATTGCCTGGCCGGTGGACAATTTGGAATTTGAAAACGTTTCAGAGCTGGTAACGTAAAGCTGTGGCAGTCAGGAGTGATTTAACAGCATTGCTGAGAATAGATCCAGTACAAATCCCTCTCCTGCTGTTTTGTTCGCTTCCCAGTGCCAGGTAGCAGGACAATCCTTGGTTAGGGGGAAGGAAAAGATCATCTGGTTGAGAATTGTGCTTTGAAATAATTACCAGGTCCCGTGTAGTATTTGTAGTGTTCCAGCTGAGAGCTGACAGCAGAGACCACTCTGAGTCCAGACTCGCAGAATCTGGTGGAAAAAAAAAAGGTGTTAGTTTTCTGTAGCTGCTGTTGGAGTGCTGAGTGCTTATTAAAGAGGGAATGCTGTGGTTATCAGAGCGGAGTACTTGATACTCAGTACTCCCACATGGTGCAGCTGAAGTGATAGTGGTGAAACGTACTGCAAGAGACACCGCTTTTCATCTCTCGAGCCTCCTGCCAGGCCTGTGACGGAGGATGAGGGAAGTTTACAGGAGCTTCCCAAATGGGGAAAAAAAGAAGTCAGTTAAATGATGTATTTGTGAATCAGCAGCTGAAGAAACATTGTCACGTGAAGGGAATCCCACTACTAATGAAAGAAACATTTCCATGCGAAACCTCGTGTGATGCTGTGATCCAGTCCCAGCTCCTAAAGCATGCAAACCCACACCACCTCCTAAAGCATGCAAGCCCACACCACCTCCTAAAGCATGCAAACCCACACCACCTCCTAAAGCATGCAAGCCCACACCACCTCCTAAAGCATGCAAACCCACACCACCTCCTAAACCATGCAAGCCCACACCACCTCCTAAACCATGCAAACCCACACCACCTCCTAAACCATGCAAGCCCACACCACCTCCTAAACCATGCAAACCCACATCGTCTCCGTGCTCTGAGTGCAGGCAGCAGAAACACGGGGAAGCAGAGGGAGGATGGCACCCTCTGATCAACTGAGCAGCTGCTGAGGTGCCTGAGTTTGCCTTCCCCACCTTCTCACCAGAGACTACACTGTGGATCACAGGAACCAGAGCTGTGAGGATGAAGTGAGGTGGAGGTTACTGAGGCAAAGCAAACATGTTAGAGAAGTCATCTGAGTACTCTTGGAGGAGGAAATGTCAAGCATGCTTTTCAACCCTTTGCACCCTCCGTTTGGGATCTGGCAAGGCAGTGTAAGTTGTAAGGCCAAAGAAGTGAAATGCAGGTAGAAGGCAGATGTGTCTCCTCTCTGTGGCTGCCACGAAGAGGCAGTGAGAAGACAGCATAAGACTGAACAAAATTGCCAAGACAGCATGCTAATTTTTCATAAAAATACCCATTAGTGTGGTTTCCTTTGCTCAAATGTGACAGATCAGTTCCAGCCTGCATGCATCCTGCAGGACACATGACACTCCTGTGCCTAGCCTCTTTCATTTCCCAAACAGCTCCATCACCCTACTAGCCATCATCTATCTCATTGCAAGCTGTAGTCCCTCAAGACAAAATATTTCCAAATATTGATACCCTTTCTTGAATGAATGGGGGATGCTCTTATGTGTAAGCTAAAGACACAGTAAACTGTTATGTTTTCTGGGGATGTTGAGTTGCTCTCTTACAAATCTTTTTTGCTGTTCTTTTGCTCAACAGATTTACAATGATATTTCAAAGACCATTGATTATACCATTCAGTAGCTGGAAAGAGAAAGAAGCCGTGGATGGAGTTAAGAAGAAAGGTAAGAGCAGCCTGTGCCCTGACCTCCAAATTTTCACACTGCACACGGGTTGGTTGCGTGGCCTCAACTCAGAGCGCTATGGGGATATTCCACTGCAGTCCTACAGCTCTAATTCTTGCACATGTAAGGCTGAACCTCATTATGCATTTCTGTATTTTGTGAGCATGTAATTATCCAGCACAGTACATGCGGGGTATGGAGTAAACTCAGTTGGGAGTGGTGCACTGAGAAGGGGAGAAAAGGTCTGTGTGTGGGTGGGTGGGTTTGTCTGTGTTGGTGATTGCAACAATCAGGAAGTGTGGTGCAGAGAAAAGTTACCTGGGAAGAAACTGAGAGAAAATCTTGGCTTTGTGCTGTGAGCAGTTATTGTCTCCCTTTAGACCACGAGAATACAGAGCACCTGCTCAGGCGTAGTCCCAGGCAGGTTACAGTCGAGGCAATAAAAGTTTCAGGCTTCTCAGAGTTGAGGAGTTAAAGAAATTCTAAGTGTCCTTGCTGTAAATGCAAGGTAAATTATTCATCCTCTCTCCTTCCCTCCCCCTTCCCTCCCTCTAGTTCAGTTTTTCTTTTCATGCTTTAATCGTTTTGACACCAAGCTGTACAGAAGTAATTTAAAATTAACATGAGTGACAGTGGGTAGAGAGCGGGACCCGGCACGGGGCTCCACCTTCTGCTGGGGACTGCAGAGAGGGCCTCTGGATTGGCTGCAGATGATGGGGACCAAGGAAAAAAAATGGCAAACAATTAATTTGCTAATTTAGTTTTCTGTTTCATTTGAAACCAGAAAATTGTCAGGCACTCATCAGCCCGTGAGGAAGGCTGAGCGGACTTGGGGCAGCGCTGCAAAGAGGGGATGCGTTCGATTAGCCAGCAAAGTAGTTTGTGCTCAGTTTTAGGCCTGTTTTTGATTTAGTAAGTGGAATTGTATCTGTTTCACTAATGGTTCATCAGAGCAAAAAGGTGCCCGATTTACTGGGACTGGGAAACCACCGTGGCCCTAAATCTCATCTCACACATTTGCAAGGGTTTGCTGCTGTTGCGCACGAGTGGGTGTGCAAGAAGTTGTGAACACATTAAATCACTGAGTTGGTTACCAGCAGAGGGAGCGAGGGGCAGCGCTGGGCTCAGCAGGAGTCAGGAGGCTAAAAATGGGGCTGTCTCCCAAAGAAGCATCTCAGCACAGCTCTGAGAAAGAAAGACTGTTGTGGCATCAGCAGGATTTGTCTCCTAAATTCAAATCAATGGAGAGACAGAATCTCATTTGCAAATCTGGGACCTTGCTTGGCCTCCTCTAATTCACAGGTTGCCTCTCCCCCTTCTAAACGATGTCCAAGTCACTAGATGGTACTGTTGCCGTTCAATACCGACGCCTCTCTCGACCAGCTATTCTGGAGACTCATTTCTGCTGAGAGCTGAACAAGAGCTGTGTAATTTTTCAGGGAGATGCAAGTAAGGAGCCAGGGAGAAGAAGTAGGTCAGAGCTGGTTCCTGGGATTGGGCTGTTGGAGCGGGAGCGGAGGGATGGCAAAGATTTCATCTGAGCTGGTTTGCTTCCAAGTCTGCTGCCTGAAGGGAGGATGGGGTCAGGCTCTCAAGTAAACCCTGTGAAACCTGGGTCTTGGTCAACCTCTCTCGTGATTAAACGCTGCTGGGGGTGGCTTGGGCTCAAGAGGAAGGATGAGCCCTCTGTGGCTGTGGTTGGTGGAAGCTGTGTTGCTTTACTGACCTCAGTGCACGTGGAGTCAGGCCCCTGACAGGAGGAAATGCTGTCTCGGGCAGCCAGCCTCGACCTCTACACACACTAAAAGCCAACCCAGAGTGGTTGGTTGCACAGATTCCTTAACCACTTAGAAATACCCTCAAGCTGTTAAGTGACATCATTGCTTTGGGTCCCATCCCCGTTAGGAGGTCACCACCCTCTCCATCGAGGACGGTAACAAACAGGTTATTGTGCTCAGCTCTGCAAACGACGCTCCCGACCGCGCAACAGGCCCGTCCCTGGTCAGGCAGCCTGCGGAGAGCTGCCCGCTGCCCGCCTTCACTTGGGCTTCTATTAGAGGGGAAAGTCAGACCAATTAAATCAGGCAGCATTGAATCTCTAATTGACATAAATGAGACAGACAGACAGCTGGGAAAATTGGGGGGGGGGGAAGGGGAGCAGGTGCCTGGGATGAGAAAGAGCTGGAAATCCAACCTAATAGTGCTGCAGCTTTTCTTACTCGGCTGTTTGTATTAGCTAGCAACATCTTGAAAAGTGCCTGTGCTCCTGCTGGAGAGAAATGAGGGAAATAAATACAAGTTACAGCCATTGTGTAGTTGATTAGGACGTTCCTCAAAACCTCCAAACAAGTCTAAAGTTAAAAAAAACCTGACAAAACACTCTCAGAAAGACTTTTCTGTGTAGTTAAATGTAAATCTAGATCTGTTTTTCCCCTGCATTTGAACATAAGGCCTCGCAGCTGAACAATTACAACGTGATTGTAAATGGTATTTGTTTAATTTTCCACATCTGAGCAGTGCACAACCAGGTATTTTCCCCTCTCTTTTTTACCAGGGAGTGTTCTTTTTCCTTGAACAGACCCTTCAAATATTAATATATACAGAAAGAAGCTATTTAAATCCCTCTGTTTGAGAAGAAAGAGGCCTGAGGGGTAGTGATGTCCCTCCCTGAGCTCTCAGCCCTGGGGTGAGTGTCTCCCCACCCTCCTGTACCAGGGGCTGCCTTCATGGGAGCCCCAACCGTGGGTTACCTTCTAGAAACACGCTTCTCGTGGTGGACACAAGCAGGGGGGACAAAGCAAGTAACAAGGGAGGGGACAAATTCAGCTCTGCTGTGCTGGTGAATCCAGCAGCAGCACACAAACCAGCCATTCCTGCAAACCAGAGTGAAAAGAACCTGTATGGTAATTCTAAAACAATGCAGATTTGCACACTGGGGTGCAAGAACACCAGGAAATGTTTTTCACTTATGTCTCCAGAAACTTTTGAAGTCTCTTCCCGAATATTTGAGCACATATTCCTTCATCGTTTTCCCAGCTGGGATCATTTTTGCCAGTACAGACAATTCTTCTTGGTATCCATGGGAATTGCCTCCATAATTAGACGTGCACCCAGTGCACAGATCAGAGAGCTCAAACCCAGCAGCTGGAACTGGGAGGCGGGTCTGATTAAATCTGCTCTACCACAAGGAGAGAAGCCAGCTTTAATGAAACATCAGAAGAGCTCCCTGCCCCTTCTTTAAACAGAGCAGGGAAAGGGACTTCTCTTTTACTTCGCAAGTCACTGCTCGTCATCTGCTTGCAACTCACTGAACAGAGCGAGCGTAGCAGCAAGTGATCTGGGTCCTGAAATTAGGGATCTGTCTCATTAAAAAGGGACTAATTGTGACCAATGGCATTTATTAAAAGGGGCTCACAATATGCCTTCAGAATTACAGTAAGGACTGGAAATGTCAGCAGTTGCAGACCTCAGCTTTTCTCCTGGGTAGATGAGGATAACCTGCCGTCAGCACAGTGAGACCAGGGTCAGCTCTGTCTCATGGAGGACCAACTTCTCGCTGGGGTTTCCAGCCCTGACCAGGAGTGATCCCTCTGTGCAGCCACGACACTGAGCCCACCATGCTTTGTCTTTCATGGAAAGGAAATGATTTCTCTTCCTGCACACCCAGTCAGCACTTAGCAACCTGCTGTACAGAAAAGGGAGCTGGTGAAAGAGACAGATAGTTGGATAGAAATTATTAATCTGATACAAGCTTTTTCACCTTGAGTTGCTGCTTCCACTTGGTGTCACAAAGCCAATGGCTGCTGGAGGCTTCCCAGCAGGCTGAGATGCTGAGCTGACCGAGGAAGGTGGGCGATGGGTCTGGCCCCAAAAAATCCTGCTGTAAGCCTGTGCTGCTCTACTTTAAAAATAAAGAAGAATCATAGAATTATCTTGGTTGGGAAAGACCTTTAAGCTCATTGAGTCCATCCCAGCACTGCCACAGCCACCACCAAGTCACGTCCTTCAGTGCCGCAGCCCCACAGCTTTGGAATCTCTCCAGGGATGGGCACTTCACCACCTCTCTGGGCAGCCTGTTCCAATGGCTTGGGAAAAACCTTTAAGATCATTGAGTCCAAGGAGAGATGGGGTTTGGGATGGAGAAGATATGTTTAAATGTCTGATGAGTGGAGAAAAAAAACTGCTGGCTTTTAATAACTAATGATTTTCCTACTGCTTACGGGGATCTGGGGGATCAAACACAGCTCCAGCCCAGGCACAGCCTTAGAAGTTTATACAGTGCAGGCTGAGGAGAATTTAGCATATTGTTTCCCTAATATGATTAAAATGCAGCTCCCTGTCCAGGGGTGCTGACAGATCCTCCCATCTTCAGCCACTCACACACGTTCCCATTCCCACTGCTGCAGTCACTCGATGGACAGACGTGGCAGCGGAGCCTAGTGATGCCGGCAGAGCAGAGCTAACGGAGGTGCCTTCAGCTGAGCTCACAAGCCCTGCCTGGAATGCTGTTATCTGAGTATCATTTTCACAAACCTTGCAAGGAGCAGCTGAATGAGTGAATCCTGGCTGGGAGTCAATCGCCACAGTAATTACGTGTTTATAAAACACTCGAAGCGTGCAAAGTGCAGTTCTCACAGACAAGAAACCAATAGACTGCAGCAGGTTGGAGCTGAGTTCCGAGGCAAACGCTGCTCATTTCCCCCACTACGTCTCTCTTTTAGAGTTGCCAGCTAACAGAGGGCTATGGAGAATGTTACCACGTCCCTTTTGTTGTAACCAGAATCACTTTGTTTCATATGAACACATGTGACTCGAAAGTTTTTCCCCTCTGTAATAACTAGGCAAGTAGAGGGCCAGCTTGTGGTTTATCTCCTGCAAAAACCACCCCTGGGGAAACGAAATTGCTGCTACTTCTGAGCTCTCACATAAAACTGAAGAGGTTCCACCTGCTACAGGTTTCTAACACCATCTGCTGTTAAAACACAAGACAGCATTTGAGCTGAGCCGTGCGCCAAGGGTTGTACTTGTGTGATAAACCAGAAGTGACACCAGCTAATCCAGGAGGTTTGTGCTATTGGCACGATCCACTTTCATCCTTTCAAGCCCTGAACATATATTGACTTGATCTTAAAGTGAATGATTTCTTTGCTAGAAGACCCAGAAACTGAAGGAGCAGCAGCTGAAATCCAGATCCACACCACACAACTGAAATCATCATTTGCAGTCACAGGACCCCGTCCATCTTCTCCCTACTGAAGCAGCTTTCAATGCTGGGCCATTCCCTTGCAAAGCCTGGCCCAAAGAACCTACTTAAAAACTTGTTCTCAGGAGACAGCCATAGGGAAATCACAGAAAATCATTCTTTCTATTAAAAACATTCACCTTTTGCTGCCTGTATGACAGAATAAATACTCTAACCAAGGAACCTTTTACCGCTTCCTAACTGATACTGGTACCAACTTACTGTGCCAGGGAGGACACCAGAGCCCTGGAGTTCATTACACATCTCCATCGAAAGACTCACCACCAATGCTTCTAGTTTTTGTTGCATGTGTTAAAGAGGAGGAAGGTATTCTGAACAACACCACTTTTCCTAGAGAAAACAAAGAGCTTTCCCCGAGCAGGTCCCTGCAGAGCACAGCCGCTCACCTGGGGCAACGCGAGAGTTTTATCAGCACAGGTTTAGGCAAAAATAACCCCAAATCTTAAAGACTAATCCCAAACAGCAGATGCAGCCACACAATCCTTCTCCAGTCGTGCCACGTCAGCCCATCTCCGGCATCACCCTCCACATTTAACATCTAGAGCCCCCCATTTAAAGAGCCAGTGGCTCCTTTTGTAAGCGATCAGCTTCTTACCCCGGCACTTTACACACACTTCTTGACAAAAGAGACCTTTTACATGTCAATTTATTTTCAGACAGGCATATCTGAAAGGGAGTTTCTCTCCAGAGTAGAATTAGTATTAATGGCAGGTGTTCCAGTGCCACACAAAAGGAGGAAGGCAGCAAGTTAGCTGAGCTTAAGTAGTAAGACAGCTTGATGTTTTAATAACCAGAGGCAAGAAAATGGAGTGGCAGCAGACCTCCAGCTTTCATAGTATGAATGAAGGTTTTATTCAGAGCCCCCTATGTACTTGCAAAAGAAGACCTTGAAATATTTTAACTGTTTGCTTTGTGTTGAAAGAGGGATTAAGTTGTTGAATATCACATGAAAGCATAGCAGTCACCCCACATACCCTCACACGTGCTTGTGGCTGCTGAGTGCTTCCAAAGCCTCC
This sequence comes from Colius striatus, assembly GCF_028858725.1. Lineage (NCBI taxonomy): Eukaryota > Metazoa > Chordata > Aves > Coliiformes > Coliidae > Colius > Colius striatus. The sequence continues at coordinate 2,580,043 of NC_084782.1, forward strand.
CACGTTCCTGGGAAGGCAGCAGTGGCTACCAAGAGGAGGTGGTGGCATCCAGGAAGCCACCAGCTGCACAATTCACTGTCCACAAACTCCTGAAGACACAGGAAAAAGAACTGCATGGTTTAATTTGAAGGTGAGGGGTTGAAGAGGGTATTTGCATTAGCTGGATGCAAAGTTGAAAAGCAGATCTGGTGCTCAGGGAAGTTTCACTGAGAGAAAAAGAAGATGGTTGCTGAGAAAATTACAGGCCTTCAGTTTTAAAGGCAGCCTAAATGATCCTGATGGGAATATTTATCAGGCCAAAATACATTTACTTATGCTTTGGTTAATTAGACAGAGGTCAGTACCACATTGTTGAGAGGAAGGCACGACTACTTCACACAGTGGGGAGAAGAAAAACAACCTCTCAGTGAGGTCAACCTCATTCACAACAGAAAAGTTGCAGAATTACTCCTCCAAATAGGAAAGTTTGACCTTTCATATACAGAAGCTGCCTTACATAGAGTTGTTCAATGCTATTTTCAGGCTTCTTGTCTATGGATTAACACCTTGTTTCCACACAGGTTAATTCCAGAGGTAGATTCAGCTGTTATTTGAGGCTGGATTCTGGAACTTCTGCTCCTTTGAGCTTTTGTATAGCTCTTAACAAAATCTTAAAGGTCCAGTCAACTATGAATCACCTCAAATAAAACAAGCAGTTTTCTTTGTAAAGGTTTCCTTATGTCTGAAAGTTAAATATGGATTTGTCCCTTTTCAAATCAAGACAAAGGCAAGGTGTTGTGTCCTCTTTGACCCAAGTTAAAGCTAAATAATCACAAACCCTTGTGAGAGCAGATCATTTTGTCTTCTCTGAGACACTGGCTACTCCCAAGAGGTATTAAAGAGCCAGCCTGACCCAGGCTCAACTTTAACCTGAAACAATGCAGTTTCACTTAAGATGACAGCAGTTGGTCCCAGCTGTATTTTGGCAAAGGTTTAATGCTATAAGGAGAAAAGCAGAAAGGGAACAAGCAGACCCATCCAACCCCATACAAACACCTACACTTCTCATACACAGAGAGATCACCAAGTCCATTTTTATTGAGCACTGGAGTTAAAAAAGTAACAGCACTTGGTTGATTTGGAACTGAAACTCAAAACTTATTTTTACTTATGTAAAGATCACTCCAAACAATTTGGTTAAAAGCACCCCAGAAAACAAGGTGTAGCCCTTCTTGTTCACTCTGTCCTCCAAAGGGATGGAGGTCCCAGAAGGTACAGCTGCACCAAACCCAAAGTTCCTCTAAGGCCTTGGTGAGGTGGGTGTCAGGGTTTGACACTTTGGGGAGTTTCTCAGGGCCAAGCAGAGTCTGCAGCAATCATGAGCTGCTCTGCTCATGTCCCCAGAGCTCTGCTCCTGCTTGTCCAACACATCTTTGAGTCGTCACTCATCGGCCTCACATCAGCACCATTACAGGGGTCACTGAGCAGAGCTTGTAATGTTTTTCCTGACTGACACTTAAAAACATTTACCATTTCCTACAAGCAAGCCAGCTCCTGAGCACACAGGGCCACTGGTTGGTTCAGTCCCAGCCCCAGGGTCTGCACCAAGGAGATGTTCTCAGTGAGCAGCCATCACTACCAACATGTCCAAGCAGTTGCTGTGTCAGTCGCTGCCCTCCAAGTGCAGCATCAGCAATGTTCCACGGAACTGCTCAGGTGTCTCCATGGATCCCACCAACACCCAAACAGACCCACTCTGACTCCAGCTCCAGAAAGAAGCTGTTGATAAGTACTCTGTTAGTTTCAGGTACCTAAGCTTTGCAAACCTTCTCACTGGCAGGTCAGTCACTGTGCAGTGATGGGAAAGATAATTCCCTGGCAGCAACACAACCGTCAGCCTGAGGAGAAAGTAGTGTTTTTAAGGAAGGTATTTTGCATGGTGGAGTGTCCTCTCCCCAGCTACCAGCAAAACATTCAGTCCAGCTCTGCTGATGGCTGGGGCAAACCCAGGGAGAAGATCCAGTGTGCACTGGCTCTGGCCTCCTCCTCTGGACACCAAAGCAGTACTTATAATAAACACAGAAAGAAATGATGACTATTTCAAGCTTGTCCCTGGCTGCCTGGATGAGGGCAGAGGAGGAGCAAGCTGGACATCTCAGGGGACATTCTGTATGGAATTCTCCTTTTTAGAGCTGACTGGGACTAAGCAAAAGAAAAAAGCACAACATAAAGTCTTCCCTCTTGTTACATGGCCAGGCAGAAGTAGCAGAAATGCACAGGAGAACCTTTGCTGCAGTCACATCCTTCAGCACGTGAGCGTTTGCAGTCCTGGGACCTCTCCTGCTCCTCCCAAGCAGCAGCCATCACCACATCAGAGCTCCTGCCAGTCCCTGCGGGTCAGAACGCTCAGGAACTCTTTCTACCACAGTTTGCCTCCAGGTGTTGGTTTCTAGTAGCACTGCAATGTCCTGAGAGTCAGAAGTTCCCTCCTCAGCCCACGTTCTGCCACCTTTCCTGGCGAGTACGGCCTTGTTCCATAAGTGCTCCTAATTACTTCCCTTTGCAAAGTGAGTGATTGCACATGGGAGAAGGTGGCACGACACAGCCCTGCCTCAGTACTGCTGGTTTTCCCATCACAGGTCCAGGCAAAAAAAGCTTTGCAGATCTCCCAAAAGGCAGGCAAGAATCATTATCTGGAGATAACAACGTGAGGCAACAACCAGGGCCACTCATTCTGCAGCTAAAAGTCAGTAAAAAACCATCAACTGAATGACACGTTTATTGTACAATTCAGAAAGAAACCCTGAGTTACCAGCTGTAGAACAAAGTTAAATTAAAAAAAAGAGGATGGTTTGTTTTAGAGGTTGCTGCTGAAAGAAAGGAAAACCCCAAAGTGGTAAAAGCAGCAGCCAGAGCCAGCCCAGAGCCTCAGCTTTGCCGAGAAGGTCCCTTTGTCATCCCCGCTTACGCAGGTGACAAACTCCCCAGGAGTGATGGGGAGAAGATGAAGGTGGGACGGCAGAGAGAAAGAAAGAATCAAACCCAGCAGGGTCTGGGAAGCTGAGCACCTCTGGGGGTGTTGGGAAAACCCGTAGTGGGTGTTGTTCAGAGAACTGCTGTCTGTGCTGGGGAGGGCAGGAGAGAGGAAGAAACAGAGTCTGAAAAACCGACCTCACGCTCTCAACACGCACACACAAAAAGTGAAAGGGAGGGAAATCCTTACAAAGAGGAGTGCTGCTGGCTAGGAGTCTGCAAGGTTGGCTTTGGGAAGAGCATCTAAAGGCTCAAGGGAGGAAAATCCCCAAAGCCTGAACTCCAAACGTGTTCTTCCAGCTGCAACAACGTTGGAGAGAATCAGTTCCAAGGAATGACGTAGCTACGACAAATTCCTGGCTCTAACAGGAAAGGGTGATTCAGAGCTGCTTTTTAGTGCCACTTGCCATCAGTTATACATTCTAGGTCTCATATACACAGATGGATGTCTTTAAAAATTGACAATTTACACGTCAGAAATGTTTTACAGTGAAGTTCTCTCAGCAAAGATCAGTCCACACGAGGAGAAGCCAGTCTGTCAGGAACAGGAAGGCACTTGGCCTTTGGAGAATAAGTCCTGAGGGAGCTCTGTGCAGGTGCTGACCACTCCATCTCCTGTCCCTGGTTCAGGTGGGAGGTGTGGTGTGTCCTTAACATCACCATGCTCCTGCATCCCATCCTGACTTCACAGGGTGGTTAAAGGGAGTTTCTTCACCCGCCTCTGGGCCAGAATGGAGGATTCGATGGGCTTCAGCTGTGGGCCTGGCTTGGAGCTGTTCAGTGCAGAGTAGGTGGCAGCCATCGCCCCCTTGGAGAGAAGGCACGACAAGTCAGGGGTAGAAGAGACGTTTCAGGCTCAGGGCTTTACAGGATGTGGGCCCAGAGCAGCCAGACCCCCACAAAACGCCAGGAGCATCTTTCTTTTTACTCTAAATCTCTCTCCTGTACTGGCATGTAGTTAAAGAATCTCTCTGGATCTTCCTGCCAAAAACCCAGCTTGTTGTGTATTGCCTCCCCATCCTGCTCCTCTCCAACCTTCTGCCATGCTTTGCCCACATCACCATCACCCTCCTGGACCTCTGCTCTCAGGAGGAACCAATGGAAGGCCCAGCCCAGACTTTGTACCTTCACAAGCTGAATGTCCTGGTGGTTCAGCTGGCTCTGGGGTAAGCTGTCCTTCTGGGTTATCCAGGGATGCTGCAGGACCTGCTTGGCTGTTAGACGCTGGTGAGGATCTACATGAAGCATCTTTGATACGAGATCCTAAGAGCATTGTTTGTAAAGTTAGACTTTAAAAGATTTCATAATTTCAATGCAGAAATACCCAGTCTGTCCTAAAATTAGGTTTTAAGTTCAGAAGCTAAGTTTAAAGTCCCCCAGACATCAATCTCCTTTTATACACAATATGGTTTTGGTGGCCTGGGAGGTGTAGTTCAGCAGTAAACCAAATTCACAGCCAGAGCTAAAACAAAGCTGGGGGAGGCACTGAGGTTGCTGAGCTGCCACAGGAGACATCATAGAATCATAGAATGGCAGGGTTGGAAAGGACCTTCAGAGCTCATCCAGTCCAACTCCCCTGCAGAAGCAGGTCAACCTAGATCAGGTCACACAGGAACGTGTCCAGGTGGGTCTTGAAGACCTCCAAGGAAGGAGCCTCCACACCCTCCCTGGGCAGCCTGGGCCAGGGCTCCCTCACCTCAGCACTCAAACAGTTTTTCCTTATGTTTCAATGGAACTTTTCTCTTCTGTTCTCCTTCCTCAAGCTGCTTTAAACTTGCCTCCCAGCAACTGGCCCTTGCTTGACCCCTTTAGTGTAAAGCAGAGTTGTCTTATACCTTGGCCATATCAGAAATAGTGTCCCAATTCCCTCCACTGATGGAGAAGTTCCCCCGACCTATCCGGCTCAGGATCTCTTCTGGAGTGTCACTGGGACCGTTTGCAAACGGAGTGCGGCTGGGGAAGAGGAGAGAGTGCTGGATGCTCTGCCCTGTGCCCAGGCAGGCGGCTGTGCCCCGGGCCCCAGCGCAGCGCCAGGCGCTTACCCTGCCAGCATGGCGTACAGCAGCACTCCCAGGCTCCAGATGTCACAGCCCTCGTCGTAGCCTTTGCGTTTCAGGACCTGAGCAGAGTAATTGAAGGAGAAAAGCAAAGTGTGTTTAGTTCTTGTTGCTGAGCTTCAGCTCCTGAAGAGCAGCTCGGCCTGTGAGCAGCCTCTGTGCAAAGCTCCACGGGCCCTATGGAGCAGCAATGTCTTGAGCTAAGGACCAGGATTCAAATCAGGTTTTGGTTTCATGGAGCAGAGGAACCCCTGAGGCATAGCAAAGTGGCACGTGAGGAAGAAGCCACATTCAGCCTGGTGACACTGCACAGTGTGACAGCTCCTTGTCTGTCTTCAGCACCAAGACAACTGAGTGGAAGATGAGTTAATCAGGAAGGGAAGCAGCCTAGGAAACCACTGGGATTCTAAGGTCTTGGTACCCTAAGCAAACCCCCTCATAAGGACAGGACACGCTGGAGGACTGCACTGAAACTGCACTCGAGATCTCCTCTTTGCTCATCACTACAAGAGGTATTTCTGTAATATCCTCTCCCAGGACAGAATATGCCAGAGCAGCCTGGAGCTGGGACCAGGGCAGACCTGCCCATGCTGAGTGAGGGGCACAGGGGGAGGGCTGGGAGAGCCCCTGAAGGCTTTCAGGCACTTACCTCGGGTGCCACGAAGTTTTCTGTGTAGCAGGGAGTCATAAGAAGGCCGTTCTCTGCCCTCAGCTGCTTGGCAAAGCCAAAGTCACAAATGCGAATGCTCTCGGGGTTTCCTGACTCATCCAAGTAGAGAATGTTGCTGGGTTTCAAATCCCTGTGAACCACCTGTGGAGCAAAGAAAGTGCCATTCTCATACCCCTGGAAGACAAAGGGCTGAGGCTGCATCAGGACACTCAGCCCTTGCTCTGGCCTCTCATCTGGCTTGCCAAGACAGCAACACCAACAAGAAGTAACAGTTCTGAGAGGCAGAGTTAGTCCCTGGAAAAGGAGGAGCAGGGTGCAGTGGCAGACAGCTTCCCAGAACACAGCTGGAACCATACTCACCATCTGGGAGTGCAGGTACTCCACTGTCTTACAGATGGTGTGCAGGACTGAACTGGCTTCCCTCTCTGAGAAAAACTTCTGTCTGAGGATTTTGTCAAGCAGCTCCCCTCCCCTCATCAGCTCAGTCACCAGGTACACGTACTTCCCATCATCATACACCTACCAAGGCAAATATGGAGCAGGTTCACCCAAAACTGCTTTTCCAGAGCTTCCCTTTTGGACCTCAAGAAGCCTCCAAGAAGCAGAAATGAAGAATGCAGAGAGGGGTCTGGTGCTTCCTCACTGTAGGGTGAGACTTGAGCAGGGCTGTGGGGCTGCACTGGGCTGCCCACACCCCACTCCCCACCTCCCAAACCAAAACACACGAGAGGTCCCTCAAGTCACACTCACATCTTTCAAGGTGATGATGTTGGGATGCTGCCCGTAGCGCAGCAGGATCTCTATTTCCTCAGAAGGGTCTCTCTTGCTCTTGTCAATAATCTGCAGGAGTTTGGACAAGCGTCAGCCACCACACCATGGGAAAAAGGCAAAGGAGCTGAGTGTCTGAGGCCCTGCACGGATCCTGTGCCAAATCTGCTCCCCGTTCCCTGCTCTCTTTGGCACAAGACCTAGAAATCCCTGGCTACCCCATCAGTTCTGTGTCCCCAAACCCCAAAGTTCTGTCTGGGTTACTTTTAAGAGCTGACATGGCCACAGCAAGCTTTGCAAAGACAGATAGAGAGGGGAGGACCCCTTCCCCCCATCCCCAAAGAAGAAACTTGTGCAGTGGCACAGAAATTGTCCATCAGGGCCCTCTGCAAGCAGGGGAAGCGATTTCACTGCTGGATGTTATTTTGGCCATCATGGGGCTGAACAGAAATCTAAAGGGGAGTTCAGTTGAGGTGCTCAAGCTCAGACCTTGACTGCATACTCCATGTTGGTCGCTTTATGGATGCAGCGTTTACACACTGAGTAGGAGCCGATGCCGATTGTCTCCATCCCCACGTAGCCGTCGCTGAACTGGACGTTCTTGCCGTGCAGCTGCTGTGAGAGAAGAGCAGAGGGAGAGCCGAGAGTGTTCAGGGAAGGGTTTGTGCAATGTAACGAGTCAACTGCAGCACAGAGTGAACTGACAGACTGCTGTCTGCTACATCCCACAGCTTCTCCTCCCGGGTGGGCAGAGGGAGGAGGAGAGAACCAGGCAGATATAGGTCAGTGGGCTAACACTGTCTGCATCTAGCATGGTGCATTTTGGTGGCATCTATCAACCCATGAGCATTCACACAAACCCCCAGAACAGCTCTGCCCTGGGCTACCCGATAGTGCTGCTCCCAACAGCACAGGGGTCCCATGCACCCACTCTGGGGTATTACTGCAGCTTCAAACAGCTGCTCCCTCGTCCCCACTTTACCTGCACCACAGAATGCAGAGGAGGCTGGGCAGGCTTCACCTTGCCATCCTCCATCAGCCCTGTTGCCACGAAACTGAAGCCTCGGAAGAGCTGATGAGCGCCTGCACTAGGAGGGATGCCTGGGGAATCTGCAACAGGAGCAGAGACAACTTGAAGAGGGAAGCAGAACCCTTCCCCTTGCTCCCCAGGAGCTACAGCTCCTCTTTAGGCTAAGACAAGAGCCACAGCATACAGCACCGAGCTCACTCCCAGCTTATCTATGCCTGGGCCACCTCCCCAGCTCTGCAACCACCTGCAGCTGTCAGCAGGAGGTGAACCTGTATCGAGACAGGAAACTTTGGCTTTCCCTGAATTCCTCCAAACCTTTTGGGGTACGAGACGTAAACTCTGCATCGAAGTAGAAGGTGTCGTCGGGCTGCCCCACGGCAGGCCTGAAGGGAGGCTTGATCTCCCGGCGGTACAGCTTCTGCAAGACAAAGGCAGCTCCAAAGTGCTCTGACAGCTCCTGTACCCACTCAGAACTCTTCACCTCAGGAGGGTGAAAGCTTTGGAAGGAACCAGAGGCCAAGAAGAGATTCTGGGAAACTAGAAACAGCGCCATGGCTTTGTATTGAATGGCAGCTCAGCAGCCTGAGGGAAGGCCGGGCTGCTGGGGGGCTTTTGAGTCAGTTTGGGGGCAAATACTACAAGTTCTGCCCTATATTAAATCAAGGAAAACAAGTGCCCTATGTACATTTTGGCCTCATTCCAAAAGCAGAATCCATTCAGTATTAACCTCATCAGGCTCTTCCACCTGCTCCTAACTCCCCTTAGGGCTTTGCTGACACTCATGTCCTGGGGCAGCCAGAGGAGATGCCGGGGGAGGACATTTGTATCCCAGCACTCCCACAGGTAGCCTTTCTACATTGCTTCTTGAAGCAGAAACTTGAAAGAAGCTTCAGTTGCACTGCTGGAGGTTCAGTCAGCAGCTTGCTGGGTGCCTTGAAAGCATCAGAGCGATCTTCAAAATCCCTCACCAAGTAAGGGAAAACAGGGAAGAAACAGAATTATGTGGTAAAGCAGGGAGTTGGTAAACATTGCTTCAGCCATCACCCTCCTCTGTACAAAACAAGGTATTTCCTTGCCAGAAATGTTCCTTCCCACTTTGTGCAATCCTTGTGCCAAACCCCAATTAAAACCTGCACCTTACTGTTGAGAAATGAGTAAATTCAAAGCCAGGTGAGATCACAGGCAACTCAGGTACCAAACAGTCATCCACAGGACATAGAAGAGTTGTAGTTTTGGGGAAGGATTACTGGGGGAGATGGAGATGGGGCTGGGCAGCTGCCCCAGTGCTGGTCAGGCCACACTGTCTCTGTGCTCAGTGCTGTGGGGTTGGTGCTGAGAGGGGAAGGAGTTTGCTGTCATGTTCCTGATACTCACATTCCAGTCAATGGTGGAGTAGAAAGGATGGCGCTTGATCTCTTCTGCCCCATCTGGTCCAGACCCTGGAAGATGTGCATTGCATTACACCTCTGCCAAAGCAAAGGCTGCTCCCACGTGTGCAGCACAGGGAACCTGGCTGTGAGGAGATGGGCCCATTAACCCAGCACAAGTGTGAACACGCTGCTGACCCACGAGGACGTGACAGGCCTCGGTACAGCATCAGCTCTATGCAGCAACCAGCAAAAAAAAATAGGTGTTACCTAATCTGTTGGCTGGATTCCTTTTGAAAAGGGCTCTCAGGAGGCTCTGTGCCTCAGTACTCAGGAACTGTGGCATGCCCAGCTTTGCTCTACGAGGGAAGTTATGAAATCGGTTACAGCTTTAAAGTCAACTAACAAGCCAACTGCAGCACCTCCACCCCTGAAAAGTACAATCATCTGTTTGGCATCCACACTGCACCCTTCAAACGAACTGCTGATACCAAACCACTTGCCAAACGATGCCATGAAGTTGTGAGACTCCCCGAATTGCAACACGCTCAGGGAAGGAGCAGAGGCTGCCTCCTACACACAGGGACACAGGCTGCCTCCTACACACAGGGACACAGACTCCTCTTACTTGAGGATGTGGGTCATGGTCTCCTTACGATCCTTCCCCTGGAAGGGCAGTGAGCCAGTGAGCATTTCAAACTAGGAGGGAAAGAGAAGAAGGGGAGGTCACACGAGAGCAGGGGTGAGGGTTGCACAGATCCCGCTGAGCTCGCTAAAGGCAGCAAAAAGCTCTTGAGGACCAAAAAGTCGAGCTCTGAAACACATCAGGGATGTCGTGCTTTCTGAGAAGGAGCTTATCTCACGAGGTGTGAGGTGGGAAGATGCTTGAAGCAGCGGCTGTTCCGGCGGAGCCCTCGGATCTGGCAGCTGCCAGACGGTGGCACCAGATCTGCGCAGAGCCCGGGAGCGAAGGGACGGCTCTGCCTGGGAGCTGGGGGAGTGCCCAGCCCTGGAGGGATCCCAAAGCCGTGCAGCTGAGGTGCTGAGGGCCATGGGATTAGTGCTGGGCTTGGCAGGGTGAGGGAAGGGCTGGGACTTTTCCAAGGAAAACGATTCTGATTCTCAGAAACACACACTCCTGGCAGGGTGCCTGGCCAGACGGGTACAGAGCCTGGGGAGCATCCCCGGGGTGAGACTTGCCAAATCCCCTCAGGGAGCTGCAGAGCTGTGACCAGGCTGGGTGCTAAGCCCAGGACCCCCCAGGCTCAGGGGTACGTACCATTAACACCCCGTAGGACCACCAGTCAGCACTGTGGGAGTGGCCCTGGCGATTCACAACCTCTGGGGCCATATATTCCACTGTCCCACAGAAGGAGTAGGCTTTCTTCTCGTGGTCTATAGCCTCCTTACTCAAGCCAAAATCTACATAAGAGAGAAAAACTGCCAGTGCGCACACACACCTGCTCTAGGCAATCACACAGAGCAGAGAGGTTTAATAGAAGCTCTCTGTTTCAAGAACCAGCCTTGCTGGTGCACAAGGCTTTTGTGGAGCCCCTTACCTGTGAGCCTGATGTGTCCTTCTTCATCCAAGAGGATGCTACAGTGGGAATGAGAAAAACAAGTTGTTGCTGTCTGCAAGAAGGGCTGGTGAGAACAAGCACCCACAGCAGAGGCTGGCCCAAGGTACTCCCACAATCCAGAGAAGAAAGTTACCTCTTCCTCCCTCCAGTGCTTTAAGCTCCATCACCAAGACATGAATAGGACCATGTAGGACAAGAGCAGCTCCCTTCTCTTGATGCCCTTAACTTCACACTGAACGAATGACCCACCCAGGTTGCACCACCTTTGTCCCCCTGCATAGCCCAGGTAAGGATGACCAAGCCATGCAGCTGGTATGTGTCTCTGCAGAGGCTCAGCCTGGTGCCTCTTCCCTCCAAAGGCTCTCAATTGCTTAAAGCCAGAGCCCAGAGACTGCCAAGGGTTTGCTGCTCAGACATGTGGTGCACACATGCTGCCTCCCTCCTGCCCATCGCTGCTGATCTGAGGAGCAGGAGCTGTGGCTTGGCACTGCCCCTTCCCCCTGGCACCTCTGTGGAAGGAGGCTGCATCCTTTTGGCTGCAGGCTCAGGATGGAGCTGAAGGACTCGCTGTCCTGCCCTGCCTGTGCCCCACGTACTTCTCTGGTTTAAGGTCCCGGTAGATGATGCCCAGGCTGTGCAGATGGTCGAGCCCCAGAGCAAGCTCTGCCAGGTAGAACTTCACATCCTCCTCAGTGAACATGATCTGCAGGGGGGGAGAGGGAGTGGACAGGCACCAGGGTTACAGCATTTACCTCCTCTGCACCCGTGCAAGGCCCTTCACATCCCTGTTGCTCCCTCCTGCCCTCTCACACCCGAGTTTCCCAGCCTTTACCTACCCTAAAGTATCAAAACCCAAATCAGGTTGTAAAGCAGCAGATGAGTCTTTGAAAGGTTGATGTGCAGCAGGTGATGTCTTCACCTGCCTTCCCCTCCCCTCCCCTCCCCTCCCCTCCCCTCCCCTCCCCTCCCCTCCCCTCCCCTCCCCTCCCCTCCCCTCCCCTCCCCTCCCCTCCCCTCCCCTCCCCTCCCCTCCCCTCCCCTCCCCTCCCCTCCCCTCCCCTCCCCCCTGGCCCAGAGAGGTGACCCCACACTGCAGCAGAACCTCCTTCTTGCCTGTTCTCATTCCTAACATGATGCTCAGCAGAGGTGAGACCTGTCTCCTCTGCTGCTTCTTCTCTGCCAGGGTTCCTGAGACATCCTCTCTCGTTGCCAGCTCTGGGCTAGCAGCAGGTTGGAGGGTGTTTCCACCCCTTGCAAAGACTTTGTGAGGGTCAATCCCTTCCCCAGGCAATTAAACATAGATGAACCGAGAGTCCCTGCAACCCACCTCTTTGGAAAGCCGAGTGAAGAGGTCACCTCCTCTGAGGAAATCCAAGATGAGATACAGCTTCCCCTCTGTCTGGAATGCTGAAACAGAAGCCAGGGCAGGAATCAGAGCCCTGTGCTGAGGGGAGGCTCCGTGGTGTTACATTAATCACTTCAATCCCACCAGCTCCAGGCACACACATGCCCTGTGTGGTCACCAGCACTTCTTCCGAGTCAGAGCATGAATCCTGCCAGACTCTGGCTTGACTAGTCAATGCTCCTTTCTCAGTTTCTCCTGATTTTATGTTTTAACCCCAAGGATTTGATGTTTAAACCTCTTCTCCCAGTCTATGCCCTGTTCCCCATTCAATAGCCAGACTGGACATGGGACTAAAGACCTTTCCAGGAAAGGATTTGTGTTAAGGGGACTGTGAAGGCTCCAGAGCAGCAGAGCCATTGATGGATACAGACTGATCCAGACCTCTTCTCCACTTTAGGTATTTCCAGAAGCCTGTTAAGGACCATGAGAGTCTGTCAGCATCCTCCAAGCAGCCTGTTGCTGGATGCCTCACGCTCATCTACCTGCTCATGGCAGGTGTGCCTGGAGTAGCATCTTTCTCTCCTGTGCCTAAGAGCAGTCAGTGTCTGTTGGAGCCTCCAGCCCCTCTCCCAGCATCCCAGCTTGCTCCCCACTCACCATAGTGGAGTTTCACCACAAAGGGATGGTTTACATCAGCCAGGATGTCCCTTTCTAACTTTGTTCTTACTCGGTCACGCACTGTGGAAAGAGAGAGGAACATCTCAAACCCTGCACAAAGCACACACTGCCCTGGTGCCAGCTTTGGCCTCAGCCTCAGTGCCAGGCAGCTCCACACAGATCTTTCCCACCTCCATCACTGCCACAAAGTTTTTTTGTACAGATGATGAGAAGAGGAGGCTGTTTGGCTGTGATAAAGACACTTTTCTTTTACCCAGCTCCCCCTGGGGCTGGCAGTTGCTGTCAAAAGTGCTCTTTAAGGCACAGAGGATAAGAGCATCGCTGTAAGTCTCCTACCTTTCAATGTCGCCTTCTTGAGCACTTTCATGGCATAGAGGTGGTTGTTGTCTGGTGGTGTTATTTTTCTCACCAAGAAAACCTGAGGCAGAAGAACACCACATTCACCAAGCTCTAAGTGTGAGCAGCAGGAGCTGGATGCCTCCCCAGGTGGCAAACCTCCCAGTCACCCTAAGGAGCAGGGGGCCACAGGACTGGTAGGATGCACCTCAAGCTCCTTGTGAAGTCCTGGGGGGTTTCTAGGGAAGCACAGGCTCCTCACTCCCTGTCTCCACTCGTGCTTTTACACTGCACTCCCCTCCTCTGCAGGCTCCCACACCTCCTGCTCACTCCTGCAGTTCCCTGGAGCTGTGACTGATGCCTCAGTGTACCACAAAGGCTCCTGGTGACTTGCTGCTTTGACAGCCACATCAGCTCGTTATTCAGGTTCTGCATCCCCTTTAGATTTTTACCTCCTTCTCTGATGTCCCAATCTCCCTGGTTTTAGGCCCTTCCTAAAAGACACAACCTTTCTTTTGCCGCTGCTGCCTTTGCCCAGACAATGGCACATGGGGCTGGTAACTGATTGATGTGAAGTTGATTTAATGTGTGAGCAGATGGTCTGTGAGAGACCTGTATTATTTACACATTGAAATAGGTAAGAGTTACAGGCTACTTCCTTCCCCCTTCACAGAAGGGAAACTGGACCATAAACAAGGGCTGAAACTAGTCCCTGGCACACTGCATCATTTCTGAGAAGTTCTCCAAAGCCTCAATTCGACTGAGAGCTGCAGGAGGTCCTTCTGCCCTGTGTGACACAAGCAAGAGACTGCTCCTTTCCTCCTTATCATCTGAAAAAAGGACTACAGGGGAGCTTTGGACATACAGGCTGGCCCTTTATGAGAAGGCTTCACTACAGCTGCCTCTCAGGTTAGAAGCAACCCTTTGCCAAGTGGTCTCACCAGTCAGATTCTCACAATCAGGTGGGAATCAGGGCAGTGGTTTGGTTGGGGTCCATCCCTTTTACCATCAAAATCTCTGATCTGGCACGATACATAGGAAGGAGTGAACTCACCTTGCCAAAGGAGCCCTGTCCCAGCACCTTGAGGAGCTCAAACTGCGACGGGTCGGCTTTCTCAGAGCCCTCCTTCACGTGGTGAGTGATGTTGATTTCCTTCACAACACCTTCACCCTGGGAAAGAAGGGACCTGGTTGACTGGGAATATTCTCCTGAGTGAGGGCAAGCAACCCTTGTCTGATTAAGGACGAAGGAGTGTAGCTACAGACTCACAGGAACCACATCTGAGAGGTTGGTGCTTGTCACAGGTACCTCCTGGTTTCAACCTCTGGAAGGAACAAGTCAGTGGTGGGTTTGCACAGGCAGCGTGTGAGACACCCCCTGTGCTCCCCAAAGGCTCTGCAGGCACCACCTTCCTTTGAACTGCATTTCAGAAGAGTGCTTGAAAAGCACCTTCCTTTTTAAAGCATTGGTAGCAAACCCAGGAGTGTTTATGCCACTAAAAATCCCACAACACAAAAACACGGCGGTGTTGTCAAAACACGGCCGGGGCTGGCAAAAATGAGACATGTTGGAGCCCATCTGCTCAGCAATCTGAGCAGCTCTGCAACAGAAGTCTTAGTGCAGCCTCAGCACATACAGATGATGCTTTAACAGACTCAAGCCTTCGAGAAGATTGAGGGGAAGCCAAGGTCCCTGGCACATGTTTTGTTTAAAACACATTCTTTTATGTAAAAAAAGAAATAAAGAAGGAAATGAGATGTAATGAGCAGAATCTGGAGTAAAGCCCCCAGTGAAGCTGGGCCAAGAGCAGCCACAGCCCCTGAAATAAAGCCCCCAGTGAAGCTGGGCCAAGAGCAGCCACAGCCCCTGAAATAAAGCCCCCAGTGAAGCTGGGCCAAGAGCAGTCACAGCCCCTGAGGTAAGGCTCAGACACCTCCATTCCCCTGCAAACCTCATCCATACCTCTGGTGCCCAAAGCTCAGCTTTTAGCTCAACAGAAGCATCTTGTGCTGCTTTCCTCTTGCATCCCAAAGATTAAGAATCATAGGATCACAGAATAGTGGGGATTGGAAGGGACCTTTAGAGATCATCCAGTCCAACCCCCCTGCAGAAGCAGGTTCACCTAGATCAGGTCACATCAACCTAGATCAGGTCGCAAGAGACTTTTTACACTTCTAGTCTACTGCTCTGGATCACACCCAGCTGGTGTATCTGCACTCGGTTTTCCCCACAGTTTGACCTGTTCCAGCCCTGCTCTGGGCTCCCCACAAGCAGAGCCCACACTGGGCTGTACTCAACTTCCCACTTCAGTGACATGGATCTCATTCAGGCCAGAACTGCTTCAGAGCTGTACATCTTGTAAGGGCAAGTCCAGGCTCTCAGCACTTCAGCCCCACATTATCCAGTGTCAGATGTACTCTGGTTGCTATTTGGACCTGAAGACCAGCAATTATGCTCCAAAGGGCACTAAACCCAGTTGTTGTCTGACCCTGTGGCAGATGTGGCCATCGAAGGCTTCCAAAAAGAATGAGACTCTTGTTTTGTTTTTTCTCCCCGGCAGAGGTGGGTGGGGGGAAAAAAGATGTTACTCATTGTCTTCTAAAAGTATTCTGACACTTGGTCTGGAAGCAGCTGAATCAAAGCAGTGCTTAAAAACAACAGGAACTGAGTTTCAGGCTCTGGCTGTGCCCCAGCCCACTCCTCACCCTCCCAGCCCCTCCTCGGGGCGCGTGGCTTTGCCCAGTGCCCACGGATGTGGTTGCCTACCTGCAGTGAGCACCCTTCCCTTCCCGCCCTCGTGCCTGGCTTGTCTCTAGATGAGCAAGAGGCTTTGCTCTCTCAAGATGCTGCATGATTCTGACACTGAGAGCTCACAGAGAAGCCCACGCTCTCAGAAGTGCAGCACGTTCAGCCCCAGCGTGGGGAGAGGGGCAGGGGACAGCAGCTCTGCTGTCTTATCCTGCTGCTTCCTGGGCTCAGTGATCATACAAGAACGATCTTCTAATCCCTGTAACAATGAGTTTTCATGTTCTGTGTCATCTCTCAGCTTAAATCAGCCACCTTGTTTCTGCTTTGGTCTGGGGGCTTAGTCCCTGGCAGACAGCTCTGTCTAAAGACAGCTTCCCACTTCTAGCCAAGTGCCTGAGCAAGAGGCAGCCAAGAGATCTGTGAGTGACCCCACAGCAGGCAGAGACCTGGGGATAGGACCAGTGGAAGCTGCAGGCTCTTTCCCTCCTCCACATCTTCTCAGGAACACTAGTGAAAAGCCAGGTGTCCACAGCAGCAGCACTTGCACAGCCCTGGAGCATCCCACACCTATGTGGAGTCACAGGACGGTAGGGTTGGAAGGGATCTTTAGAGATCATCCAGTCCAACCCCCCTGCAGAAGCAGGTCCAGAGACATGTGGAGAGGAACACTTAACATGAACCCCTTTATCCACCTCCAAAGCACTGGACTCATCCTCCTACACTACTTGGGGGGCTGCAGAGTGATGGATTCTCAGAGCTGTGGGAATTCTTCCCCTTAGCCAATGGCAAGAGCCAGTGTGTTTCACTGTGAGTGGTGTCAGCAGCTGGAGTTGTGTCTGAAGGCAGGCAGAGATGTGCACAGGCAGCCTGACAGCCGGAGCCCACCAGCACCACAAACCCCAACCACAGCAGAAGCAGCTGAGGAAACCCTGGAGATGCCAGTTGGCATCCTGATGACACAAGGGATGTTTCCTCCTGTGGACTCATCCAGGAACCTGCCGTTCAGCACTTGGGACCATGGTGAGCAGCTCCTGCAGCCCTTCAGCATCTCCTCACCCCGCCAGCACAGCCCCAAACGCACCCCCCACCACACTCCACTTCCACAGAGAGAAGCTTCTTCCAACAGCACCGTTAAGGAAACGAACCCAGAAGGCAGAGAAAGCAAAGCAAAGCAGCCAGCAGAGCTCAGGGCAGCCAGGGGCAGCATCA
Source organism: Colius striatus (assembly GCF_028858725.1). Lineage (NCBI taxonomy): Eukaryota > Metazoa > Chordata > Aves > Coliiformes > Coliidae > Colius > Colius striatus. Next base: position 2,596,844 of record NC_084782.1, read on the forward strand.
GCAGTGGTACCGACCGTGCTGAGGCGCGGGCCGGGCACGGGCCCCGGGCGGCTGCAGGGCTTGGCTCGCTGCTTCCTCTGCAGCCACAGCGTGAGGAAGGCGCAGATGCGAGGAAGTTTGGGGTCCCTCTCCATTCTCCCATCTCCATCACCATGGCACAGCCCCGTTAACCACCACCCCGGGGGGGGCCCGGGGAGCCCCACGGCCGCTGCTGCCGGATGGAGACGCGGCTGGTTAAAGCTGCGCCGGCAGATGCGCAGTGCACAGCAGCCACTCGACGTAAAGGGGCAGGTTCATGCTCCCACTCCCCAGCCACACAGCTTGTGGTTGGGGCTTTTTTGTTCTCTTTTTTTTGGTTTTTCTCTTTAAAAACCCACAAAAATCTCACAGCTCCTTGTTCACACCCGGCTTCCCCACGGAGACACGGACAGAGAACACAGGCGGTCCAGTTAAAGTCACTTCCATCCAGTGGCACGTGAATCTCCTGTCAGGCTTTGAGACTTGGGGGTGTTTTTCCAGAGCAGGGGAATATTGTAAAAAGCCACTTAAGTCTTTAAAAAGGAAGAGAGCAACTCGTGAAAGCACACAGGGAAGTCTGACACCACCTCGGAAAGCTGCACGTCTCTGCTCCCACGCTGGCATGGGGATGGTGGGTCGGCCATAGAATCATTACAGCTGGAAAGAACCTTTAGGCTCATCCCATGGCCAAATTCTCTGGCTTCACTAGGATTTGCATTTAGTCCTTTGTTTGCTTTATGCTGCACAAGAGTCCTTGCCATGGATGCTGCAGTTATCCAAGAGCCACCCTGGGAAGTTCTGTGCAAGGGCATTTCTGATGCAGCTTCTAAACCTACTGCTGCTTGGATTTATTGTCAGGGCACAGCAGAGGTACTTCAATCCCCCATTTTGCTTCCTTCCCCTCTTCAAGCCTGTTCCTCTTTGACCTCTCCATTGGGTCAGGACAGACAGAAGTTTTCTGCAACAAGGCCCCAGAGAGTGCTGGTAAGAAAGAAACCCCCTGAAATGAGTAAAGAGCCACCCACACACCTTTGCAATTAGAAATAACCCTGTGTCGGGGTTGGATCTCTGAATCTCTCCAGAGTGCAGAGTGTGAAAAGAGGATCTTGGTTTGGACTCAGCCTCACTATTTATGACTGTCTGGCCTCCTCCACCCCCACAACGTGCTCTTTGAGAACTGATAATGAAAGAAACAAATGACTTAAGAGCAGCAAAGCAGCTGGTCCCAGCCTCAAGGAGGGAGCCTCAACCTGCCGAGGGCCAGAGCTGGGAGCACATGGGCAGCGGGTGGCTCCTGAGCACACATCTCCAGGAGCCTCAGGTCAGACTGACAGCTCCTTCACTCTGCCACAGCCCCACTGAAGCAGAAACTGTGTCCACAATGTGCTGTCAGAAGAGGAGCATCGCTGGTGCCACAGGAGCTCTGCGCTGCTCAGCAGCAGCAGATGCAGACAGGTCCCTGCCTGTGGCCTGGCAGCATCCCAGCAGGCTCGCCCCAAGCCAGACAATTTTGCATGTTGTGTTACCAGGCACTCAGTGAGGGGAGAGGAGCCCCAGGAAAGCAACCAAACCCCTCCCTGTACGTCCATTCACGCATGTAAAACGCTGGAGCAGCCGCCCCAGCACGCTGACAAGATCAGAAAAGCCACAGGAGACACAAATGACAGCACGGAAAAGGGTTTGTGAGGGGAGGAAGGAGGAGGAGGATGAAGTCAGGTCCGGGATGTCATGTGAGCAAGTGAGTAATAGCTGTGGTCTCACGTAGCTCAGAGGGGCTGTGAGGAAGGGTTTGGTTTTCAGAGGGTCTGTGCTCTGCTCTCACCCTCACACACGTGGGATGACCCAGCATGGGCACGAGTCTGCTGAGGGGCACAGCTGCAGCAGCCTCCCTTACCTTGTCTGCTGAGTCCACAAGGTCCTTCTCTATCCAAGTGATGTCTGATTTTGCCTGTGGGACAATAAATGAGCATCAGCACAGAGGGGCTGTGATACCCTGCTGAAGTTTTCCCAAGGAAAAGGCGAGTTTACAGTCAGTGGAGGTGGCCCAGCAGCCATGGCTCCTTGGGACAGATCCTGAGCTGGGTTGGTGGCTCCAGGACAGCAGTTGGTGAATAAACTTGGTAAAACTCGACAAGCAGCAAAGGCCACGGTGCCAGCACTGGGTCACACGTGCTCCCCAAGAATCAAGGCAGCACCACCAAGGAGAGGGAATTCATTTCTGGCAAGTTGATTAATGTCCAGGTCAGATTTTACTCTCAGCTACACCTGGATCAGCTCACAAAAGCATCTGTTCTGGTGGTGGTGCCCTGGGAAGTTTGGCAGCCTCATGGCAGAGAGGGTTTCTCTCCAGGGACATGTGCAGCATTTGTAAGTAACCAGGAGGAACAGATTCCCACACTGACACTCCCCACGTACCGGGAGGGCAAGGCAGGGCAGCTCAGCTGCTCCAACACCTCCCTGAGCAGCCTCAGCAGTGGCAGATTATGCTGCCTCTGGGGCCAGATGCAATCCTGTGAACCCTTACAGGGAGAGGTGCAGAAGCATTTAAAGGGAGCTCAGGGAGCCACTCCTCAGGCAGGATGTGGCTCCTTCTCCCCCTAAACCCCAGACTTAATGAAGAAGTGACTTTTGGCAAGGTCCACCCCTGCTATATTTTAAGGACCATATGTAGATTTGGTGTCACATCTAAGTACAGTTTCACCTGTATTTCAGATCATGAAATCAGTTTGAATAGAAAAATCACACACCCTCCCCTCACCAAATCAGATTCGAAGCATCTTCCCTGAGAAGTTCAAGTCTGGGCTGCAGATGAGTTAAAACTCGTGTGCCTGCAGACAGAGGGGACCTAAGACACACTTCAGCTGTGACTTCTCTGCTGTCTTGCCAAGCAGTTTGTCAGCACAGTGAAACCTGTGGCACTGGCAGAGCTTTTGGGCACCAGCAGTGCCAATGGGGCGGGCGCAGCGTGAGGCAGAGACCTGAGTGTGGGACAGGAGCTGAGAGGGGAAAAAGCAAACCTGGAGGGAAGGGAGGAGCTGTGAGGAAACATGAGATCAGAGTTCAGAACTGATTCTCAGCCCCGGAAGGATGGGCTCAGATCAGAGGGGCCCCTGCAGTCACCTCTTCTCTTCCTCTTCCTCCTCTCCCCCATCGCTCTGCCCTCGCTGTGGGAGCAGACAGGGTCTCCTGGCTCTGGGAGAAGGTGGTTGTCCTGCTGATGCCTGGGGCAGTCAGGTGAAACATCTACCAAAGCCACCACTAACCCCCTTCCCCAGCACCTGGAAGCCATCAGAAAAGCCTCAGTGGTGCCCCCTCCGAGGCTGCCCCTGCCCACGGGCACAGCAGCTCCCTCCTGCCTCTGCTGCTCCCAGCAAGCAGCACCAAACCCAGCCTGGGATGGGGATGGATGGATTTCTCTCCCACAAGCACGGAGCTCTCTGTAGGTTCACCCTACCAGCACAAGACACAGTTCCTGTGAGCTACCAACCACCTTTTGACACCCACAGCCCCAGGGGGGGTACATTTTGCTCTGCAGCCCTGGGACAGGATCTTTGTTGCTCCTGGAGAACAAAAAGGACATCGCCAGGCAGCCGGCAGGTCTGAGCCCAGGAGGTGGCTCAAGCTGGAGGAGGAGACAACTTCTGAACTTCCCAGTGCCACGTACCAACTGCACAGATGGCTCAGTGACCCAGATCAGGAGCTGGGGACACACAGACAGGGTTTGGGGTTTTTTTCTTCCAACTCCAAACTAAAACTACAGCTCCTCTTCCCTGCTTTCCCCTTTTCTGAGGAAGGAGTTGACGAGCCAGAAGCCAAGAGACAGGTTTGTTTTTGCTCATGTTTTGTCACTTTGCTGGTTGAGACACTCACATCTAAATGCAAGGGGGAAAAAAACACCCTGCAAGAGCTAGAAACAGATTATGCTTTTGGCATTTTGCTTCCTATTCATCAACAACTAACCAGAAGCTGTTTTAAATTCTGTTGCTTCAACACATGCTCTGGTCCCAAAACACTCCCAAATTCTGGCAGCACCTAGGAAAGACACTTCTTAGAAAGCAGTTTTACCCTCAGAAATGCCTTTTCCTAAAGAGAAGTCGTTCATTAGAACTGGAGGAGCTCTGGCTCTCTAAGGTCAGGCCATGCACCAACTTCTTGCACCCTAGAGAAGAGACAGAACACAGCACTGCACACACAGCAGAGCAGGTATTGTATCAGACACTTGCCTCCTGGATCCTCGGCTTGCTGCGAAAGAGGAGCCTCAGCATCTCCAAAGCCTTAGGCTGCTATCCTCCCATACTTTTGCAAGCTGGCTTCTGAATTGAGAGCCCTCTGCAGCACCCAGAGCAGCACGAGAAGCCTGAGTGTAGTAGTTACATCACTGGGATGTATTTTGGGAGTTCTCGCTGAAAGGAAACTGCGGTTTCATATGGGGAAATTGCATTGTGTGGCCAGGGCTGCACAATACCAGCAGCCAAATGAAAACACTGCACGGCTTTACGGGTGCTTAGGCAGGGCTCTCTCCATCAGCAAACCTCAGCAGGCTGGTTGAGAGGATCAGAATAGTTCCCTCTCCATGTCACAGACAGGAAAACACACAGAGAAAGAGCAAATTGAGTCAGCTCTTGAGTCAGGTGTCTGGGGGTCAGCTCCTGCCCCTGGACCCTGCTCTGCAACCCACACACCCAGGGAGGGCCCAAAGGGGCCAGAGGGAGCAGGAGAAGGGGATCAGCTGAGTCAGCAGCACAGACCCAGGGAGCAGAGCAGAGAGGGAAGGAGGGTTTCAGCCCTATGGCTCCGAATCAGTTCTTTCCCAATTTCTGTGTTTGCACAGAAGACAGTGAGCCACAGCCTTGCTCCCAGTTCCCGTCAAGAGGCCATCTGTGTTTCATCTATGCAAAACAGATGCCCTAGATGGTTTCAAAAGCTAGATGGAGGTGTCACCAGTGTCACTGCAAGGTCCTTTGCTGCTTTACAGAATCCTTTTAGCTGTCCTTGTCCTGTACCTTAAAAAGTCACGATGTCATGCCCTGGTCCATGGTCTGGCCTCTCTTCTGATCGGGTTTCTGACCAGTGTGTTAACATGGACACAAAGAATTGCATTCTCATGCTGTCCTTGCTGGGGGCCTGGCTCAGCCTACCTGCTCCTTTTCTCCCACAGAAACAGGACTTGGATTCCTGAGGACCTTCATGAGAAAGGAGAAGAAGAGACCAGAAACCAGTCATGGTCAGAAGCAGAAGCCATCATCAGCTCTTTGCTTCAGTCAACAGCCATGGAAGGAAAAGCTCCATTGCTTTGCTGCCTCTGCTCCAGAGATGGGACCAGAGCCAAAGAACAGGGGTAACCATCCCCATAGAAGGTAATAAATCTCAAGTAAGAAGCACACACCAAAGGATGCAGTCAGGGCAGTCACTGTGTGCCAGCGGGTAGGTTGTGGGTCTAAGGGCAAGAATGACACGAGCTGCACCAGGGCCAGAGCTTTCCACCATCACACTCTGAAATACCTTACACCCCCTGGCTGAGTCTGATGCTTTTAGAGCAGAATTAAGTCCCTTCTAGGCCTTATTCCCTATTTTTGAGCAGCAAACAGTCAGTGAGAGAGGTGGATTTGCCAGCTGTGCTCTTGCCGTGGGTCTGGGAGCCACGCGGCGCCAGCAGCAGAGCCAGCACCCGGCTGCCCCTCTGGGTGACCCTGCTGCCCTTGGCACGCCAGTCCTGGGAAAGATGATCCCCAAATCCAGTGGTGCCAGGCAGCAATGATTCCCAGTGCATGGTTTAAAGTTGCTGTAATCCAATTCTGTGTCAGTAGACGAGACGGCAGGACTGAGCTCCGGCAAGTCCCAGCGGCAGCTCCATTAAACAGGACACTCCCTGCTGCTAAAGGCTGACATCAGAACAACCAGGGACTGTCTTTGCCTCCTGCCAGGCTCCAGTTACATCCCACTGAGCACTGGGAACGGCATTGGGAAGGATCAGGGGTTCATAAACAGGAAGGTGATGGTGTGAAGAACTGCTGCCTGAAGAGAGTCAGCTGCTGGCACATCCACACGCTCCCGAGGCAGGACGCGTGTCCCCAGGCATGGCTCAGCTGCTGCCCAGGGAGCACGGGCTGGGGAAGACCTCTGACCATGTGCAGCCTCTCCTGCTGCCAGACTCAGGAGCGTGGGACCTTCACACTCCTCAACTTTTGGATGGAGTTATTTGATGCAGCTTCACTCCAGAGGCTGCAGCTCCTGCTCTGCAGGGGGCTGGTAATAAACGGGAAGCGAGAGATGCTGCAGCCTGCAGAGGCAGCGACTCTGCTGCTTGCTGCTGTCATGGGAGGCAAAGGCTGCTCTGTCTGGAACCTTTGTTTTTTTTAAAGTGGTGGTTCTGAAAAAGAGGAACAAACAAAGCAAAGCAACCTCCCCCAGCCACTGCCTGCCCTCCTGCACGGGCCTTATTTGGGCACGGCTGACGGTTGGGCTCATTCACCACCAAAGAACTGGCCCAAACTTCTGCCTGCACTTTGGTGCATCACCCTCAGAGCTCCTGGGAGCCCCCACATTTAGCTCCAGCCTGAGAAATCCTGTGGGACACTGGTCCCTGAATGGAGGGAAGGGAGCTGTGCCGTGTGCTCAGGCACAGCCCTTTTGACATGGGAGGAAGCGCTGCCCACAGCAACGAGATGGTCGTATCAGCAGCTGCAGATTTCAACTCGGTTTGTTGCCATCCACTGACTTCCAGGAAAGCAAAGCAGGTGATGTTCCCTCCCTACCCCCACAGGAAACCTGTCCTCTGAGCAACACCTCTTGAGAAGCCTGCAACTGCTCTGGAGCTGAGAAATGTCACCGTGTCCCTGTGCGTGGCACAGGCAGCGCGCCAGCGCCGGGACGGGAGGGCAGGAGCAAGGGCAGAGCAGGCAGGTGCTGCTGCTCCGTGTTTATGCAGGAAAGGTGCAGTTTCCTGAGCTGCCACTCACTGTAGCTTAGAAGAGAAGCTGAAACCCCAAGTCCAGCCAAGCAGAACACCGTGAGATTGTTCCAACTTCACTTAATTGCTGAAGGTCAAAACAAAACCCACCTGGGACAGGTCAAGAGCTTCACTTTATCTGATTCAGCCCAGCCTGAAGGTTGCATTCAAAGATTAAGCACCAGAGCCACCTCTCTCATGCTTAAACACATGGAATCAAAGAGAAAAATAACTGGAGAGCTCCAGCAGATTTACAGATCTCTCTGCCCCTCCTCATCTGCACGTGTTCCAGCGGGTTTCATCCCAGCCCACACTCCCCACAGTGTCCCACAGACTGTGGGCTCTGGTTTTCCCACTCCAGCATCACCCCAGACATCACTAGTCCTGCAGCACTGCTGCTCACAGCAGAGGCCTGGCCACCCTTTTGTTGCATTTGATGAGAAAGAGTTGCTCTTGCTTAGTCAGTGAGTGAGTGCATGGCTACATCTGCAAAAGCTTGGAGAGAAAAGCCATGAGAGCTCTTGGTTGAGCTCCTCAGCCACTTCCAACCACGCTTGGAGCAGGAAAAACTGCAGAATTCAGTCCTGGGGTTTCATAAAAGCAGGTGGCAGGTGGAGGGAAGAGGTGAGCTCATGGCCCTATGAGACACAGAATCAGCAACAGCTGTCACAGGAGGAGGGACAAACAAGACAGTGTAAACGCCTGGGGTCATGCACAGAGCTGAAAAGAAGTGAGATTCTGAGGGCAATCCAAGAGGATCTGCAGGGAAAGCAACAGCTTCATTAATGCTTTAACCTAAACTCAGCTGACCAAGGGCATTTGCTGTTTAACTGACAAAAGCCTCAGGAGGCAGCAGAGCCCAGGAGGAGGAAGGGCCCACCATGGGGTGGCTTTGAAGATGGAAGTCTTGGACAAAGTCACTGTACAAACACAGCACAGCAGCACCAGAGCCTTCGGCAACTGGAACTTCCCAATGAGGACTGGGTTGGATTCCTGGCAGGAGCTTTGCTGCTGGAGCTTGGCAGGAAGGGACTGCTGAGAGGGAAAAGGGGCACATTTCATCCTACACCATCCCCAGGACTGTTCTGTTGGTCTCCTGATAAACAAACCAAACCAAAAACAAGGGAGGGAGAAGAAACCCTTATCAAAGGGAATCTTGTTCATGCACAAACTCTTTGGGGGCAAAGCCACTGGGAGATGTGAATGACCCACTCCATAGTGGCACAGATAACACCAGGAACCTCCTCCCATGGTTTAAAACAAAGGGCTGAGGCTCTGAGCATCCCAGAAGCACTCTGACATCTCCCTTGGGGAGATTCCTCTCTGCCCAGAGGCTGCCAAATGCTCGGTGTGAAATTCATTTGGTGGCTCTTGGGATCTTGCAGATCCCTAAAAAGGGAGAACTGGGACTGAGACAGCACAGTTTTACCCTGTTTGGTGTTTAGATGGAGCAGTTCCACCTTTTTCTCTTTTCATGGGCCCTTTCTCTCACTAGCAAAGTTCATTTGTGTCAGAATGGGACCCTCCTCATCTCCCACGGAGGGAGACGGAGCTGCCACGGGGGGAGAAACTGCCAAATCCTGGAGGGAGGAGAGCAGCAGCCATGGGTGGTGAGAGGAACCAGTGCATGGGACAGGCAGTGTCACCCCAAAGTGTCAGGAGGTCCCCCCAGGGTCCTGCCCCCTGCCAGGCACCCCCCCAGCACACTCCAGCAGGTGGCACTCGGGGCATCCCTAATGCCCAAACTGTGCTTCTGAAACACGAGGGCAGAGCCCAGAGGACCCATTTCCTAAGCTCCTCTGTGGGAAGGGCTGGCACCCCTCAAATGAGGCAGGGGGGATCTGGGAACTGATTAGAGGATGAGATGTTTTCTCAAGCAAAGCCTGAGGCTGAAGAAGGGAGCAGGTGACCTCACACAGCAGAGCTCCCACAGCAAGAGAAGCCCTTCTGCTTTACCACATCCTTTCAGATCTGCTCAGTTTTTACTCAACTCATTTGACCACCACCACCAAAACATCAGCCTTATGTCAGAGGGCTCTGCTCTTTTTTAGGGTGGAGGGAGCAGAGAGGCTCAGGCACAGGCATCCCCCTTGCACTCCCTGCTTTCCTCCCTGCTCCTGCCTCTTTCCAGGGGCATTTTGGCACCAGATCCTGAAAGTTTCCTTAAAAGTCAATCTCTCCACCCTTTCCAGGCACTGCAAGCCACAGCTGGCCAGGATCAGCTGACAAGGAGCAGTTTGGGCTGAAGGTACAAGCTCAGGCAAAAGATGTTCCCAAACCCCACTGAGACTTTCCAACAGCCCTCCTGTGCCACTGCAGTGACAGAAGCACTCGCAGCCAGCAGGACTTTGCACCCACTGAAGAGAGGTGCTGGGGAGGAAAACACCTTTAAGTGCCAGGACGTAAGGAACTACTTAATTGGGCAGCTTCTCCAGGACAAATTAGCCTCCATTTGGAAAGTGCAAAGGATACTCTGCTTCCCTTTCCTGCAGCCCTACACAGGTTTCCCAGCAAGGAGGAAAGGTCTGCTCCCAGCAAATTCAGGTCAATGTGTGCTTTGATGGGGGTGAAACCAAGAGCTCCCACCCCAGGCTTTTCTATATGAAGAACATCGCTCTGAGGAAGCAGCATTCAAGCACTGTCCTCCATCCAGGCACCATGAAGCTTTGCTACTTTCAGAAGATGAAATCTCTCTCTAAGTGAATGACAGACTCTAGTTTCACAACAAGAGCTGAGATTCTTTGCTGCCCCTGGAGTTATCGTGGGATGTGGAAACTATTCTGTATCGCAGGAATGCAGGAATTCCATCCTCCTCCCACAGCACACATGCTGCTGGTGCTTTTCTTGTTGCAAGGCACACAAAAACCCCAGTGGTCTCAGGGCTTGGTAAAGCCTTTGCATGGTACCTACCAGGTTTTGGTGTGTGCATGCAGAACTCAGCCCTCTGCCACCCTCTGGGAAGGGCACACGGCTGAGGCACTGTGAAAGAAAAGTGACTGTCACATTTTAACCCTGGCTCTGAACTGCAGCAGTGTTAAAAGGAAACAAGCACAAGTCCAAAACACACCCTGAGCTGTGTGCTACCAACACCCTCATGAGAGCCTCAGGGTGAGTGCCTCATCCAGCAAAGCACAGGTTCTTCCATTTGCCTCTTGGCACACACAGCAGGAGCCTGAGGCTGCCCCATCCATGGTGCAGCAGGACATGGGACACACCAACCCATGGCAAAACCACTGACCACCCCGTTCCCAAACATCAGTGCACAGCATTGACAGCCATCCTGGACAGGGGGATGTCCTGTTCCCCTAAGATATGAGAAATGTTGAGGATTCTCCATCCCAGAGGGTCCTCAGTTCCCCCAGCAGCCCCTGGCAGGCAGCACAGAGGAACTGGGAACAGAGGGGGAGAGTTATTGCAGCTTCACCTGAAGCTATGGAAGGAATTTACTGCTCATGTCAGAACTAAGCTTTGGCTTCCACATAAAGCTGAGACTCGTAAAGCTGCAGGAGCTTCAGAGAGATCTCTTGTGTGTGCAGGGAGAGTCCTGGATGGCACCTGGGCCAGCCCTGGAGTCAGCAATCCCCACAAATGCAGCCCAGGGGACTCAAAGCTGCCAGGGTGGCTGCTCCAGAGACCCAAGCCCACTCTGACCCTTCCAGCAATTGGTTGGAGGAGCCTCAGTTTGAGCTCTTTGGGGTTCCTCTTTGGAGCCAGCCCTCTGCTGCTGGGCTTTGACAGAGGGGGCTGCCCCCATCCCAGCCTCTGTGAGCTACCTCCATCTTCCCTCACTCAGAGAGAGGGGCCCAAAACTGCTCCATCCTTCCAGTGAAGCGCCCACAGAGTTCTGCCCTTGCTCACTCTTCCTCCTGGGTCCACCAAGAGCTTGACTTCAGCAATCCCATGCCCCAGGAGGGGCTGGCAGGAGCATCCCTTGCTTGGCTGCGGGCGGAAGATCTCCTTTAGCTCTGAGGGCAGGTGGATGACACAGGTTTGCTCCAGGTACAGCACACAGTAAAAGATTTAATTCTTTTTTTTTTCCCAGTAAAAGAGGCTTTCTGGAGGCAGAGCCTGAGGCACTTTCTATTAACCCCTGAGGGGGGTGAGAAGGGCAGAGCCTGGAGCAGCTCCATGGGTCGGCCAGGCGCGAGGGCTGTTTGAGCGCAGCTCTGCAGACTGCTGCATTCCTCGTGTGCAAGTCCTGTAAGCTGACCCCTCTTCAATTATTCATTAGAGTCTGCAGCTCATCAGAGACTCTGCTCCTCAAACAGGCGTTTGTTTGTTATTTTTTTTCCTCAAGAGCTCAAAGCTTGCTGTTACCCACAGCCCAGCCTGGCCAAGGACGGAGAGCGAAGGCTCTGGCAGGAGGCAGCCAGGCAGCTGTCAGGCACTGCTTTAAAAACAAACCCACTTGATTACTTCAACTGACAAGATGAAGCAGCCAGTTTAAACTAAGAGCTTTACCCCTGGCAGGCTGAAGAGCCAAACATGCAGTGAACTGGCAACAGCAGCAGCCCAGTGCCCGTGGTGCAGAGGGGAGGGCAGATCTCCAGGCAGCACCACGCCGTGCTCGAGATGTTCTGCTCCCACCACGTTACCCCAGGTCTTGCTCAGCCCCAGGGGACCAGCCAGCCTGGGGAAGTCTTGGCTGAGGAGCTGTGGGCAGAGGAGGGATTTGCTGAGGTACCTGTCTCCTCCCATGTCCAAAGCTCTCCAGTTTTCTTGGAGAAAGCAGCAGCAGCTGTGCAAACACAGGGAGCCTGGTCCAAAGCAGAGCGTCACATTGGTTTGTTTTAAACCCCTTCATGTTAAGAGGCTGCAGCTGGAGCAGTGTCTGATGCTGATGAGGATCACACTGCTGGATCTGTCTCCTGTCCTGCCTTCAGCTTGGAGCTGGAGCTGGTGTGTGATGCTGCAGTGTGCAGCCCAGGCAGGGCCAGCCCTCCAGCAGCTGGGCACCAGTGGGCACACACCCTGCCCAGCCCAGCACTGACCCACAGCCCTCAGCACCTCAGCTCCACGCCTTTGGGATCCCTCCAGGGCTGGGCACTCCCCCAGCTCCCTGGGCAGCCTGGCACAGGGGCTCACACCCCTCTCAGGGAAACAGTTCTGCCTCAGCTCCAACCTCAACCTTCCCTAGAGCAGACAGGAACAGTGCTGGTGGATGTTCTGCCAGTCAGCAAAGCTGCAGCAGATGCAGAGCACAAAGTCAGGATGGAGAAGAGAGACGTTCTGTTGGAAAGTGAAGCTCTGAGCGAGCACCAACGCTGCTGGAGCAGCACAGAGCCTTCCCCTCTTACACCTCACTGGAGGAGTGTGAGGAATTCCCAGTTCATGACAAGGTCAGAGCAGGATTCCTCACCAGCAGTAAGTCCATCCCACAGGAAAGCTGCTCCAGCTACATCCAGTTTGCAGGTGGGAGTGAAGAGTTGGGCTCCAGCACTCAGCAGGGGCAGGAGGAGTGTAGCTACCACAGGTACATGGCTACAACCCTGTTTCCTCCAACTCATCCCAAAGAGCTGGAACTGAGAGCTGTGCCTGGAACTGTTGTGTCACCCCTGGAGTGTTACAGCAGGGTGTTTCACCCAGAACAACACAGACCAGTGCCAATGCTGGGCTTGCAGGGTTTTCTCTGGTGTCCATGCCCAGGGCTCCTGCCTGTAGCTTCCCCTGCTGAAGATGCTGCAGGGAAAGACCTTTCTGCAAGTGTTATGTGGACAGGACATAAGGACAGATCATGAGGAGCTGGATGGGGCTGGGAAGGGCTGAGTGTTGCCCTTTGGTGCCTGGCAGCGGGGGCAGCCCCTCGTGCTGGTGGTGTGTGGTGCAGCAAAGCCCTGGCTCTGGTCTCAAAGGTCTCTTTTATGGTGGAATACAGAGCTGGAAGAGGTTACTTATTCACCACCCCAGTTTTCATTGCACCCTGTGATTATCACCCAAGAACAAGCCGATCAGCCCTCCCCAACCTGCGCCAGGGTGAACCTCCAGAGAGAGAGTGGGCACGCTCAGCACTGCACATCCACTCCTCTGCTCTTCATTATGGAGTGATTTCACTAATTGGGTGTTGTACTTTCATGCATAACTCCTCACACTTGGCACCTCCAGGCAGCACAGGCTCACCCCTCTGCCACGCTGAGCGGGCTGTAAAACACCATTGTCAGAGGTTCCATTTTCCCACTGAATTCAGGCCCTCTGTTGCTGTTCCCCAGCTGAACAAGGGCCAACCTTCAGCCTACCTGACAATTAAAATCTGAAGAACATTGGAGAAAACAAGGTTCAGCACCCAGGGACCAGGGCACAGTGCTGCTGATTAGCCCCTGGGATTAGCAGCTTTGGAGAGCTCCTGACCTGCACAGAGACACAGCTGAGGTCAAACCAAGGCTGTCACAGGAGATGCTTCTCCCACCATCAGCCCAGGCTGGGGCAAAAGAAACAGAACAGGAAGAAAGCAGACCCTGAGCTCTCTGCAATGCAGAGGTTGCTGGGGTAGCAGTTTTGCTCCACAAGCATCAGTCCTGCTCCTCTACCACCAGTACAAACATGAAAGAGGAACTCTTCTGCTCTGCAGCCCCTGGATATTGCACTGAAACCTCACACCAACTGCCCTGCTGCTGTCCTAAAGCCAACACCCAGCTTAAACAGCGTCAAACACCACCACCTAAAAGGAGAAGAAAGCAAAAAAGCCACCCTTGTGCCTGTCTTTGCCAAAGGTTCCTGCTCAGTGTGGCATTGGATTAGCATTTTGGTTAGAGGGACGTGGCTGGGATTGCCTGGCAGGCTGCAAACTCTTACAGCAGAGACACACTGGGAACATCCAGCTAAGCAACAATTCGTGCATGAGCAATCCAGGATTGTTCTCGCTGTCAGGACAGGGTTTGGCTTGGAATTCCTTACAGCTGCAGAGCTTGGAATGCTGTTGGGATGGCCCTGACTGCAGGCCCATGCTCTTTTCCCTGTGACCATGCAGAAGGCAGCAGACACTCCAGACAGCTCTCTGCCCAACCTGTGGGATCTTGCAGGCACCTCTGAGCTACTCTGATAAACACAGCCAGGTACTCTGCTTGCAGGGACTTGTGCACCACAATTGCTCTTGACAGGTGGGAATCCACAGAGGAACAAAAGCCACAAGAAGTTGTGAAACACACCAGCTGTCCTCTGTTGGAAGCTGAGCTGGAGCTATAAAGGCAGCCAGAAAGCACCAGATCAGAGCCACTCTGGCCCAAAACAACCCCTCTCTGCCTCTGCAGTGACTATTCCATCGTGTTTTATGCCCAAAGACCCTGAGACGTGCAGCAGCACTGGGTGAGATGGTGATGGAGCCTTTACACTGCATCAGTCTCGTGCCACCAGCTCCGAAGTTCCCAACTCTTTTGAGGAACACTTGGATTTCTTCCTTTACAAAGTGTCTTTGGTTATTGCCCAGGCAAATAAGGATTGTATTTCTGGCAGCAGCCTGCTTACAGGGACGAGGGAGGGAAGGCACTACTGCCTGGGTGTTGAGTAATCGCCTGTCCCTGCTGCAGGGTATTTTTAGAAGAGATCACAGAATTAGCCACAAAAGGATAGCAAGCACAGACCTAGGATAAAGGTGCCTCTTCCCCTTACAGCTCTCCAAACACAGCTAGAACAGAAGGGTATGGGAGGGATCCTGAGCAACCTTCAACTTGGGAAGAGCCAGCCTCAACTGCTTACTTTTCCTTCCTTAGTCCTCACAGAGCCAGTGCCAGAAGCTGCTGCTGACACCTACCCCAAAATGAACAGAGAAATACAGGGACATTGAGTTCTCTGCCTGCTCCCCCACCTGCAGCATCACAGCTGCTTCGGAGTGCCGGGGCTTGCCCTGAGGGGAAGGGACACGTTTATGGGAGGGATTTCGTTTGTTGGTGCTGGTAGCAAATGTACCTTGAGCAAAACTTGGGAAACACAGCTGAGGTTATTTCAGGAGTGTGGAGCAGAGCTCAAAAGTTACCACAATGGCACTGACACACTGCTCACAGACACTTTGGTGCCTCAGAACACCTGCATGTAGCACAGGGCTGCTGGGGTTTCCCTGCTGTGGCATGGACAATGGAGCCCTGGCCCAGGCTGCACAGGGAGGGTGTGGAGGCTCCTTCTCAGGAGGTTTCCAAACCCACCTGGACACATTCCTGTGCCCCCTGAGCCAGGGGAAGATGCTTTAGCAGGGGGTTGGGCTGGGTGAGCTCTGCAGGGCCCTTCCAGCCCCCACCACTCTGAACCTGCCTGCTGCTCTGCACCAGCTCCCCAGCTGCAACGGGGACCTCACATCCCTGTCCCAGAGAGGGACAGACACACAGCAGCAGAGAGAACCACACCTGCTTTTTGGTCTCTATCTCATGATCTTTCTGTGGGGCTGCATCTACAGATGGAATCAGACAGGGTTTGTCCCAGGGATGTCCTTCAAAGAGAAAAAAACCCCTTCAATTATTTTTAAAGCAACACCCTTCAGCAACTTTTACACCAGGGCAGTTCAGCCCAGTGTTTGAAGATGAAAGAGGTAAAGTCTCAAGCCTCTGAAGCCCAGCTGGAATCCTACCAGACAGATTGGGGGTTTTTTTCTGTGCCAGAGATGCAGGAAGAACAGCAAAGTTCACATGTACAGTGAGGAATCATTGTTCTCAGGAGAGGGACGTGCAGAGTCTCATTGGCCTGAGCTGATCTGACCCACACCAGATCCCTTTGCAGGCACTGGAAAAGTGCCAGTCCAGCAACTGGGACAGAAATGGGACAGGTAGGTGAGAAGCAATGGCAATGCTGGAAGTCCAGCCCAAGCTCCTGGCAGAGAACTGCCTGAAGAGTAGACAACTGGGGTTTAGGTTTAAATTTCTTTTACTAAAAATACAACAGTAAACAACTGGGTAAAAATAAATGAGAGAAAAGCCCCCGTGGCCTTTAGCATGGACAGTGATTCAGAGAGAGAAACTACTGCAGGGCACTCACAGAGGGTAATGCACAGAACAAACTCCTGACAACCCGTCCAGCAAGGTCTCCCAAGCCAAATCAAACACCTTGTGTCATTCTTCACAGCCATAGCATGCATCAGAAGAGGGAATCCTGAAAGGCTTATGATTTCAAGGTACTGAAAGGGCTCCTCTGCCCTGCACAGAGTCCTGCAGGACACAGAAGGATGGGCACAGGTAGGAAATACCCACACTGACATCAGTCTTTGGTCTTCTACTTGGAGAGGGCTCATATCAGAGAAATCAAGTCCTTCAGCATCATGCTGCTGGTGTGTGGAGCACAAACAGCTTTAAGTGTCTGAAGAAGGTCTAACAGAGTAGGATTCTTATGCAAAGCACTGGAGACAGCAGCTCAGTTCCCTCTGCCATTCCCAGCTGATGTTAATGGGGACACAGAGGGCAACCTGACAGAAATGGAGTTTCTCCCAGCTCCACCAAGACAATAAACAGATACCAGGCACTCAGCAAAGGCATGTGCCAAAACCATCAAATACTCTTGTCTTTCTCCTCCTTTCTGGCAAGATCACAGCACAGAGAGAGGTTCAAACACCTCACAGATTCTCGCTTCCAGCCCTGTGCTACAGCCTCTAGTCCATCTCATGTGTGCTGCACCCTGACAGCCCTTTGGGAAGCTTTCCAGATGTGTTTGGATGACCAAAGAGACAGAAAGAGGGTTTCTCTTTTCCCCTGCTCCAGCCCCTGACACTCACAGGTGCACTCATCCACATTACAAAGCAGCAGCTCATGGCATCTAAAAACAGCCGTCGCCAACCCACTCACCGAGTCCCCTCACGCCCCTCACACAGCTCAAGGTGGCTCAAGGACGTGACCCCTGAGCATCTTACCTTGGATGGAGGATTCCCACCTTCTTCTGGAGCAGCCTGCCCATTCTGCAAAGCAAGAGAACCTGCCATTAGCACACACCAGGCACGGGACTGCTCCTTATGCCCCTTACAGAGGCTGTTGGCTTTGAGAGCCCCTCTGTGCAGGACAAACAGAGGAAGGGGCCACTTTCAGACGTGGTACAAGATGGTTGAACACTTCCCATACACTGAGTGGACACCAAGGGAAGAAAAAAGCTTGCTTTCAAACAGAACTCTATTGTTCTGTGACTCCCCTGGCTGCCCACAGCTGCAGTCAGGGCTGTTGATGAACCAGCTCGTGGGGAGCAGGACCTGCCCTGCTCAAGGGGACCCCCAGGGCAGCGGGTTTGGGGGTCTCAACCCAGACACCAGGCTCTGAGAGCCCTGTGGCTGCACCATCCCACCTCCTGCACAGGGTGTGGGTACCCCACACTGCTCTGGGGCTGGCAGAGCGGGTGAGGAGGGGAAGGCAGTGCCAGGGAGCAGTTCACAGCCATTTTGCCTGTTGGCCTCAGCACGAACATTTATCAGTTATTTATTACCCCTGTCGCAGCTGATACTGCTGCAGGAAATCTGCACCACCTGCTTGGCTCCAGGCCACGGGCTCCTGCTGCTGCAGCTCCACACAGAGTCAGAGGCTGTGGGTGCCCTGAGCTGCCCTGAGCCGCAGCCGTGCCAGGGTCAGCACAGCACCGTGCCTGGAGAAGGCAGCAGCAGCACAGGGGTGGGAATCACTCAGACTCAGATCCTCAGAGCAGGATGAACATGTACAAAAGGGTTTTCTGCAGACTGTGGAGAAAACCAAGGGCAAGAAGATTTTGTTTTGACATCTATTTACATTACACTGTCAGGCTCCAGGAATTCCTCTGTTTCTTTGAAAGAACAAGGCGAAAATTATCCTCTCCCCTCCCCATGTTCTCCAAGAGGAGAGCTGCAATGCAACTGTATTTCAGCCTCAGATTCTTAGCTGAATGCTTGGATTTTAGAGCTTTTCAGGAGTCTAACAGAAAAAGAGCTAACTCCTTCCCTGGAGAAGCAAGGGGACACCAGCCTGACGGGACTACACTGTTCCCTTCTCTACCTTGGGCCAAATTTGACTTACTGCCTTCAATACAAGGGAAAACTTGGCAATTGTTGACCTTGAAAGAGCTTTGGGGCTGCTGAGAAAACCTCAGGAAAGGCTGTAGGACCTGGGGCTGCTCAGCCTGGAGAACAGAAGGCTGAGGGGGAACCTTATCAATGCTGATAAATCCCTAAAGGGCAGGCGTTGAGAGGATGGGGCCAGTGTTTGCTCTGTGGTGGCCAGTGCCAGGACAAGGGGTAACAGGCACAGGCTGGGACAGGAAAAGTGCCCCTGGCACAGGAGGAGAAAGTCCTTTGGTGCTGAGGGGAGGGAGCCCTGGCCCAGGCTGCCCAGGGAGGGTGTGGAGGCTCCTTCTCAGGAGGTTTCCAACCCCACCTGGACACGTTCCTGTGCCCCTGAGCCAGGGGAAGCTGCTGGAGCAGGGGCTGGGCTGGGTGAGCTCTGCAGGGCCCTTCCAGCCCCCACCACTCTGGGA
The DNA here is from genome assembly GCF_028858725.1 of Colius striatus. Taxonomy (NCBI): domain Eukaryota; kingdom Metazoa; phylum Chordata; class Aves; order Coliiformes; family Coliidae; genus Colius; species Colius striatus. Next base: position 2,615,208 of record NC_084782.1, read on the forward strand.
TTATGGAAAAAAAAAAGAGGAAAAAAAAAAGTATTGAGACAATGACTGAAAAAAGCAACAACCCCATCCCACCAGCCAAGCTCTTCCCAGGGAAGGCTGCCCTGATGTTTACACAGGGCTCTCGATGCCATTAGCACAAAGAATAGCAAAGAAGTGAAATAAGAGTTTGTGTTTACATGTGGCCTGCACAGAGAGAGCAGAGATGCTGTGCTCAGGACAACCAGACTTGGAGATACACTTACTGGTTCAGCTGCCACTGATCAGCAACTTGCAACTCGCTGCTAACCAAAGCCATAGCTCAGGGAGGGCTGTTGGTGTCCAAAACAGCTTAAGTAGAAGAATTTCCAAGTTGGACAGAGGGATGCAGTGCCTGGCTTGTGGTCTGGGGAACAGATCTGCAAGGCATGTGCCAGGGCCAAGCTCTTTTATTCCTCTAAGGAGACTCACATATGGTGAATGAAGCGTCTGTCCAACCCTTCAGCCTTGAGGACAAGGCAGGACACACAGAGATCCTTTGAGTGCTGCTCCCTACCCTGAGGAACACTTATCCTACACACTGCTGTTGACAGAAATCCATCCTACCTGGACATGGAAAGAGACAGGACAGTGCTCATGCCAGGGAGGTTTCCTGGGCATGTGGGTCCATGGCCCTGGAGGGATGAAGCTCCTGATTAAACAGCCACATTCTCAAACTGACATAAGGCAGATGTGCAAGAAGAGAACTGCAGTGTTTAGAGCCAAGTGCTTTCCTTCTACCCCTGAGCAAAACCAATCCTTATTCCCTCATATGGAATTCAAGAGCCATTTGTAAGCCTCAAAGATGGAAACACACTCACAGCTACAGACTCATCACCTCCCGACATAAAACACGGCCATTTACCACCTATAAGCAGAGCTGAAGCAGTTTGTGGGTTTCCTGGTTTGACATTTGTCTCCTTTAAATGCTTTATTTCTTTTATTTCTCCCCCTGCATGCCATGCACAGCATGTCAGGAGCGTGTGTGTGTGTGTCTGTGCCAGACACCCTCCTACAGCACACTGCTCTCAGTTGGAAAGGAGCCTCCAGAATGCCCTACTCTGACAGCAGCCCTGGACATCTCCCCACAGCCAGGGTCTAGGCAATACCTGCTGCAGGAGGGAGCACAGCTCCTTCCCTTGGGTGCTCAGGGCAGCAAGGAGGTGATGTAGGTCTCAGATGAGCAAGGGCTGAGGGATCTGGGGCTGTTCAGCCTGGAGAAAAGAAGGCTCAGGGGAGACCTTATTGCTCTCTACAACTACCTGAAAGGAAGCTGTAGCGAGGTCAGGGTCTGTCTGCTTAGGCTGGATGTGAGGAGGAATTTCTTTGCTGCCAGGGCTGTCAGGCATTGGAACAGCTGCCCAGGGAGCTGCTGGAGTCACCGTCCCTGGAGGGGTTTCAGAGATGGGTGGGTGCTGCACTGAGGGCGATGGGCTGGTGGGTGACAGGGCTGGGACAGAGGCTGCACTCCATGAGCTTAAAAGTCTCTTCCAGCTGAAACAATTCCATGATTCTATTCTTCTGTGTAGATGGTGACAGAGCAGGGCTTGGGCTACCAAGAAGGCAGCAGCATCATCCTCACCAGGGGCCAGCAGCCTGTTCCTGCAGCTTTGCAGCCAGTTCCGCTCCAGGGCAAACGGAAACAGGGATTACGGAGGTAATCTGATGGGCACGTGGAGCAGCAGCCTGGCAGTGAGGGCACTGCTGGGCAAGCAGCAGCTGAGACTCCTGAGAGGTAACACAAAAGCCCTTCTGCACATGTCCTGATCGAATAAGTTTTCTTAACAGCACACAGCAAAGTCACTGGAAAGCAAGTGCATTCCGTTACGCAACTGCCATCCTGGCTGAACCTGGGAGATACTTATCTTAGGACATCTTGCATTTTAAATCCCTTTAATTCCACATAATCCACAGCACAGGGAGTGATGTATAGAGCAGGGGGTGCTGCTCTGACCCACCAGCAGGAGCGTGTCAGACTGTGCCCATTGCTGCTGCCATCCAGGGCAGCACCGTCAGCACAAGCCATCCCGCCTTATGGACAGCTCTGCTTAGACAAGCAGCCTGCTGCTATTTCTGGACCTCTAGGTTTTGACTAGTCACTTTTGAGATGCCCACATCCAACACAACAAGGATATCAGGTACCCAGAGATGCTCTTTCATGAACTGTGATGAAACATGAAGCGTTGAAGCAGGAAAGACTGAGGGAAGAACCCCTTCAGCCCAGACCTTCTGCTGCTCTGACACAAGAACCAGCCATTGTATTATTAAGTGGAATTTATGGATCTTGCCTATTGCAGCTCAGGGAAAGGAAATGATTCTGCAAAAATAAAGATCTGCAAAAAGAACTAATGCAGCCCAAAGAGAGCCAGGGGTCCCTGTGCAAAGCCTATCAGAGACAACAGTCACTCGGCTTCCTCCCTTATCGTTTGATCATTGTTTTATGCATTGTTCAGCTAAGATGCTTCAGAAAGATAGTTATTCATGAACAGCTCCTGCTCAGTGAAGGATGATACACATATACAGGCAAAAAGAATTGCCTTGAAGTGGCTGGGTTTGGCGTAATCCCACGTCAGCTGCGTTGCTGGATGTTTGTGTAACAAGACAAGAGTTTAAAGCAAAGCGTAGCCCCAGTGACAGAATCCATTGCTATGGTGATGAAGTCATTCAGCTCCACTCTATCTCCTGTGCTCTGCCCCAGCCAGGCTCTTCTACTACAGAAGCACTATTTGGAATAATAGAAGCAGCAGAGAGAACAGGGAGAAAAAAAATAGGAGAATTCTGAAGCCAGCTCAGTCCCCAGGACAGAGGGACTTGTCTCCTGCAAGGGTTCAGTCCAAGTCCCCGCTGCCACCACTCCTGTGTTTCCCCAGCTGAGCTCTGATGGGATGGGGACACCAGCTCTGACTCCAGCAGCAGCAGACAGACAACACAGCTCAGTGGAAACACCTCCAATCCCTTAACAATGGGACTGATGCCTCCACCAGCATGGTGACAGCACTTCTGCTCCGTGACTCAGAAAGCAAAGGTTGGAGGAAACCAGCTTCTAACCTGGATGGCAGCGATCCCAGGGCAATTTACGTAACCAGTGTTCCAGAAAAGTCTCCTGGCTTTCTCAGTGGTGCCACCCTGCCCAGGAGAGGTGAAAACTTTCTCTTTGGGCCCCTACCCTTGGGGATTTTAGCATCAAGGTGCACAACTCTCCCCAGGACCCAGTCCCTTTCCACTGTTTGCAGATACGCTGCTGGAGCTCAGGGAACCCTCCAAGGTCCAGGGTTGGAGGTGAAGAACACCCGAGTTATTGTCCTCACTAGAATCAAGTGCACATACTTGCTAACCTTAAAATGAATTGCTAAAGTCCCATTTGTGACCCTGAGTTGTAAAAAGACTGATCTGCAGAAACAGCACCCACAAGCAGCTCCTGCCCCTGACCTAGAGCTCTGGCCAAGGTGAGGTGGGGGAAGGGGATGGCTCACAAGCCAGAGGCTTGTGAACTTCCAGTTTACAATTAACACACCCATTAGTAAGGCAATGGGGAGGAGAGTCCTTGCTGCTGCCACGGTCTCTGCTGCAGACTCGGGCTGACACACACACACACGGGACCCCGCCGGCCGTGATGTGATGCTGACACAGCGCCTGCCCCAGCACTTCAGAGACCTGGGGTGAGGCACTAAGAGAATCTTGCCCGTGGCATTCACTGCCCTGGGCACTGGCAGCAGTTTCCTCCCATTACAAATGTAGTTGCATTTTCTGGCTTTTCAGGCTATCTTCTGACTTGGGAAGAGAGAAACCCCAGATGAAAAGCCCTGTCTCGCAGCAATACCCTGCACCCCGGCTTGGGCGGGTTCAGGGATCGAGACTGAGTTTCCTGGACTCCCTCCTCTCTCCCACCTTCAAGCACAAACCCACCCTCACGCCTTCAGCAATGCCCCAGCACAGGGCCCCTTTGCACCAGCCGCAGCACAGGACCCTGGGCACAGCACCCCCTGCACTGGGGGTCTGTGGGACAAGCTGTGCTGGCTGTGGCAACTTCACACCGATGCCAGGAGCAGCCGTGGCAAAACGCTGCCCGTGCTCGGAGCAGAGATCTCCTCAGAAGCAATTTAAGTAGGAATGAGCATATCTGAGCAATTAACCAGCACACAGCCCCAGGCACAACAGTGACAGCACCGAGTGCAGCCCAAACAGGACAGCACCAAGGGCTGGGACAGAACCCCCACCATCCCTCTCGTGTCTCCAGGAGAGCTGCCAGTTCCAGTTCCAGTTTGGATGAGAAGATGTTTAACTAAAGAGTGCCAGAGCACAGTGCCTCAGCTGGCTGCTCTGACGGGTGAAAGCTGCTACAAGCTGTCCCTTTATTCTGAAGTAGCTGTGCTGCAAGGCTGCAGATGTGGACAGATGCTGTGTGCTGTCCTGCACATCTGGCTCAGAGGTCTTGATTAGAAGGAAAAGACCAAAGCAGGAGAGTTGACACCCAGCAAAGTGACAGAGGACTGTGGTGGGAGTTTGGAAGCCGGGCCTGTGTTGGGGCTGGGGAGGTGGGTGGTGAGGAAGCCTGAACAAGAGACCCCAGATGCCAGACATTCATTCCCCGGGCCTTCAGCTGGGACCATTCCCCCCGGATCTGGGAGGAGGTTTAGGAACACACAGCCCTCCCCGAATAACCACAACCTGCACGGGCGGCACAGCTGCCTGGAAGCCCCCGCCGCGCTCCCCCCGAGCCCCGAGCAGCCCCACCGGCTGCGAGCCCCCCGCCCCGCCCCAGCGCCCCGCGGAGCCGCGCGGACACCGCAGCGGGACGGTCCCGCCGGGCCGGGGGAGCAGCGGCGCTGCCGGACGCTCCTTTGTTCGCTGGAGACCCCCCCCCAGCCCCGCGCTGGCCGCATCCCCCCTCCGCCGCCCCGCTCACCTCCGTGTCCAGATGCACCAGCTCCATGTCGGGCCAGGGCTCGGCCAGCTGGGCGAGCGGCATGCTGCCGGCCCGGTGCCCCGCGGGGCGCGGCTCTCCAGCGGCTCGGAGCGGCGGCCGGTGCGGGGCAGCGGCTCCGCGGGGCGGGGCGGGGCGGGGCGGGAGGAGCTGATGGAGGTGAGGGGGGGATCCCTCCGGGAGGGGCTGATGGAGGTGAGGGGGGGGATCCCTCCGGGAGGGGCTGATGGAGGTGAGGGGGGGGATCCCTCCGGGAGGGGCTGATGGAGGTGAGGGGGGGGATCCCTCCGGGAGGGGCTGATGGAGGTGAGGGGGGGGATCCCTCCGGGAGGGGCTGATGGAGGTGAGGGGGGGGATCCCTCCGGGAGGGGCTGATGGAGGTGAGGGGGGATCCCTCCGGGAGGGGCTGATGGAGGTGAGGGGGGGATCCCTCCGGGAGGGGCTGATGGAGGTGAGGGGGGGGATCCCTCCGGGAGGGGCTGATGGAGGTGAGGGGGGGATCCCTCCCAGGAGGAGCTGATGGAGGTGAGGGGGGAAGGAGGTGATAGAACGGGTGGCGGGGGGATCCCTCCGGGAGGAGCTGATGGAGGTGAGGGGAGGGATCCCTCCGGGAGGAGCTGATGGAGGTGAGAGGGGGATCCCTCCGGGAGGGGCTGATGGAGGTGAGGGGGGAAGGAGGTGATAGAACGGGTGGCGGGGGGATCCCTCCGGGAGGAGCTGATGGAGGTGAGGGGAGGGATCCCTCCGGGAGGAGCTGATGGAGGTGGGAGGGACCCCCACCGCAAGCAGCCGCCCCATCGTGCGGCGGGTTTCCCGAGGGATGGAGGGGTGCGGGGCCGGCTCACGGATCGTCCCGCAGCGCTGACCCCTCGCACCTTTCCCCGCCAGCTGCAGCCTTCCCCGGGCGTTTGGCCCCGGTAAATTTGGGATGCCGATAAAGCTGCTGGTGAGGATCCTTCCTGCGTGCTCACGGCCAGCAAGGGCATCGACCCCCAGGGCACCAAGAACACCACAAACACACGGCACTGAGTGTCCCACATTCCGTGCCCTGGTAAGATTATTGGGTTGTTTCCCCGCCAGGAGCGTCCAGCACACACAGAGCTATGTAGCATCACCAGAAGAAGAGGCTGGTGAGGATAAACTCAGTAACACAATTCCAATATTGCCGCTTAAAGCAGGAAACCGAGTGCTCAGGGAAATCCGGATTCCAAGTTTGAGCTGTGCCATGAGTCACTGCTCATCGCTGCCTTCCCCAGAGCCTGGGTAAAAACACATCCACCTTCCTCCCGTGTTTGGGGAGCCTCAGAGGAAAGGTGCCTTAGCGAAAGGGTTTGTTATTCACGGCTATTGCCATTTGCTGGGTTTCTCAGAGGGGGAAAGAGTTTTCTTCTACTCACGTTTTATCGACCCCCAAAGAAGCAAGTTTTTGTGTTTCATTATAAAACTCTTTGGTCAAAAAAAGAGAATCGTTTGAAAAGTGTGCATTGCTGAGGGCTGACCTCATCAAGGTGTGGCTGGAAATATTTAATGAGCTTAAGAGAAAGCACAGACAGCTGGGGTTTGCATCCTGAGCTGTCCCAGGATGCTGGGGCTGTGCAGCTCATAACCTGTTTGGAAAGGGCAGCAAGCTCCTAAAAAAGTCAAATTCTAGGACAGAGCCAGTGCTTTGAAAAGCTCCAGTTAAGCTTTGAAGCACTTGAAGCTTACCTGTAAATCATCATCAAGACCTGCTTTAGGTTAGAGCTATTTTTTATCCACATGAGGGGAAATGAAGTGTAGGAGTTGCCCACAGTGGTAGTAAATGTTTGAGCCAAACCTGGGAACTGCTGTCTCCAAGTCCCGTGCTCAGAGCCCCACTCTGTGCCATAAGCATAATGAAGGCATAAAATAACCCAAATCCACCCAACTGGTACCAAGTGAGGTCATTATAGCCAATTAAATTCATGTCACTTACTGTTGGAACAGCTGAAGCAGATGTTGTGGAGAGTTATTCATTCAGCTCCAAAGCTATCCAGCAGGTCCCCATGTTGCCTGGTACACAGCACGTGGGCTGGTGCCATCCATCCTCCAGCTGCTGCAGCCCATTTCAAACAGCACCGATAACACAACGGGGCCAACACCAGCAGCCTCTTCACCTTCTTCATTTGTCTGCAAAATGCATCTCCCTTCCTCTGTGTGTCAGACAGGTCTGGGGTAGGAGTGCTGAGGGGAGGACAGTGCTCTCTGCATCCTTTCCAGAAGAACAGAATGAGACATGACTTGGTGACCGGCCACTTTAATGCCAGGCCCTGTGAATCCAACCTTTGGACGTCACCTCCTGCTGCACTCAGAGCTTCCCACCTGGGTGACAAGCTCACAGGGAACATTTAAGCCAGGATAACAGACACAAAGGCCATATCTCATTAGGTGACCCAGTGGATGCTTCCCAGCTCCAAGGAGGTTTCTGCATGGAGTCAGGCAGGATGAGGTGCTGAGCACCCACAGCAGAGTGGGTAACTGCAGCCAGGCTGCTCACTCCTGGGAAATTCCTGACTGTCATTATAAAGAGTGGGGGAAAAAGGTAAAAATCAAATCAATTCCTTTTGAAGTGTTGGAAAGAGGCATTTAGAGGGTGCTGCAGGAACCAGCAGAAAAGCAAGTTTTCATTTTCAAGGTCACTGGAAGGTTAATGGGCAATATCCAGAGGAACCCTTGGAAAGGCAGAGCACAGCCTATTGCAATCCAGGAGGGGAGGGAGAGAGGAGCTGCTGCTCCCACCCCCCAGGTCGGTCTGTTGATGCACAAAGTCCTTCATATTTCACAGCAGAAACACAGGCAGGCTGACCATGAACTTGACAAAAGAAAGGAATTATGAAGCTTGATAGAGCAGTGACTTCTTTAGGCTGGATGAAAAACACAGCTCTAAACCCACGGGTACTGCTGCACCTAAATAAAGCTACCAAATTACCCTGGCTGCTTCTGTTAATGAAACAGCAAATTAAAGGTACTGGGGACACCACAAATGACCTGCCTGTGATTTCCCCTGCATGTCTGCAGCTACTTTTACTAAAGGCTTAGAGGGAGTTCTACAGTATCCTCAAAGTTATACTAACACCCCCAAAAAAGCCTCTGTAACACCACAGCCAGTCAGCAGCCATGCTGGGTAGACAAGCTAAGGGCTCTCAGTCCCCAGCTCCAGGGCTCAGAGAGAATCATCCACCTGCTGACAGCAGCTGTTTGTTATCAGACTGACCTTCCCTCGGCCTCTGCACCAGGCAACGCTGAATCGTAGCTGCTGAGCAGAATGTGGAAGATGCCAGATGAGACTCCTGGCAAGTGCAGGAGGGGAGGTTTGGGTAAGAGAAATGAAGCAGGGGGCTGCCCCAGGGTTTCTTTCCTAGTCAAGGAACTGCTACAGAAAGTGTTTTCTGCCCCCAAAACAGGGTACAAAGTATGGTTTTTGGAGAGGAGCAGCAGAGCCTGCTGTTGGGGTGACTGTGGTGGCCAAATGCAGTCGTTAAAACAGATATATTGTCCTTTTTCTGAGTTGCAGGCAGGGGAGAGCCACCGCTGAGGTAAAGAAAGCTCAGATCAGCTGCACAGCCCTTTGGTCAGTAGTGCATTTGCTGAAAATTCAAAATGCTGCAGGTTTAGTTTGTTCTTCAAAACGTCAAAATCCTCCTCAAGTGCAATTCTGGGTATCTTTGCCTCTGCAGCTGTTTGGCTTTTGGTGTCTAATGGCTCCCTTTCCAGAGAGGCTGACAACACTCATTTATCAGCCAGTTATCCCCAAAGTAGATGGATGGAGGCTGGTTCTTATCCATGTTACCATATCCAATTTTTCCTCATTGCTCCAAAAGCTGCCCAAGGGATTCTCCACGTCCCACACAGTAGCCCGGCCCTGCCATGGCTCACCCGATCCTTTCCTCTTCCCCCAAGCCCTCTCCCATTCCCTGTCTGCTTCGTGCTGTGCTGCTTTTACACATATAAGGAAATGCAGAGAGCTCACAGGCAGGAGAACTGGCCAGGCTGAGTCCCAAATGCCTGCTGCACTTCACAGACTGGTGTAATGGGCTCTGCTTTACACCACAGCAGCCATTCCACTCGAGCTCACTTTGTACTTTTGGGGTTGACTAATGGGTTCTGCAGTTCACTGTTACCCTCATTGCACTAACAGGGAAACTGAGTCACGTTGTCAATAGGTTGGCAGGGCACAACTTGAACTCCATGTCCTCTCTTGTAATCCCCAGCTCTCAATTTACATTTCCTTGGCTCTTCTGCTTTGTTTTGCCACTATGAAGGAAGAGATGATAGATCACCTTGTTCTGATCCCAGGGACACTTCTTTCCTGAAGTGTGGTACAAACATCACGTTGCAGATATAAAGCAGAGGCCCTGGAAATGAGAAAGTGTAGCTGTGTTTAATAGCAGGATTGCTTTTTGCTTTCCTGACAGATTCCTCTCTGTTCCCCAGCACCATGTGTGATGGAGCTGCCTCAAATGCCAGTGTTTTCTGAGGCAGGTCCAGGCAGAGGGTGGAATGCAGGAACCACAGCACAGCAGGCAGTGGGACAATGAGCTCCTCAGGGAGCACAGCCCAGGCAGCTCTCACTCCCCTGATGGGGTTTGTGAGGACTGGAGGCATATTCCTACAACAAACACTCCTGAACTCTGCTGACACTTCCCACAAAGGTGAGCATCCTGCTGCCTTGCTCAGCTCACCCACGGTTCTGAAGGTGTCCAGCAGATCTGAAACCTTTTCTTTTTGCAGAATATCTTGCATTTTGCCAGCTGGTTCTGCACAGTGGCTGTCAGGCTGCTAAGCCCACCCTGCTTCTGCATGGTATTCCTGTCAGCTGTGCTGGTCCTCTACAGACCACATCTTCTGAAAAATAGAATAGAATCATTTTGATTGGAAAAGCCCTTGAAGCTGCTGCAGTCCCAGCCCTCCCCTCACCCTGCCCAGCCCACCACTAACTCCTGGCTCTCAGCACCTCAGCTCCACAGCTTTGGGATCTCTCCAGGGATGGGCACTCCCCCAGCTCCCTGGGCAGCCTGGGATAGGGGCTGACAACCCTGTCAGGGAAAAAGTTCTTCCTCAGCTCCAATCTAAACATCTCCCAGGGAGGCTCTGGCTGAAGCACACACAGCTCAGGCCAGGGAAGGGTTGTAATGAATTGATGCAGAATTGATGAAGCTGCTGGCTCTGTGCAGTGCACTTGATTTGTGAATTTTGTACCTATCTCTCAGGAACACAGAACTGCAGCCAAGAGATGCCTTGAGGAGAGGGACCTGCCAGAGCTGGGATGTGGCCTGGGGAGGCAGGAGAGGCGACGGGGAATGAGCTGTGAGGCCATATCTGCTGGTTGTCATGGATACAATCGCTGCTGGTCTCCCGTATCAGTTACCTTCCCTTTCCTGGATGCAAATAAATAAGTGGTGATCTGTGCCTGTTCCTATGCAGGACACAACCCTTGGCATCCAAACAAAAGGAGAAAATCATCTCTTTCAAGCCTAGACATCTCTTCCAAACCCAGACATCTCGCCCTAACAGTCATCTGAGGGGAAGGGTGGGAGGTGACTTGTGTTTTCGGTATTTGAACTATGTGAGTCTGATAGTGCTCTGCTCAATTGCACGTGGTTCTGTCCCAACCTTTGCCTGAGAGCTCAGAGGAGTTTCCACAGCCTGCTCAGCCTTTGCTCTCTCTCAACCTCTTGGATTCATGACAAGCTGCTACAGACTTGGGCTCTGCCAGCTGCACACCCTCGCTGCTGCCTCAGCACACAGCCCGGGAGGCTCCAGGGCCTTCAGCTCTCCTTTCAAAACCCAAGAGGTCAAGTGTGGCTCAAACTAACACCTGACAAAAGCTTTATACAAAACCCCCTGTAAAAACCAAATGATTGCTTTATTTTTGGTTTGAATTTTGATGTTTGGATGAGGCTTGCAGCCCAGGTGGTGAGTTAGAGCGAGATATCCAGCAGATTTGGGGGGGTTATTGGCATATGGATATGTCTGGAGTTTGTTTCAGTGGAGTGCTATGCAAGGGAGTGATAACATGAAAGAGAAAACTACTAGAAACTGTAAACAGAAGTGAAACTGCCAGGCCTGTTTTCACTGTCCCCTAGCCAGGGAGAAAGCTGAGTAAACAGGGCCAAGTACAGTCTGGTTTAAGCTTCTTTTCGGTTTAAGAACATGTAAACAAGCGATGGGGCTTTTAAGTGGACACAAATAGGTGCTCTCAGTGTTGTGCTCATTACAGAGCACACAGGTCCCAGTTTCTCCAGACAGGGTAGCGGAAAACAAAAGCACATTTCAACAGAAACCCATCTCTGGCAAGAAGAAAATGTCATTCCAGCGTTCGCGGTCTCAAGCCGACGTCACGCAGCCCAACAAGTCTCGTCCTGCTTAACAGAGGGCACACACAAATACCTGCTCCTAATTACCCCATGGCACAGTTTGGGATGCCACCATTCAAAGCAGAAAAACACCCAAGCCATTTCAAAATAGGAAGTGAATGCCAGAAATCCTGATGAGAAGCCTGAAGACCCCAGTAAAATATTTTCCTTTAGGGGAAAAAGCCCCAAACTTTACTTCTGGTTGAGGACTGAGGCACTCACCACTGGCACTGTTTTATTCCTCAGTATTGCAAAACAGCCCCCAAAACAACCAGAGAAATAAACTTCCAAAAGATGAGAAATGATCTTCACTGGGAACACTTTTGCCTAATGACCAATGGTATGACAGAAGAAGACATTAAACAAGCACAGTTTTTCAGAGAGATGTGGGGAAGAGATGTCTTTGTCATTCAGGGGGAGAAAAGCAGGTCTCCAACTTCTAAACACTTGCTTTCTGTATTTTGGAAACTGATCAAGACAGCACAGTGGCCCAGATCTGACTCAGCTGGTCAGGTAGCAGATACATCTACACAGTGCTCAATGCATCCCTTGTTGGGGAGTGAACAAAAGGCACCAGAGGTTCAGGGATGGCAGAAACCTGATTATCTGGCAAAAGAAAATCTCCCTGTCCCTCACCAGCATTACAAACACAGCCCAGATTCTGGAGTTAGCAAAAGGCTCCCAGATATTTTGCAGTGCTGTGTGTCTCAGAAACACAAGGTTGGTACTTTGCTGCTTGACTACTTAAATTGCACTCTTCCTCCTCTCACCTTCGAGTAACAGAAGGGAGCTTGGAGACTGCTCTTTAGACGTTCTTCTTTCCAAGAGGCACTCGTGGCTTGTCTTAGAAATGTAAGGGTTGTCCAGCTGGGCCTTTTCTGCCTCTCTGAGGAGAGGCTTGGTGTGTTTCTCAGTGAGTGCTTACACCTCTGCTGATGAGGGAGGAACCACTTGATCCTTAACTAGAAAAATCCTCTTCAGAATTATTCTCTAGTGCCCAGACAGGCACTTGAAGATTAGTCTAAAGGGTTTTCTGTCTGTAGGCTAAAAATCTGCGATGCTCTCATTTCATTGCCATACTCCAGAGCTGCTCAGGAAAGATGATTGCTAAGATCAAAAAGCAAGAAGCTTACTTTTATCTTTCTTCCACCAAACTTTGTGAGCACCTGTGTGACCAAAAGCCACCTCTGTCACACTGTGGCTGTGTCTTCCCCTTGTCACTGGACAGAGGGGAGTTCAGTGCTACTCAGAGGGGAAAGTCATACCACTGGGGACTGAGAGAAACGTGACCCAACGCTGGTGTTCAAGAACTCATAAGAGAAGTACATATGCTGAATGCACAGAAGAACCTCCAGCACCCAGAGTGCTCAGGGGTCACATCCTGCCCAGCACTAGCACCTCCTGTCTCACTCCCACATGCATCTCCAGCCACTGAGTAACACCAATTTGCAAAGGAAAAGCTTGACACAACGGGTATTTTGTCACCTGATGGACACAGAAAAGCTTCAGTGCACGCTGCTTTATATCAGGAAGGGTCTTGCCAGAGGCAGGGAGCATTTGAAAACGTTCCAACTCTGGCAGCTGGTTTGAGTTTTGCCACTGAATTCAGCGGTAGCAAAGATGAGATTTGCATGGTAGGTAACAGCTCCTTTCGCCCTTTTCCCATGGGGAATCAGGTATTTGCTCACAACCTGGCTTCAAAAAGTCCTGGCCAGACCTGCTGTCTTATTTTTCTATTTGCAGTCTGCACAGAACCATTTTCCCCCTCAACCTAAGCAGCCACTAACATCATGCTGGAGATGAATGACCTGTGGCAGCAGCCCAGTATAAGATACGGTGGAAATAGGATCAGTGTGACGGAAATGGGACAATAAATAACATCTGATGTAATGTTATTTAACTCAAAAGTCTCCTCTCAAATATAAGGGCTCTGGGGTATGCTACAGGCCTTAAAATAGTACAAGAAACATAGTGCTATTAGCTGTTTAACACTTGGTAACACCATATACTTGTTGACAGGTAATATTGATCAACAGAGATGGGAAACAGCTTTTTGGCAGCTGTTTGCCAGCTCCTTGGAAATGAATATGGGAGTCAATTACCAAGGGACAAATCTCCCTTCTACAAGACCACCAGCTCACTCCTGGCACCAGCCCACCTGCTGCTAGGAGCGTTTCGGAAGAGGAAGACAGGCAGAAATGGATGGGCTTAAATAACATCACTATACAGACAGAAACACATGGGTTTAAACAGCATCACTCCAGCCTTTGAAATCAATTGTTTGGTAAAGCAAAAGGGTTGTGTCAGAAAGCAAAAGTGTCTGGGGGGGAAGAACAGGGTAAACCATCCCCCCCAGAGCATCAGGCAATTATCCCTGATGGTCCCGCAGCTCTTAGCACCAATCATGGGGACAAGTGAGTTATTTGCCTCCTGGTGTAAGGTGGGGACTGTGTCTGACAGGCAGGAAAGCTGCAGAAGCTGAGCGTGGGGGCGGTGGGGACGCTGACAGATTCCCTCTTGCGAGGAAAGCCCGGCACTGCACGGAGACTTACATAAGGCAACGGGGCATGAGAACTGCTGCTGAGCGAGCTGCACGCCAGCACAAAGCAGCCCCAGTTCTGTCTTCACCCAGGTCTGGTTGTGTAAGGAGCTACCTGTGCTGACACTGGTTCTTTACACCAGGCAGGAATCCAACACCTTTGATTCCAAAACACCACATCGTCGCACTTCTCACTGCTGTGGTGCACAAAGGCAGCAACAGCACAAGCTGGGTGCCAGGCACACGGCAGGAGAAGGACCTTGGGATGACATTGGGGCGTTTTATCTTAAACAATCTGTTTACTCATGTGTGCAAGGCAGGCTCTCTATAGAATACAACCAGCTGGGGCCAGTACAGCTCAGCACAAGCAGGATGCTCGCTCAGGCTGCTGAGGGGCTGCCGGCCCAACCAGCCCCATGAAGCTCAGGAGGAAAGGGTCTGTCAGCATCCCCTGTTCTGGGCTGAGCTGGCCTATTGCTGTCCTCCCCAAACACAAACTCTAAGCTCAGCTTCAGGCTGGCTCATCCTTGCTTTGCCAATAGAAATTGTTCATTTCCCGACTTAAACTAAACTCCCAAAGCATTCCCATGCAAATAGGTGGGGACCCTGGTCTGCTCATTTTGCCAGTCACTGAATCCCTGTAGGTTTGTTATGGAGGAGCTGGAGGGGCACAGTGACAGGGCCTGGTTAAAGGAAACATGTAAATAAAATCATCAGATTTGTCAGTACCATGCAAGCTCAGATGCCCATGAAACATTTGGTTTCCATGTTTGCTGCATCTTCATGCCACAGCATTCATACTTGTGACTTCTGCCTGTCCCCTATAGTTCTAGGTGGTGTTTTGCTCACCTCATCCAATAAATGCATAAATCCCCACCCCAATAAATGCATAAATCCCTGCCCCAAGCAGGTATTGAGAACCAAAGAAAAGGAATGAGTTTGCCTTACCGAGGAGCTCATCTTTCCGTTTTGCATCCACTTGAAGGAAGTCTCATGAGGGTGTCAAGTGCTTCACATGCAATCTCACCAGCTCCGGGAAGCAGCCACTTCCTTTCCAGCTTCACACACTGCTCCATGGTAAAGGCAGACACGGAAAGCATGTGGTAGAAGGAGATAACCCAACGGGCTGAGGTATTTCATCCTGTAAAAGGTGAAGGAAAAACAGTTGTCTGCAACTGATGGCGTTGCTTCAGCCCAATACACATTACAGGATGGCATTCTGTCAGACTTACATGTAAAAGCTGCTGGCTGGCAAACTGAGCAGTTTTAGAGTATCAGGAAAATACTGATAGTTAGATGTCTAAGGAGCACAGGGAATTGGTACAAATATTACAATCTGAGTTCCTTGATTTAGCTTGTAAAGAGCACAGGAACTCAAAGATCTGGTGTACAGAAGCAAAAGGAGACCTGTCAAAGTGCAGGAGGCTTTCCAAGAAAGCTTTATTTATGTGAACAATGTGATTTATTCTGTGATTTCAGGCTGAAGATTCAGCAAGTCTGATATCAAAGTGACCAGGCTTGTATGATTACCTATTTAAATCTGGGTTTAGGATAAAGTATCCCTTCTCCAGTTGAAGACAGGCAAGATGGATGGTGGCAGCTCTAGTTTAGCCTTAAACTTTCAGGACATGTGCCACAGCAGCTGCAATAACTGCCTGAGGAAGAGAAAGAATGGCCCAGTGATTCTTAAAATAGAATTTGGGAAGCCTAAGTTCAAAGGCTTGCTGTATCACAGATCAGTTCCTGTGAGGTGTCAGCTCTGCCTGGAAACTGGTGATGAATTGAGCACTCTGCATTTGCAGCAAGACCTGTAACAAAAACTGGAAAGCACTCGCAGAGGTTGTGAAGACACATCAGAGGGGACTCTAACTGCTCAGGGGGTTGTTTGTATGAGGCTGATCCTTGGGAGGTGGCAGAGAGCAGGGCGGTGGAGGCTGCTGGAGAAGCACTTCTTCCGCTTTCTAAACGCAAAGAACACACATCACGTTGTGATAAACCAGTGTCCAGGCTCCCAGCTTCACTAAGAGGCAGCTTGTGCTCTGTTCAGACGCTGCCTGCCGTTTGCTGGCTGCCGAGCACCGATTCTGCGTTTCCTGGTACCACCGTGTGGCGAAGGGAAGGAACAGACTGTTAATCAAAGTGTGTTAATGAGATAAACAGCACCCCACAAATCCCAGAGTCCACTGGGCTGTGGCAAGAAGGTGCGATGAGGCTGCCAAATCCAGCTTTCCCCTGCCAACGTGCCTCAGGTCCAGCTTACTTTTGAAACCATGGGTGTTTCCTGCAAGAGAATTGGGTATCAATGGAATTTTCCTTCCTTGGTTGCTGCAGGGCTTTGCCAACACGGAAGAGAATTCAATCGTGGTGTGGCAGGGAAACCTGGGCATCTCAAACCAGGCTGCAGGCCAACAAAGCCTATTCACCAAACACCCACAACATAGTAACAATCTCTGGTATTATCTCCAGCAAGAAGGAAATTATGAGAAAAACTAATTTAATTGCTTAAGTTTACAATCAGTCCTCAGGCCAGACTCAGAACCCCTCATGTATGTACATTCAGTTCTTACACTGAGATAACACTCCAATAACAACAAGCACGGAGATACCACTTTATTAGAATAAAATCAAACAAAATCTCCTGTCTGGGCAATGCTGAAATAGTAATCCAGTGTGATTTGATTAATAGCAATCTCATTGTAACCCCTCAATTGCTCCATGATTGCCATAAGCACTCACTCAGCTACCAGCAAGCCTGAGGGCTGGGTAGAGCTGTGGCCCAGAGGGAATATTGTTCAAAATCCAAAAGTAAACTCAATGGGACAATTAAGATAAAATCCATTATCAAATCTGCTTAGAAGGGGAAACATTGACAGTTTGGGGTTTAAGTATCCAGCAGCAAGATGCAGCCTTCCAGTACCTGCAGGTGCTTTGGGCGATGTCACACGCTGGGGTCATCTGCAGCCACTGTAGGACCATTCCTTCAGCCTTCTCTTAGTACTTTCTCCAGGTTGGTTTTGTGTATTTAAGGCAATGAAATGTTCTTGTGTGGAAGCTTTAATAGACCTCAGAGTTGGGAAGCTTTCCCTGATGTTTTCTGCTGCTGTTTCTTCTGCCACACCATAGCTTTACAGGTGCCCTAAAAATGTATTTTGCAAGGAGATGGTTAAAAACCAAAAAGACTGAGAAAACAGTTTTTTAAAAGCAGATCAGGTTTTCATATCAGAAGTCTTCTGAGTGCCAGCTTACTAAAGCTCTTTATTACTTGGTATCTCCTCCTGATTAGCCTCAATCAAGCTTCACTGAGAACCAGCTCCCCCTGTGCCACCTCCTTCCCATCCCTTGCAAACGAGGATGAGCTTGCATGGTAAATTGTGAGTTTAACTACAGCTCCATTCCATCCCTACCAACTGCAGGACAAGGACTCATTTCTCAGGAATTATAGTCAGCAATATTAGTCCCTGGGTATGGTATTACCATATCTGGGATGATTTAGGGACAATGAAATCCATGTGCCATCAAGCTCGGCGATTCTTCTGACACAAGTGATCCTGCAACTCAATATTCACCAGGTGCTCTGACTGAAATGCAGTCCATTTTCCTTCCTTGATCCTTTTCATACCCACCCATGGCAAGGTTTGGCTGTTGGGAGCAGTATACTGTCATTTTTTTTCCAAATATAATGGACCTCTGTGAATGCAAGACGAAAACTGCTGCAGGAGGAAATGATCCTGAAACTCAAACCTGTTAATCCAAGGGCATTGCACTGGGAGAAGCAGAGACAGCAGTTTGTAAAGGTCTTCCCAACGTGATCTAGTTCCCTTGTTCTCATGGGTTTTTCAGTCCAATCCACTTTCACCTGAAAGTAAAAACACAGTGGAGTAAAGGTGGTTCTGTAGGGTTATGGTCAGGGACCCACTGGCCTGCAACTAGCTCATGTTGGCTTCTACTCAGCTTGAATCATCACTTAGTACTCTGCTTCTGGGGAGCCCAAGCACCTAGCTCTGTTATTTTGCAGTAATCCAAACGTTCTCAAGACCCCCAGCAAAAATCTGAAGCGCTAGGAAAACCAGAATCCTCCCCAGGCTCTGCTGGCTGCCTGCCAAAGGCTTCAGCATCCTTAAGAACTCAGCCATTCTTTGCAATCTTACCAATTAAGAGGCAAATAAATGACACCGGTGGTTTGGGTCTATTTCCCAGACAATTTGTGTGGAAATTAATAAACAAAGAAGCAGTTTTGTGGCACAGAGACTAATTTTGCATGGATTTAAAACCATACTGGTATACAACTACTTCTGCAAGGCTTGAGGAGAGCCACAGAACCTGCTCATTTGCCAGTGGTGACTTTCTGTTTCCTGTTGCACACAAGCAGCTGCAGCTCTGAGCAAGATTCCTCCAGCATCTTGTACCAGGCTTCTGCTTCACTGTACATCTCTTGAGTAAGCCAAGTTTTTCTGTAAGAGAACAGATAAAATGAAGGTGGGAAAGGTATTAGACAGCAGAACAAGAAAAATGATCAGGTGAATGGACAGAGAATGTTCAGAACTCTGGTAATTAGCAGAGAGACAAAAAACTTTCGTGTCTCATTTTAAGTCCAGGACACATCCAGGACACATGCCTGGCACAGCTTTCACACCTCCAGTAACCATCTCAAATGAGGGGCTACAGTTGTCCAAACCTTACCACCAGCTCACTTACCCTTCCAAAATGTCATTGCTGGTCCTCAAGACATCAACATGTGAGTCCTACTGAAGAACAGTGGACAGGAGGAGGAAGGTCATCTGCAACAGAGATGAATTCCCAGACAGGATACACCAGCAAAGCCCAGAAAGGAGCGAGCCCTGACAGATCCTGTACCAAACACTTGTATTTTTACCTGAAGCTAGCACAGTCTATGGTCTTTCCTCACCATCAGCTGCAAGCAGAAACTATTGTTGCACATTCCCAGGGTTTTTTTAATGCTCAAATGCTCAGCTTGATTTAAAGCAAGATGCTCTCTGCCTTTTAAATTGGAAGATAATTGCACGTTGCTGTGGAGCACTGGCACCCTTCAGCAGGGGATCTCTGAGTAGTTCTTCACATTGGCTTTGTTTCCATCAAACACTGGTGGTCTCCATTTTTTTTTTTGGGAAGAGCTCAAACAAATAGGACAAAACAGATGCTAATGCAGAGACCACCTGACAGGGCAGCTTTTTACATGCACCCGGCAGCGTAAATCACAGTCCCAGATGATACAGAGACAATTTCCCATGTAAAACGATTACAATTTAACAGAAAACCCCCTGTTTTTAGCTCCAGGCTTTCTGGCAGCTGGAGATGCAGATTTGTGGCTGTTCTAACCACTGCACACACGCCGACTGCAGCAGTGTTGCCTGCTCTTTAGCTTTTAATTTACAGAACTAATTAGCTGGATTTACTGTCTTCAGCATCCCTTACCCTCTGTTTGCTTAAGGAGAAATAGATGAGCCCTACGTGTCAAGTCAAGCTCAACAGACCAATAACTGCAGCACAAGGGCACATCCAGTGGGAAACACCTCAGATAGAGCAAGAGCTTGAACTCTTACAGCAGGGAACACCTGTATCCCCTACAATGCAGCCATGGGCAGCCTCTCACCCAGCCCCAGCCCAGGGGGTTTGAATTTCACTGGCAACTTTTACCTGTACAGAAAAGAGGGAATGTTCTGATCTACAAGTAGATTCCATACCAGGATTAAGGAAAAGATGGGAGTTTCACAGCAAAAATGAAAGTGTCAGTCCTTTCCAAAGGCTGTGATGGTGTTGGCAGGAAGGAACACGTGTGGCAAAGAGCAAGATCCTGTGCAGCCAAGGGCTAGGGAGTGTGGAAGCTCCCTGGTGAGCAGTAAGCCAGCACAGCTGAGTAACTGTGGAGAAACACACGTGGCAGCTACCCCGTAAAATAACCATTTCCCTGCTTGGCTGGAGAAAATGTCCTGTATGGTAACACACAGGACTGCAGGACACTGCTTGGACTTCTAGGTATTGAAACAAAGCAGGAAGTTCTTTGCCAAAAAGATCCCCTACAATTACACTTTATTAGCAGCACTTAACGACCTGGGTATGAAGAGACCTCCCCAGCACACAGATGCACACAGAGGGGCCCAGCACCCTAAGGCTGCAGCCCCTTCCAACCCCTCACGGGGAGCTGCTCGCTCTCTTTGCAGGAGCCCAACACCACACAAGCAAGGCAGGCTTTCAAATGTGTTTTTAACATGTTTAATTGAAATATTATTCCAATGTAATGAGAATGAGGTTACAATTATTGGGTGAAATTCAGGTATCACTGCCCAGAGAGCGCTCACAGCATCCCCCCTGGCTGTGACCACTCCACAGCCTTCAGAGTCCTCTCCCTCTGGCTCTTGAAAATTGAGACCACGGGCAAATCCCAAGTTCAAACCTGCCCCCAGCTCCCTCACTCAGTTGCCTGAGCCTCTTCCATGGGGCAGAGCAACATCCCAGCACCACAACAGCCTTCACTGTAAACCGCCTCACGTTCTGCTTTGCCACAAGATCTCAGCCCCACACACTATGTCCCAGGGCTTCTCACAAGCTGCACCTCCTGGAGAACGCCCTGGGCACAGCCAACAGCCACATCCCACTGCTTGGCTGCTTGTTCAAGTCAGCAGTATTTTTGTTGGCTGTTTCTAAGCTGCTGCTCCCAGGTCAGGTATGGCCAAGACCATGAAATATTACTTTTCTTACATGTTGTGGGGAAGATTTAAGATGTACCAGCTACAATAATGCAAAATGGAAAAGCAGTTCCTATGGGTACGTTTCAAGCTGC